>NC_056739.1:1738891878-1739251878 GCF_019279795.1 Protopterus annectens | reverse complement strand
AAGACTCCCCACTGGTACAGCTGCAGAGTTAAGTCCTCAGCCGAGTGCCCAAGGCAAGCCCTCCACCACTCTCTCTGTGAAACCCGTGCCTTGTGTCCTTGCTCAAATTAGCTGACTCACGCATGCGCTTTGAGATTTGATTTTCACACACACGCACGCATACGCCTGGGAAAGGCTGTTACAGATTACCCGCTCTACCAACTTTGCCCAGACTATAGGGTAGTTTCACTGTCACCAGTCAGTTACTGTAAGGCTCTTAAAAGAGTACCACATTATACTGAGTGAAGTTAATACAAATGGTAATGTTGACCAAACAGCCAGGCTTTCAGGAGTGGCCAGTTATCACCAAATAAATATGTGCAAATACTCTCAAAGCTTAAATATTCTCTAAAAAAGACCAGCCACAATGATAAGTTTGAATATATTTAATAATAAATAAAAGAACATGAAAATACTAAATATCTATTTACAGTAAACAGAGTTTAATCACAGGGAATATTAAAAATAACACTGATGGAAAGTTTCACACAGTTAAATCAAAACAGTATTTCTAATCTCACTATTTTACCTCACCAATCTAAAATAATTACTGTTTCCTTGTTAAGTTACTTACCACCACAAGGCAAGATCATTTGGTGAGTGGTCATTATCAGATCCAAGACAGAATGCAGAATGCTCAGTCATTCAGAGACTTTTCTCTCTATAACCTAAATATTACTTCAAAGTTGATTACAAGATGATATCACATCTGGTCATCTGATTCTGTTTCCCACACTATCACCAACACTAGAAACTGACAGGATTTAATACTTACAAATAAAAAATACACATACAAGAGCTTAGCTTAAATGTGGGGCATCTGTTGGAAGTCATAAAACCATAAAACAATTCCAAGACAATACATAAACCTTCCTAGTACAGATCTTTTGTCTCTGGCTGTATTGAGAACTGAAAGATACCATCTTTATGGACTAGGCCCAGTGATTTTTTCCAGCAGGAAGCACTGTTGATACATTTTAACACAAGCAACTTTTCAAATACATATTTAAACACAAGCATCTGTACAAATCAGTTTGATACACAAATGACATATAATTCTTTACAAAATTCCAGCTAGCTGTGCTGCCATACATTAGACATCCACTGCACACTTCTCCTGGGATGGCTGGCAGTACTTCCTATCATCACACCCATGATATAAATAAGTTGTTGGTCTCTGTATGGTAGGTGAAATTTAGTATGTTTTCTTCTTGTGTGTGGATGAGGCTCCTGAATGGCACCCAAACTTCCAGTCACATTTCAGTAATGCACTGCTTATATTCATTAAATACTGTCAAAAGTAACTAAGAAAATATTTAGTGTTTAAGTCTATACTGTAGAGCTTTTCTTCCTAATACTTCTTTTTAAACAAGTCTTCAGTTCATTGAGACTAACTGGATTAAGAGAATATAATAAGTAATTATGTTTTTTTTTAATTTGTGTTCATAATCATCTTTAAGCTCTTAGAAAGATGAGAGCGGGATATAAATAAATTAAATGTTAAGGGATGTAGAAAAGAAAGGAAGAGATATTTTATGTTTTTGTCAGTCTCTTTTGATCACTCTATTCCCTATTGAAAATGACAGTAAAACATAACCTCTAGCCGAAGAATTAGTGAGCCTTTCTCCATGGATCAGAGAGAAGAGATTGTATATAACAAGAAAGTGGATATGTGATGTATACATAACCAGAATTTTATTTTGTCTTATTGTGTATTATCTCTGTAAAATTCCCATCAGTGTCAATGTCCATGGTTTATGTAGCATCTCAAAGACTGTTAATAAAATTGTCAATAAACATGCATACACTTTTCTGTCTCATATGCCCTTAAGTCTTTGTGCAGTACAACTTGATAAACTTACTTTCAGACTTGCCTCTGCATCTGATGTAGTACTGTTCCTGTCCAGTTAGTGGTTGGTCTGTTCATTTACAGTGTTTATAAATGTGCAGAGAATTTATATTTTGTAGGAAAAAATGAAAGATTCTTTCACATGTTGCTACAGATTTGGCACTTCCAGTGTTAAAAATACTGACAGAACTGTTTTGGCAACTAAAGTAGCTTTATAGGGGTAAAAAATGTCTCTGGTATTGTAAGGCTCCTTAATAGTGACCATGAATCTTTGTAGCACTTTGGAGCTTTGCTCAGTTAGTGGTGAATAAATCGCACTTTGCTGCTGTCTCAACACCTGTTTAGACATCACTCAAGGAGAAATAGTATCTAAAACATCTTTAAACATGTTTTAACCCAGTTTCAAAAACAGAACTGCCACTTTTGTGTATGTATTTATTCATTCAGTCATTCCTGCTTGGTTGCTGGGATGCCAGGCTCATATACAAGTTTCACATGAAAAGTGCGGTTGTACAGTGGTGTGGCAGTTAACATTGCTGTCTCACGTTATTTAGTTTTCCAATTTAGTTACCGCCAATGGTGCTTTTTTGCGGACGTTGCATGTCTATATTGTGTTTGTGTGCGTTTTTCTAGGGTCTTCTGCCTGCTTTCATCTCTTAAAGGATGCTGGTATTTGAAGCACCAGTACTCCAAATCAACCTTAGGTCAGTGAGTGGGACTCTGATCTGACTTGGATCCATTCTCTGCATTTCCAAACCTTTGGATCAAGGACTCTGACTCCATCTCTACCCAAAATTCCCTTATCACTGTCTGATTACCTCAAATCTTGTTTACTATTTTAACCAAATGGTCACAGAGTTTTTTTTTTCTCCATGCTGGGATAATTGTTTAATCTTATTCTCTTTTCTAGAGATATAACATATTTAAAATTCTATTTTTCTTATTAGGTTTAGCTTTGTATTTCCTTCACTATCTTCAATATATTATTGAAAATAATAATATATATATTTTCTTTGTTATAAGAAAATGTTTATTAATTTAGCATATTTATAATATATATGTATACAGAATGGAAGAAATTGACTAACCTCACACACAGTTTTAAGTTTATGATTTTAAGAGGAGGTGACATTAAGTATCAAACTAAAATAGAGGAATTGACATGAATACTGCATTTCAAAGCACATAGCCCTCCTAGCCTGAATGAGTTTGTTAGCATAAACCCTACTTAAGAGAACTTCAAATGAAAGTACATTGATAATTGTTTTTTTATTAGCTCCAAATAGTTACATTTATTGTACTTTATTTTATTTTTATTGTATTATGTGATTTTCTTACTTTTTTATATCATGTGACTTCAGTGCCATGTGACCTTACTCATGATTTTTCTATACTTTTATACATCATGTAACTTAATTGTCATGTGATTTTATTCATGTAATTAAGCTTTACGTATTTAAAAGACATATTATGCTGCATTCGCTATTCACCTGAAGAAGTCTAGAGGCAAAAGTGTTTTTAGCACTTGTGTTTTATTGCTTTCTACATGGATTCTACATCATTAAAGACTGTGTTTTACCAAAACTGTTCATGGTTCCAGCAGCTACTTTTTTGGTTATCATTGGATTTAGTTTTGTTGCTGCTGGATTTATCACTGGTACCTAGGTTTTTCTGTTTCTTTAGCTTCCAAACTTCCACAGGAATACCATCTATTCCTGAGGACTTTCCTGTATATTGGTTATACATCACAATTGTTATTTCATCTCCTTCTATCCTAACCATTAGTAATTGAGCTTCATCTACTTCTAACCTTGGCATATTTAATTTTTCCGTAAACATTTCCATTTGTATCTTTTCTCAATTTTCACATTTCTCTGCTTTATAGAGACTCTCGTAGAATTTCCAAAATATTTCCAATACCTCTACAGGATCCCTTGTTACCTTCCTAGTTATAGGCTTCCTAAGTTTGGCAACAACCCTTTTTACTTTCTGTTGCCTGAATTGTTGTGTTAAAAGTTTTTGTGCTCTAGTGTTATTATCAAAAAACAGTTACTAAAGAGAAGTCTTTCTAAGGTCATGCATATTATTGAGGTAATCCCTTATTTTGCCTAGCATTCTGCAGTTGATCCTCTTCTTGTTCTGTGAGATTCCCCCTATTCTGCAATACTTTAACATTTGCAGTCCTCCTGAGTAATTTCTGTTACTTCTTAATGATAGCTCACTTTCTTTTATTTCCACCATATTTTTAAACTCCTCCTTAATTTTATCCCACTCCCTAGCTATATTTTCAGAAGAAATTTCTTTCCTCTCTGACAGCTCATGAATAATCTCCACTATCCAGTTCTTAAATTCCTCTCTTTTCATCAGATAGGTGAGAAAGCACCAGTATCTCATTTTTATTTCATTACCCTGTGTTTTTATTTTAGTTATTATTGGCACATGATCTGAAATGCTTATTGATGCATATTAAGACCTTCAGTTAAATGCACATGTTCCTGTGAAATGTAAATTCTGTCTAGCCTAGTCCTCTGAAATATAAATTCTGTCTAGCCTAGCCCAGTTTATATGTCTTGGGGAATAATATGTAAATTCACTCCGAACCCCTATTACTGAATTCACATCTTCCATGCCAAATATTTTCATAAATGTCATCAAAAGTATACGCTCCTTTGTTATACTTTCCCTTCTGGGCCCCCAGACACATCTTCACTGCTGCAAATCAAATTCCACTCCCCAGCTATAAGTAATACTCCTTGCTGAAAACTGATTTTTTTCTCCCAGAATTTTCTTAAGCTCCATTATAGCAGTTTAGGTAGAATATAAATATGTGCCAATGTAATCCTCCTCCCGTGTTAGTCACTCATAAGTACTCTTTTCCTTTGCCCTAGATATTTTGCTGAATAACCATACTGAAAAAACTTTCTTTATCAAATTCACATGTTCAGTTATTTCCAAGTGTGTCTCCTGTAACATAACTATTTGCACTCTACATTTTAATATAGTTCACTATTCTTTTTTTGTATTTATCTGTGAGACCATTGACATTTAAAGACATTACAGAAAATATCATTGTATTAAAAATGTAGTATTCCCACCTTTTATGTGTAACAAGTTTTTCTTTAAATGTCTCGTTTCAGTTTTTGTGTTATATGTGTACACTGTCGGGTTGAACTGTTATGTAGTTGTTTCTTGTCATAGCCATTTGAGCCTATGTCACAGCTTACAAAACTTTTTGTTTTATTAAAAGCCCTCAAACAAAAAAAAAGACAAAATACAATACCCCTAAACCTATTAATTTAATATTAACACAGAAAACTATGTACATCTTCAAATATTGAAGTTTTACTCTCCTAATAGGAATAGATGTCTCAAACTGACAGACACACACTCATAGACTTGAGTTAACCTAAAAGAAAAGTTATCCATTTTAAGATATATGGAGCCACCTTTTTTTCTACTAAGTACTAACTAGTTTTTCTTATCTTTGTAGCTCTCCCAGCTGGGAAAACCTCTGAATGCTTTCAGAGAACATTATCTCTTAGGCAGTTTCTCTTTTTTTTCCCCAGCCAGTTACTCTCCACCAGACTATAACCAATTTCTCTTTGTCATATTGCCTGCATGGAGACGAGAACCAGACAGCCAGTTTCTCATTATCAAATTGTCTCCATGGAGACTTGAGAACCAGTCAATTTCTCTTTATCAGATTGTTTCCATGGAGACATGACGGCCAGATACAGAAATGCTACTTCGCATATATTCATTTGCTAGACAAACACCTCATAATGTTGAATATTATTTTTCATTTACTTGCTTTCTCCTAAAACTTGTTATTAAATCAGTCTAAAGTCCTTAATCCAGTCATTCCCCCATGCAGGAATGAGAAAAAGCACATTCATTTTTCTTTCATCATGCACTTTTAATCAGGCTTTTTTCACATTGCAGTACTTGCATTTCTTAAAACTGAACAAGAAGAAAGTGAGAAGGGAAAAAGAAAGGAAAAACCAGCAGCACCTATTTACAGTTCCCATTACGCTTAAAAATAAATGAGAAAAGTTTACTTTGTAGCATGCAAAGAAAACCATACACCACAGAAATAGTACTATTGAAAAAAAAAGTTTGCTTTTCTTACAGTCAACTTTCTCCCCCTCTCTTCCCCTCCCCCAAAGCATTTTTCCAAACATTAGTGACACAAAGTAGGGCATATACTTTAGAGTCCCCCACAACTCCAACAGATTCTGAAAAAGTCCATTATTTCCAGATTTTCTTGTTCTGTCATATTTCACAAATATAATGATTGTATTATAATCCCACATTAAGTTACTGGTTTTATTACTGCTCATCTCCATCTCCCAAATCCTGTCTCTGCTTCATTTCTAATGTACTCTCAATTCTTCTAGTCAACTCTCTTGCTCCGTTCCTTCCTTCCAACATTTTCCATTGAAACAGTTGAAAAGGTTTCACAGGTACAGTCTTTCGGTGGTCTTTATTACCAGAAGAACAAAAAAACAAAATCTCCTTCTGTTTCACAGCTCACTTTTTGTTGCACAAACTTTTGTATTTCCTCCTTAGCATGTACTTCATCAAAAAGTATAATACCTTGAAGACAGCTGGGTACAACAGTTTGAAACTCTCACCTGCATGTCGACATTCCCCAAATAGTGGAATTAATTTACTCCTCTTTTGCCTGGTCTACAGAGTACTCATTCTCCACAAACACTCTGCTGTCTCCCACTTTCAGTATTTTTTCCTTCTGTCACGGTTTTGTCAGAATGTCCTCCTTCTGCTAGTAGGGTTGCATCTTTATTATTAAAATCTAGGTTGATTTCTTATAGCCATGTTTGGAGCATACACATGATATGACCTTTCAACTAACACCCCCTGCTGTGGAATATCAGTCCAGTTCGTTATTTGTGCTTTCATAAAATTAATGCAGTCTGTTTCTTCCATCTTTTCTGGTATAGCTGAAAATCTCAGGTTTCCCTAAGTGCTTTGTCCTCTAATTCTGTTATTTTTTAAACATCTCTTCCTGAGCAGTCTCATATTCAGCCAACCTGTTTTCAAGTTCTGAATTTTGCAGCTTTATCACCTCAACTACTAACTACTACTAAATTTAGCCATAAACACATAAGTCTACTGGCCTTTTCTGTTGAATTTCTGTTTTAACACTGGGATAGCTAAAGTTAAGCTGTTACTCATTGTGTAGCCATGTTGGATGCCTGAGGCCAGTTATGGTCTTGGCACCAGTACCATGCTAGGGTTCTCAGGTCTGACATTGATGCTAGCCTTTTCATTGTCAGTGTTGATGTCATGCTATTTGACCTTGAGTTGCTTGGTCCTAATAATGTTTGGGTCAGTGGAGTTTCTTATACTGTCTTTGGTGTTGGGTCAGGTTATCACTTGGATTTCGTTTTCCTTGATAGTGTGCACTTCACCCACCCAGTGCTGGCACCTTGGCCATCTAATCAGACTCCCATTGGCTTCTTGCTCATCTGGAGCTTTCAACATACTAGTTTCCCACCAAGGGGTCATCATCTTCTTCCTCATTATCCCCCTGAAGAATATTAGGGAAACATACATAATATTAAATACCTTGATATAATTCTGGAGACCCTGTGAATGATGTGGCTGATGATGAGGCTGACAACTTCCCTGCACATTGCAATGATCTCATATTTGGGGAATACTTAGTGTTAATATGGCTGTGTGTGTGTTTTTTGGGGGGGGTGCTACTAACTCCTTACCCTCTCTGCAAAGGAGGCTCCAACAATCCTTCTGGGTGCTGTCTCCTTTGGTGTACATCTTAAAATATGCCACCAAGACAGCATGGTAAAACCCTGACACACCTGACCCAGTTCCTAAAAAGCCAGCTGGATACTTTGGTCTTCTAAAAAATGGACAGTTTGGGATGACAGTCACCAAACCTGATACTCTGATATCTCTAGCAGCCCTCAAAATGCTCCCACCCTCTAGAGATCTGCTGTCCATTTGCCAGACATGGAGCCCAGAGTGATGGATGGATTTTTTAAACATGTTTATACATCTGTAATGTTTGAAATGCAGAAGCTGAACTATGCAATGCATGTGGTGTAATTCTGAATGAGGCATACCAGAGTGGCATTAGGATGGAATCCTCAAAGGATAAATATCTCTCCCAAGTCTCAGCTACCTATCAAACATAACTTGTGCCCTTTATAATGCCAATGAGGAAGCTGCTAGTTTTGATTTAGTCATTTGCAGTTACAAGTGTTCTGATTGACAGACTTTGTTGAGGACAATGAGATGATTTTTATGGACCCCCTTTTATACATCTATATATATGTGTATGTATATATATATATATATATATATATATTTTTTTTTTTTTTTTTTTTTGGAAAGGAAAATATAGAGCACTTGAAAATATGGAGAAGAAAGGTAAGACCCTCATAGCTGTAGGAATTAAAATTCTGCGTCCACAATGCACTTTCTCCAAGATATAGAGGAGCTAGCCATGTATGTGGTTTAGGTGCAACACACAGCTCAAGCTTTAGTAGGTCACAGCTTCAGTAGCAAAAGTCCTTGATGATCCCTTGGAGCATTTGGTTCCTCTGCAGGTAGGCAGCAGTCCTGAGACACTGTCTGATTGTTCCACTCTGGATGCAGTCAGATGCAATCTATCCCTCCACCTGACAGCTTGGACTTGCATCATTAAAGAAAAGGGTATAAGGGTAAGAAAGTCTTAATTGTATAACATGGCTTTGAGAGTCCTTTCAGTTCCAACATTCCTGCCTTTTCCCAATATCCAAAACCATCATAAAATCTCTGCAAGTCAGGAAGTAAGCAGTCTTCCATCAAAATGATGAGCGGTTTCTTTGATAATAGTTAGATCTAAATGCTGCTAAACAGCATATTTAAGCATATTTGAATAGATATAAACAACATATCTGTAAAGATCGTGATGCATTCCAAGAAAAAGATGTGTTATAAATACAGCTAGGAGTCTGCTGTAAATACTGTAAATAAATAAACTGTGAATGTGCATAATTGGTGTTTTTAAAGCAAAAAATAGGGTTTGTACATGTGATAAGAATTATTACAGTCAAAACAAAAATAGGGTATTAGGAGTTTATATAATCTTGTAGTGTGTGTATATATATATATATATATATATATATATATATATATATATATACACACACACACATACACACAGTGAAAACTACAAGAAAAACCTAACCAAGCTAGAGTTTTCACTGTGTGATACCTTAAACTTCCCTAATGTAGGCCTATAGGATATATATGCAAATGACCCCTTAAAGCCATAGTGTTTCAGCTATATGGCTTCTGAATGTCCATGACTTTTTTTTTTTTTTTTTTTTTTTTAAGTCTTTACAGATTCATTTAGTCTAATAAAGTAAAACCCTACTAACTGTGGACATGCATGTTTTGGCCTTCTTATGACATCAGCACAGCATAAGTAGACTGGCTATACTTCAGAAACTCCAGGTCTTTAAACCTAGCAGATGTCCATAACCATTGAGGTGTCTGCAAATTATCCCAACTAACTTCCAAGCCAAAGAGTAAAAAGGTCACATAGACAAACTAGTAAAAACCATGAGAAAAAATTTGACAGGCTAGAGTTTTCCCTGTGCGATACCTTAACCCTCCTGTAATTGAATACAATAGAAAATATGCAAAGAAACCTTTAAGGATATCAAGTTTTTCAGCTATATGGCTTCTGAATATCCATTACTTTTTACTTTTTAATTCTTTATGGATTCATTTAGGCCAATAAAGCCAACCCCACTAGCTGTGGACATGCATGTTTCGGCCTTCTTATGACCTCATCAGCACAGCATATATCCCATGGGCCGCTATTACATGAGGTTTAAGGTATCACACAGTGAAATCTCTAGCTTGGATAGGTTTTTCTTGTACTTTTTACTAATTGGTTTGGGTGTGTGACATTTGTACTCCTTGGTTTGGATGTTAGTTGGGATATTTGCAGACACCTTAATGGTTATGGATATCCAAAAAACGAAAAAACTACTAAAATATAACAGAAAACAGCAAGCGGAGTGGTAGGAGAATGCTGGAATAAACAAATGTGAGTAGCATATTGCTAAAGCAACCAAATCTTTAATGTTAGTAAGCGCTTTCAGTGGTACAAATGTTCCACCTTCATCAGACCCAAGATAACGTGTAACAAATGCATATATACTCTTGTGTTAATTGTCAGTTGTTCAATAAACTAACCAATTGACCAAAGAATAAAATACAATATTTAAACAATAATAAAACCTATTCTCTCAAACAAAATACAATATTACAATACTGTAAATCAAATTAACTTGCAAAGCTCATGTTAAAAAAACATATATGTGCATATATACACACACATATATATATATATATATATATATATCACAAAAATGCTAAATTACAATATTAATGCTACTAGGGCTAACTAAAAATCTACCAATGTGCCTATTCCATTTAATGACTTCAATAAAAAAGTGGCACAGAATGTAAATGGGAATGAAAAGCAAAAATCTGTGAATTCAGCCCCCTGGCTAACCAAAACTACACTATCAACCATGCGCCTTAGAGACAAAGCCTGGGAACTCTGTCTGAGAACTAAGACCCCAGAACATCATATTGCATTCAAAACCCTTCGAAATAAAGTAAAAAAGCTAATAACCTCAGATAGACAAAAATACTTCTTCATACTCCAAAACAATAATAAAACTAACCCTCAAATATTCTGGAAGGGGATATCCACCCTCCTTAACCCCAGCAAACCACACACCCCAACCCCAGACCCTAATAGCCCTGACTTAGATTTAGCTACGCAGTTCAACTCCTTTTTCATCGACTCCATTGGCAAACTCACCTCCTCCTTCACATGCCCCACCTCACTATCTAATACACCCCCTCCCTCTCCCACTAACAACCCTATCCCCAATTCTACTTCACACTGCCTATCTTCCACCTTATCCACTACTCTAACTGCCTCATCACTGCACCCCCTCAAATTCTCTCTCCACATTCCTCTCTTTTCTCACTAAAATCTATACCCACTTCCACTATAAAGAAACTCCTTCAGAAACTGAAGCCATGTACTAATGCCCCTGACAACATTCCCTCCTACTTCCTAAGTATAGCCGCAGATGCTATTGCCTATCCCATCAGCATTCTAATCAACCGCTCTATTCATGAATGCACTGTGCCCCAACTGTGGAAGCAAGCATTCATCATCCCCCTGCATAAAGGAGGCAACAATTGTAGCATCAACAACTTTCGTCCTATTGCTATCCTGTCCCCTATTTCTAAACTTCTGGAAAAGTGTGTCCACCTTCAACTCTTGCCACATCTCTTAGACAACAGCCTTATAACCCCTACACAGCACAGATTCAGGCCAAATCACAGCACTATGACAGCCCTCTTGTCCTTCCTTGAGACTGTAAACACAGCACGTGATTCCGGCCACATTGTCTCTACCCTACTACTTGACCTCTCCAAGGCCTTCGACACTATCTCACACAATCTGCTCTTAACCAAACTGTCAAAACTTAACCTCTCTCCCTCCTCCATAAATTGGTTCTCCAGCTATCTATCAAATAGATACCAAGCTGTAATATGGAAAAAGGCCACTTCCCCTTTCCTTAGTACCCACACTGGAGTTCCTCAAGGATCTATTCTTGGTCCCCTCCTCTTTAATATATTTATAAACGATTTCCACAAATCAATTCCTTTTGCAAACATCATCCAATATGCAGATGATTCTACCATTATCTGCTCTGCCACCTCCTCCTCTCTGCTCCAAACACTTACCCAGGAAGCTTTTTCAATTACCGAACAGTGGATGAAAATAAATCACTTGGCACTCAATGCCTCCAAAACAAAACTTATGGTATTTACCCCCTCCAAATCCACTTCCTTCAATATAAACTCTTTCTCAGTTACCAGCCAAAATAACTCACCCTTGAACTAGTGTCCGAAACTAAGCTACTAGGTGTACAAATTGATAATCGGCTTAGCTACAACTCCCATCTACAACTAAATATTAAAAAAACTCATCAAAAACTAGGTATGCTCTACCGTCAGAATCAGTACCTTACAAGCTCCTCCAAAATCACACTCGCTTCCTCTTTTCTCATCCCCTCCCTTCTCTATGGGGCCCCACTACTGACCAATCTTCAGACCTCTCTAAAAAACCAGCTTTCCTCCTGCTATAATAAAATCGCCAAATTCGCAAATGGACACAGGTCCTCCACCCACCACTGTTCCTCTCTCCAAAACCTAAACTGGCTCGAACTACCTAATCATCTCACTTATATACAGCTGACTTTTGCTCACAAGCTCGTTCTTAGTCCTTCTCTTTGTCCCTCCCTGTCTTCTGCCTTCAAAATGCACCTACCAAATAGAGTATTAAGGTCTAACAATCAAAACCTATTAGAAGTCCATAAACCATCTCATCCCCCAGGTAAACACTTACTATCCTTCAACCTTGCCCGCCTCTGGAACTCACTCCCACCATCCATTCGTACCACCTCAAACCGGTACACGTTCAAAAACTCTCTCCATACATACCTGAGGTCCCAATGGGATTGTTCTTGCTCCCTCCCCTCATAAATTTATGATATCTCATCATCCTTTACACTTTTGATACTTATCTCTACCTAACAAAGCTTATGTTCCTTCAGTATATCTACTCTGTAATGTTATTTGATGTCTACTTTGAATAACTCCTCTGAATGTATATCACATTACTGTTTCAGTTTACTTACCTCTCATTAATCCTCATCATACTGTATTGATTTGAATGCTTCTTGAATTGTGAGCTTAAATGTTTTATCTTCTACTCTGTACAATCATTATTGTAATTTTTATATGCACCTAATTTGTCTGTATTGGAGCTTTTCTCCCCAGGACTCCATTGAAAATGGGTTCTTTTGGCCCAATGGACTGTCCTGGTAAACCAACTGCAAATAAATAAATAAATAAATAAATAGTTGTACAAACCTAAGTAAAATTATATGCCATAATATAGTCATACATAAAATATGAAAAATACAAAATAATAAATGAAAATACATATAAAAATACATTTTATAAATGCATGCTGGTCAAGAACAAAAATCTAATCATTACTATACTAATATGTAGATAAAAATCAAAATTCTAATAAAAATCTCTATTTATATTTCTACATGCCATATATGGAACTTCAAATATTTTACTAAGATAATACCTTATGTTAAAAATTAATGTATTATCTATTTAAAGCTTTCAATTTTAAAACACTTATAATAGACAGATATTCATTTAGACCGGGGAAAATATATGCAGCCGTTTTAATTTGCCAGTACAACTCATTTTGTTCTAATAATAGTTGCCAAGGCCCACCTCTCGGGTCTAGTGATGTTTGATGTAAAACAAGAAATAAAAACTCATGTGTTGGAAATTGCAAGATATGTCGTGCAAGAGCGTTGTTGACATCTCTTTTACTAACTGCATAATAATGCTCATATATTCTCTGTCTTAATTTCCGCTCGGTCTTGCCTATATAAAATGAGGGGCAAGCTTGACAGCAAGCTGCGTACACAACAGCTTTAGACTCGCAATTAAAGGAGCCATTGATTGTGTAATGTTTATAGTTAATATTAATATCAGTAGTCACTTTGATGTACTTACATTGTGTGCAATGCCCACATTTACGCATACCTTTATGTGCCTGTTGATTCTTACCTAAATAATCATTCTTATGTTTTTCCAACATATTCTTAAGATTCAAACACCTCCAGAAAGTAAAGCGGGGTCTGATACCTAACTTGGTGCAGATGGATGGTTCTTCCAGAATTACTGCCCAGTTTTTAATGAAAATCTCCTTAACTCTTGTAGTGACAGATGAAAAAGTAGACAGGAAACTGAGATGTAATAATGTGTTACCATCACCAATAATCTCATTCTGTCGTGCAACTTGGTTCGTACCAAGAGGAACCTCATCCATACGTGCTCTACTGGACAAAATAGGTTTAAACAAACCCATTGCTCTCTTATTTTTTACTTCTGTGAGTATCTCAAGAAGTAATTTAATAGGATACCCCCTACTCATGAACATGGACTTTAACTTGTCACATTCCAAGTCAAAATCAACATCTTCGGTGACCATCCTTGCAGCCCTCACCAACTGGCCTTTGACAACTGCTTTTTTCTGGTGGTGAGGGTGTTCGCTAGTATAATACAAGAAAGCATTAGAGTAGGTTGGTTTCCTGTAAATGGAAGCTTTGTACTGCTTATTATACCTGTCATTACTCAGTTGCACATCCAGATATGTTATACTATCAACTCCTACTTGATAAGTGAATTCAAGAAAGTCGGTTTTATTAGTAATGTGTTGTATAAAACCTTCAATTAAGTTGATGTTACCCTGCCATACCAGGCACATATCGTCCTGGTATCTGGTGTACCATAACACGTTTTCTTGAAATACACTATCAGGAAACAAGAAGTTATGTTCCCAATATGCCATGACACTATTAGCGAAACTAGCACCACATGGAGACCCCATAGCCACCCCCTTGTTCTGCAAAAAAATGTTTTTGTCGAACATGATATAATTGTTAGACAAAATCAAATCTAAAAGAGTTTCAATCAGGCGTATCTTATTATGGTCTGCATTCTTGGACAACATAAACTCACTCACCCATTCTTTACCCAACTGGTGAGGAATTGCCGTATAAAGATCTTTCACATCAATCGTGACAAAAATGTTGTTATCCTTATACTCCAAGCTATTGATGCTATCCAAAAAACTCCATGAGTCACGACATATTTGTGTTTCCTGGTTAATAAGTGGTTTAAGAATGCTATCAACCAACTTAGCACAGGCAAATGTAATCGAACCCCTACCATCAACAATAGGTCTAAATGGGGGGTCCCTAATATTCTTATGTAATTTTGGGGCCCCGAAGATGCTAGGGATTCTGGGTGCCGCCATAGAGAGATACTGGAAGGTGTCTATATCTATAGACCCTTCTAGAAATAAGTCATCAAGGGAACTTCTAATATTCCGGTAAGCGGAATGGACCTGATTTAAACTAGCAGGAGTGTATACCTCAGATTCCAGATGTTCGCGCATCTTACTAATGTAAGAAGACTGGTTCATAAACACCATGCCCCCTCCCTTGTCCGGTTTCATGACTCTAATGCCACAGTTATTTATCAAATCAATTTAATGTTTCTCCTCAGAGGTAGTATTAGTATGCAATAAGCTTACTTGGGCATTATAGTTTGATAGTCTTCTTAAATCAATCTCACACAGTTTTTCAAATGACATTAATGTGGGGACAAGGGGGGGTTAAACAAACTAGAAACTCTTAAAGAGTTTACAAGTGTAGAATTAGTCCCCATAAGAACCGCTAAATTCAATTTGCGAACGTACATTTTAAGATCAACAATCATTTTAACAAAATTAGTTTTCTGGTGAGGAACAAAAGAAAGACCCTTAGCAAAAAAGTCAACCATGTTTTGGTCAATAGTTAAGGCAGTATAGTTAAAAATTTTAAAGTCACTGTGTGTGCTTAAGATATTCGGTTCATCAGGTGCAGTTGGTATTATCTCCTCCTCTTCCAGTTCCCCTGCCGTCTCTGGTTCGACTGATTGTTCGAATTGGTATGGCTTATTTCCCTGTCCACTTGAAAAACCTGGTTGTTAACAGTTGGAATATTAACATCATTCAACTGCTGATGATTAGATTGTGTTTGATTGTTTTTTATTCTTTCACTTCTACGTAATGGTTCTTCAAAATGAGGATTAGAATTAGTAACCTCAATGGAACCATTATTGTTGTTAAGACTAGGAACATGGTCAGACCTAGAACCCATACAATCTTGAAAAGCATTTGGGTATGTGACTTGAGGGGGGGGGCAGGGTATGCCTTGTTTTGAGCATATGCCTGTACATCTCTATCAATTTTTTTCTTTTTCGTTATTAGAAATTTATTAATAGTAGCATCAATACTTGAATAAATTCTACAATAATCGTATTTATACTGTCCAAAGCTCGAATCCCCACAAATAGAATGTTCCATAATTTCTAGTTCAGTTTTAATAGTAGCAACTTCTGTATTATAAAAATTGACCAAAGCTTTGATAAACTCAGCTGCTTGCCTATCAAATAATGCCAAAAGTTCCTTATGAAACGTAGAATCAGCAATTAGTCCCGCAGGGTAACGCCACTGTCTAAGCCCTTTAGGGATAATTTTCTTATCTAAACATTCAGTTAGGTAGGCAACCTCAAGCTGCAGTTTGTGACATTTAAAAAGCTTCTGGTCAAATGAGTTAAGCAAAACTGTTATGCTACTCACGTCATGGCGTTGATTGACTCCATTTTGGTCATTTGCTGTATTAATAAAAAAATCCTTATGTTCTAAAAAGCCAGCCATGCTAGGGACGCCATTATCAGCGTTAGATGCGTTGTTACCAGCAAGACGCTCCCCCGCTGCATTCGCTGCATGCCTAGAAACAATAGTAGCTTCCTGTGCCCCTTCTCTAATGTTTCCTGACGGGGAACAAAGCTGCTCATCGCTGGTATGAGGACTAGCACACCTATCGCTAGTACGAGGGATAGCAAGCCCTTGACCTGGCGCTTCTGCCAGGCTAGGAGCATTAAACATTCTTGTGCCTTGCTCAAACTTCTTTTTTTTTCATTCCCCTTTACATTCTGTGCCGCTTTTATTGAAGTCATTAAATGGAATAGGCACATTGGTAGATTTTTAGTTAGCCCTAGTAGCATTAATATTGTAATTTAGCATTTTTGTGATATATATGTGTATATATATGCACATATATATGTTTTTTTAACATGAGCTTTGCAAGTTTAATTTGATTTACAGTATTGTAATATCGTATTTTGTTTGAGAGAATAGGTTTTATTATTGTTTAAATATTGTATTTTATTCTTTGGTCAATTGGTTAGCTTATTGAACAATTGACAATTAACACAAGAGTATATATGCATTTGTTACACGTTATCTTGGGTCTGATGAAGGTGGAACATTTGTACCACTGAAAGCGCTTACCACATTAAAGATTTGGTTGCTTTAGCAATACGCTACTCGCATTTGTTTATTCCAGCATTCTCCTACCACTCCGCTTGGTTATGGATATCAGCTGGATTTAAAGACCCCGTGTTTCTGAAGTATAGCCAAACACTCCACTTAATTCTGTGCTGATCAAGTCATAAGAAGGCTAAAACATACATGTCCACAGCTAGTGGGGTTTGGCATTATTGACCTAAAGGAATACATAAAGACTTAAAAAGGAAAAAGTCATGGACATTTAGAAGCCATATAGCTGAAACACTTGATGTCCTTAAGGGGTCATTTGCATATATGCCATGGGTCTCTATTACAGGAGATTTAAGGTATAACAGTGAAAACTTTAGCTTGGCTAGGTTTTTCTCACAGTTTTTACTAAGTGGCTTGTCTGTGTAACCTTTTTACTCTTTGGTTTATAAAAGTGCAACTCGTTTTCTTTCTTGAAATTCAGAAATAAGTTGTTTTAATATGAAGCATGAGATGAGCACGTATGTTCTGTTTCTTCATAACAAAGTACGAATCTATGAAATATCCATTGTATCTTGTTATATTACTGATTTTGTTGGCTTTGTGTATGTATTGTTATCATTTCCTTGCCCATTAAATATCTGGTGAAACTGGATGAGTTATTGTTAGAACTGGATAGGTTGGGACTTGAGACCATATATCAGCATGCATATGTTGAAATAGATCTATTACCATCTGTAACATGATGTTCTATAACAATATAATAATAACTATGGATGAAAAATTGTGCTGTGATGTAATTTATATAGATTTAACTTCAGCATTTAATAGGGTCATACACAAAACACTGATCAATAAATTAGAACAACTAGGTATTTGTGTACTCTTAATAAGATTGCAAGCTGCATGGCTTACAGATAGGACATGGCAAGTGTCATACAGCAACTGGACAGGTGAAATTCTTGGTTACAGTCAGGGTGTCTCACAGGGCTCTGTCCTAGGCCTTTAGTTGTTTGGATTGTATCTTTCAGACTTAACTTGTTCATCTGAGGTGATGTTCTTTGTGTTTCACTGTTGCAGTCATCACACTTAGGTTATGTGTACACTTGCCAGGGGCAGCCCTCAGTTGGCCCGAGTACCAGAGGCTTAGTATTTCTGCATTGGTTGCTGTCGCTCCAGGACTGATGTCAGGTCGTCAGTGGTATAAAAACAGGCAGCCGACGCCATTACATCAGTCTTTCTTGCCGAGGAGCCCGATCCCGAAGCAGAAGAAGTTCGCAGGAGTGCTGGTCAGCCGCGACCTGAGTTTTCATTTCCAAAATTGAAGTTGAAGTCTTCTAAAGCTAAGTACCCCATTGAGGATCATTTTTTCTTGCTCTAACCAATGTCAGAAAAAGTTAACAATTGTCTCGCCTGTGGAAAGCAAATACCACACCGAGATTTCCATTCTTACTCCATCACCTGTTTAGGCCCAGACCACAACGTCCCTCGCTGTCGGTTTTGTGCTTTGTTAAATGCCAGAACTATACATTGTCGGGCCCTTATCGTTACTAAATACTTTTGCTCTCGATCTCCATATTCCGAAATGGCTTCGGTAAGCCATCAGACTACCGATCTTCCAAAAAAAACATAAGGATAAAGACAGAGAAAGACCGCACAGATCCAAAACTGCCAACGACGCTTCCATTAAGCTAGTTGACAGTTCACTGGTACTCACTGAGGTGCTTTTGCAGCCCCTGATGCCTGCTTCTATGGATTCACAGGCCACTATCGAAACTCATTCGGAGTCCAGTATATGCCGCAAGACTCTTCTTTGATTACGGAACCTGCAGATGTCTCTACCTTGAATGGGTCTAGAGCCGCTGTGCAGGCACTGGCTTCTGAGGAAGTCCTTTGCACTACCAATATTCGACACAAACCAACGACTTCTTTCGAGTCTTCAGTTATTTCTAAAACTACCGAGTTTCTAAGGCCCAGAGTACAAACTACGTCTAAAAAAACAACGACCCAACCTCAAGTGCCTGCTTCCATGCCTCAATCTCAGATGCTTAAAATGGCAGAAGACCTTATCATGCTGATTAGAGGAAGCCAGCCTACCCCTGTTAAAAGGAAAAGAGACTTGTCCCCAGCAGCTTTATCTGACCAAGAGTCCGACGACTCTGAGGTTTCTGATTATGAAGACATGCTCTTGTCTGCTTATGAGGATTCAGATGCAGAGGAATCCTTTTCTTCTGCCTCTCCTCCAGAGGATTTTTCTTTTGGTGAAACTCTACATACCTTGAGAGAGCATTTCCATTGGGAATGCCAGGAGTATCCTCAGTCCAAAAAGAGAATCAGGGAATTTTTAGATTTACCACAGCACAGACCCTTAGCTATTCTTCCTGTTCTGGATATTGTGGATGATGTTTTTATGGAATCCAGTCTAACTCCTGATACTCTGCCTCCTGCTCCCAGGAAGCCTGACAGGTACTACAGAGTTCCTGACTCACACAAATTTCTTTTTAAAAATCCTACTGCTGACCCAGAGGTTATCTCCCAAGGACCTAAAGGAATAAAAACAACCACAGCTAAGAATCTCACCCGTTTGGACAGGGATTCCCAAGCCTTAGACAGATGAGGTAAAAAAGTATACACCTCTGCAACTCTTGCCATTAGAGCATTAAATTGTCAGTTCCACATGGTGAAATACCAGCAACATACTGAGGAACTTATTAAACAAAAAGTATCTACCATCTGACTGTGCAGAAAATAAAGAATTACAGGGGCTTATGCATTCTGCAAGCCAAGTTAGTAAGCTTACCCTCCAATGTGGGTTTGACGCCCTAGAAGCATCCTGCTGGGCAGCAGTCACAGGTTCACTACTTACAAGGTATGCTTGGCTTAAGGAACAGACCTTGCCAGACCATGTCAAATCAAAATTATTGGATGCACCACTGAACAAAGATAATCTGTTTGGCACCAAAGCAGAAGAGATTTTAAAAAAGAAGGAAGAAAAAGCTAAGTCTTTGCAGACAGTTAAAGATTTTTTCCAAGTCCAGTCTCCAAGATTCAGTAGGCATTGCCCTTCAAAACATTGGTCCTTTCCAGCCCCCTGTAGGCCACCTCAGACTAGACCTAGGGGAAGCAATCCCCCCCAGACAGCAGTCTCAGGGTATGTAGAGTTCTAAGCAATAGATTACCTCCACTTCCAAAACAGGGAGTGCTAAGCCATCCCCTTATAGAAAGAATTCACAATGACTTCTCAACTCCACCTCTCACCTCTGCCCCTACGCTTGTGCCCCTAGGAGGAAAACTTTCCTCCCATGCAGAAAACTGGGCTTCCATCACCAATGATCGATGGGTCCTGAACATAGTGTCCAAAGGGTACAAATTTTATTTCCGCATGCTGCCAACCCCAAAGGGGTTCCCAGATCTTCCTCCAAACCAGCGGGCAGAGGCACAAAGCCAAGTTCATTCCCTGCTCTCCATGAGGGGAATTCAGCCTGTTCCTGCAGAACAGATAGGCCAAGGTTTCTATTCCAGACTTTTCTTGGTACCCAGAAAAGAGGGCACGTGATGCCCAATCTTAGATCTATCCACTCTAAACACCTTCCTGGTGGTCCCAAAATTCAAAATGCTAACCCTACAGCAGCTTCTGCCTATGCTGTCCAAAGATGCCTGGTTAGCCACCCTAGACCTAAAAGTGGCCTATCTGCACATCCCACTCAGAGATTCTTGCAGGAAATATCTATGTTTCAGGGCAGGATATATGCATTATCAGTTCTCTGCACTTCCCTTTGGCTTATCCACTGCTCCCAGAGTTTTCACAAAATGCCTGGCTCCAGCCATTGCTTTTTGCAGACAAAGAAATATTCAAATTTACCCCTACTTTGACGACTGCCTGATTCAGGCAGACAGACAGGAAAAGCTGTTGCAGCAGCTGACATTTGTAAAGGACCTACTACCCTCACTGGGGTACACTATAAACAAAAAGAAATCCAAACCAGTCCCCAGTCAACAAATTTTATTCCTAGGAACAAGCTTGGACACAGCATCCTAGATGGCATTCCTGACTCCAGAAAAACAAGCCTATCTGACAGGCTACTTCTCTCAATTGGCCACCAGAACCCAGTTATCTGCAAGGAAAATCCTGCAATCTCTAGGGTTCATGGCCTCGTGCATTCTACTAATTCCATATGCCAGACTGCATATGAGGAAACTTCAATGGTACTTAAAAAGCCTTTGGTGCCAACATTTTCAGGACCTGGAAACTATTATACCTATGATACCTTGTCTAAGGAAAGATTTTCTTTGGTGGGCAGCAGCATGCAACCACAACAAGGGACTTCCCCTTTCTCAACTCCACGCCACCCAGACCCTAATCACAGATGCATCAGACTATGCCTAGGGTGCATACCTGGATGGCAAGTGCATCCAGGGCCACTGGAGCCCAAAGCAAATCCATCTACACATCAACCAAAAAGAGATGCTAGCTGTTCAGCACACTCTGATAGCTTTCAGATCCCTACTCTCTCCAGGGCCTCTGCTAATCAAAACCAACAACACCATAGTGATATACATCAACAAGCAGGGGGGAGCCCACTCTTGCCCACTCTGCAGGCCAGCCATGACCCTTTGGAACACGGCCTCAGCCATGCATATTCACCTGCTAGCACAATTCCTGCCAGGCAACCAAAACTCTCTGACAGACAACTTAAGCAGAAATCTCCTAGACCCACACAAGTGGCAATTAAACCACAACACCTTCAGCCTTGTGACCCAGAAAAGGGGTACCCCGAAGGTGAACTTTTTTGCCTCCCCCAACCACCACCAGCTCAGCAAATTCTGCACCAGGGAACCTCACAGCAAAGCCTGGAAAGTGGATGCCCTATCCTTCCAATGGGGAAACCTCTCAATCTATGCATTTCCCCCTCTACCTCTTCTTACAAGAGTATTACTCAAAATAAGGGAGGAAAGACCAAGGGCATTCCTGATTGCCCCAGACTGGTCGCGCCAACACTGGTACCCACTACTGTGCAGTCTGTCACCGTTGCCTACATGGCACCTTCCTCAGATTCTAACTCTCCTGACCCAGCAGGAGGGAGAGAGTTCTTGCATCCACAACTGCAGACTCTGAAACTGGCAGCCTGGCTTATTCCTTGACTTCTCCTCCAGTGGCCAGCCTAAGCAAGCAGGTCCTGGATGTTGTATGTGAAGCCAGATTACCCAGCACTAGAAATTCCTATGCTGACAAGTAGAAAAGGTATTGTTCCTGGATCCAGACTAAAGGAGCTGACCCAGCACAGCCCTCCTTACCTCTCATCCTGGATTACCTAGCAGACCTACTCCACAGGAGCCTATCCTTCTCTTCCATTAAAATGCATGCCTCTGCCATCTCTGCACATTACAGCACTGAGCCACCTCTCTTTTCACACCCTGTCATCAAGCAGTTCCTTAGAGGGGCTAACAACTTAAGGCCATCAAGAAGAGCCCCTACCCCTGCTTGGGACCTTAACTTTGTGATGGAAAAGCTCACGCTACCCCCACCCCCTTTGAGCCTGCGGCTTCAGCAGAGTTAAAATTCCTCTCTTGGAAAATAGCCTTGCTTTTGGCCATCACTTCAGCTAGAAGAGTGTCTGAGCTACAAGCACTTATGGCTGTAGAACCCTTCATCATTTTTCATGTTGATAGGGTCTCCCTCAGGACTAACCCAACTTTCATTGCTAAAGTGGTGTCCAGCGTGGCTCTCAACCAATATATTCACTTGCCCACCTTTTTCCCTAAACCTCTAAGTAAGGGGGAAAGGATCCTGCACTCTTTAGATGTGCACAGACAGCTCAGATTCTACCTGGATAGGACTAAGCCCTTTAGAAAATCTGACCAGTTACTAGTCAGCTTTGCACCAGGGGCTGAGGGCAAGGCCATATCAAAACAAACCATTTCCAAATGGATAGCATACTGTATCCATTTCTCTTACAAACACCATGAGAAGCCACCCCCACAGGAGGTCAGAGCACATTCCACTAGGGCAACTTCAACTTCTGCAGCCTTTCTCAGAGGAGTCCCTATCAGGGACATCCTAGAAGCTGCAACATGGAGTTCTGTTCATACTTTCACCAAGCATTACCACCTGCCTATCTTTTCCAGATCTAGGGCAAGCTTTGCAACCGCAGTCCTGCAGGGCATTCTAGCCAGCGCCAACTCTTCTTGACTGCCTCCACCCATTCTTCAGCTTGGGGACTCAACCCAAGTGTGATGACTGCAACTGTGAAACACAAAGAATATAGTACAGTTGTGTACACTTACCATAAATGTAGATGTTCGAGCATATTCACTGTTGCAGTCCTGGTAACCCTCCCTCCAGCCCCCTTCTCTCTCTCTCTTCCTCACTCTTTACTGGACTTTTGGCATTTACTTTCTACTGGTGGTTTTATTCCACCATAACCTAGCTCCCTGTTTTGGGGCTCCTGATATTTGGGACAATAAAAACTGATGTAATGGCGTCAGCTGCCTGTTTTTATACCACTGGCGACCTGACGTCAGTCCTGGAGCGACAGCAACTGACGCAGAAATACTAAGCCTCTGGTATTCGGGCCGATAGAGGGCTACCCCTGGCAGGATAACCCAAGTGTGATGACTGCAACGGTGAATACACTCGAACATTTATGGTAAGTGTACACAACTGTACTTTCTACAGTCTGTATGCAGATTACTTGAAATTGGGTAAACTGATTACTGGCATGTCTGTAACAGAACTTGACTAAATTGAACATTTGAGCACAGGCGAATAGTATGCTGATAAGTACATCAAAAACTAAGCATATGAGATTTGGGAGACATAAACTGAAAGGTGAATATTTAATACAGCATACAGTGATTAAAAGTGTAGATTCATTTAAGGAACTGGGTACATGGGCAGATCCAGCTATGGATATTTCTAATCATATCAACCAATTGGTTAATGATAGAACTATAGGTTGCATAAAAAGATTTATAACGTCTAAGAAATCAGAAATGATGAGTCATTGTTTGTTAGTTACATTAGACCCAAGCTTGAGTGCGAAATAACGATATGGAAACCTTGTAAGAAAACAAGCATGAGTAGACTGGAAAGAGTACGACAGAAATTTACCAAGGGTGTCCATGGATGTGAAAATTTAAGTCATTATGAAAGACTAGAATATCTCAACTTGTAGACTGTTATAGATATCTAAGAGAAGCTATTATTCAAGTATATAGGGCATTTAGAGACAACTATTTCTGGGAATGTTTTGGGTTATCCAAAAGTACTAGAGAATCATCAGACAGCCTATACAAAAGATTCTATAGGAA
Organism: Protopterus annectens; assembly: GCF_019279795.1. Classification (NCBI taxonomy): domain Eukaryota; kingdom Metazoa; phylum Chordata; order Ceratodontiformes; family Protopteridae; genus Protopterus; species Protopterus annectens. The sequence goes on along the minus strand of NC_056739.1, from coordinate 1,739,227,630 downwards.
TGAGAAGTAGCTAATTAGTTCTCTGAGAGAGCAACTGATGCATGGAACAGACTACCAAATTACATTAACGCAAGTGCTAGTTTAGATATATTTAAGAACAACCTGTACACTTATTATGAGAACAAATGTTTTGGTATATTGGCAGGCAAGAAAAGCTTTAATGCCCATGCTTGAAATATTTGTTTGTATGTATGTTTTCCTTATGTTACATGCTAAGAAAGAATACTGGTCGGCTAACAAAGAGGCTAAGAGAGCAGTCCCTCTGGCAAAGAACAGGGTATCAGCAAAAGCTCTACCAGCTTCTTTAAAGTGACTCAACAGATGTCTCAAAAAAACTCTTATCAGGATGCAAAGCAAAGTAAACAAAAAAGATAAAGAAGAAAACAGCACTAAGGAAAATTAAGTCATGACTGATATGATCGAATTGTTGGGTAAGGTAGGGGAGAATTAGGTACTCACTGCAGTATGGAGAGAAAGGCATATCACAGATGACTGCAAAATAAGCATTCTAGTGCCAATGTACAAGATCAAAGGGGACATTTACAATTGTGAGTAGTACAGAGGTATCAACCCCCTGTCACACTGCATAAAAGTGCTGGAGAGGGTGATCAATAAACAAATATGTGGAATAGTAGAAAGTAAGATGAGAGATGAGGATTTCAGATTCAGATCAGGATGCAGCACAGCCAACCTGAAGTGATATAGGGTCATAGGTGTTTACTAGGCTATCAACCATAAGGGCCTTTTTAAGCCTAGCCATGCATCCCAAATCTCTAACAAGTTCTGGTACCCTTAAGTGTAAGCAGAACCTTGGGAGAAAAAACTTTACAAGCAGGGGCCTGGGAGAGGAACCATTTACAGGTTGCCTGTGTCTATTAGAGACGTAGGTGTCAAGCCAGGGATGAATTTCTTGTTCCCCATACAAATGTCCAAGTTACACTTGAATTGGGTTATAGAGGCCCTCTGCTTCACATAGATGGGGACCCTGTTCCAGAGACAGTGTAGTCTCTGGGATACATACCTGTCTCAGCAGCAGGTCCTATTTATACCACAAGCAAGGTTTAAGTCTTTAGAATGGATAATTCTGGTGCTGTTTGTTCTGCTAATATGCAGGAGGTCCATCAAAGTGGAGTCTGACAATGTCCTATGCCAGGCATTGATCTCCCCTCAACAGCCTGTAAGAGACAGACAACAGATAGGGCCTTGAGGTGGTCTGCATAGGACATTTTACTTCTGCCCTGTATTCTTTTAGTGAGAAACCTCTGTGGATATTCCATTTGCTGCATATGCCTAGTTAGGTGCATACCAAAGGGGGCATTGTACTCATACAGTGCCTAATACAGTGGAACAATGACTTCCTTGGATCTAGATGCCATACCTTTATTTATAAGTTGTGCAAGATAGAATGATTTCCTCACTACTGTAGACATATGGTGGTCAAAGAATAGATTACTGCCCATGTGGTTCCCTAAGTCCCTGACTACTGGGTCATCTCTAAGGGATGTGTTGTCAATATGATAGTTACCAGGGATGGATGACTTCCCGAAAGATACTGTTATGCATTTCTTGGTATTTAGTTTTAGTTCATTGCTCTGACACCAGTTGTTTGTCTGTAGCGGGCCTTCCTGGAGAACATTTGTGTCAATGTAGGATACAATGACAGCTCCTAATTTGCAATCATCTGCAAATGTAGTCAGCCAGGGACCATTGACATTGGCCTTGACTTCAGAGAAGCAAATGCCAAAAAGTCAGAGTAGTTTTGGATATCTCAGACTGAGAGAGGAACGGAGTCCCATAGTTTAGGTGCTAGGAGAGTGCGTGGTCAGTGCAATAGAGTTACTTTTTGAAGTTAGTAGGGTGGGTTGAGATTGAGAGATACCCCTGAGATTATATGTGGGGGTTTTGGTAAAATATTTATGAGTGAGAGGGGATGATGTCTTAGGAGAAAGGGCTTTGTGAATTAGTGATCCTAGTAGGAGGTTGGCTCTCAAATGTACTGGGAGCCGTTTAGCCTTGGTGAAAGTTAGGCAGATGATGGACCTCCTGTCATCAGATATGAAAGTTATGTACTTACCATAACAACAGATATGTAACAGGCAGGGCCATCCTCCATCATATGACCTCCCAGCTTCCCCACCTCTAGTAAAGATTGTCTGGAGTTTTTTCCCCTCTCACCTTGTGCTTATTCTTGATACTTTTTGGCATGTTTATAGAATACCTGGAAAGACATGGCACTATAGTGCGTTATGGTATAGGGAGAATGCTTAGCAGCATGGAAAAATTTTATCTGCTGAGTAATCTCAACACCTGCAACATTAGTTCTGTTGTGACAGAGGATGGACCTTCCTTTTATAGATCTATTAAATTCCTAGACTCACATGTAAATTCTAAGCTAACAACCACCAGGGTTTTTATTAGCTTAGCCGAGCAACCCAACCCAGTTATGTCCTTATGTATCAAGATCAATTATTAGGAAGGGGGAATGTTAGTTAAAGGACAACAATGGGATTCTATTACTAAATGCTCAACTTCCCTGTCTTTTTTCTCCCTATTTACTGACCCTGCTATGAATAAACAGTACAGCATTTAAAATATTTTAAATTGACTGTTTCTTTCCACTAGAATAATACCTTACTGTACTGTTGTGGTTTCACTTTCAACAAACATTTGTCCCGCCCTGCCTTGAAAATGCTTGCTGCAGTCTCCAATTCAGTGATGTCATCAAGGCCACTGAATACAGGTAGTTTTCTGGCCATTTCCCTCCCTAAACTGATATCACCACTACTGTCCTAGAAACCCACCCATGCTGTGATGTCACAGCTCCCTGGTTCTTCCCCTACCCATACAGAAAGTAAAGGCTAGAACAAGGAAACAGTACATGAGTCAAGTCTCCTGCTGTGAGCTGTCAATCATAGGAGAAAACTGCTCAAATTACCCTTAGCACTTTGTCAGCTAGGGAAGTTAGGTGAGAAGGGGGATGGGAGATGAGTCAAAGTAGTTGAAATGAGTCAAAGTAGTTAAATTCAGGCTTCACAAAAGACTGTAGTTTAGCCATTCTAAAAACAAGCAGCAGTAAAAAGCACTTTGAAAGTCTGTTCTATGGCATTTGCACTGTTTGTGTTTTAAGCAGTCACTGAATGGCATGAAGTGTTACTTAAAACTAACTGAATGAAAGACAGCGGTGTATGCATGTAAAATCAATGCAATAACAGGATCTTTAGGAAGAAAGAAGCCTGCATGATCTAGTTTTTTTACAGACAAGCACTGTATTATGGGATACCTAGAGGCAGACTGAACAATAAGAATTACTTCAAGATGCCAGACCCCATGTGGTCAGACTCAGAAATTATGTATAAAAAATTTAAAAACCTGTAAATAGTTCCAGAGTGGTGTTAAAATGAAGGAAACACCCAACCATGCTGAAATAAACATGTTTTTTGAGTCTGTGGGTGCAGTTTTCCTTTAAGAAATTTCTAAAGGTTATGTGGGGGGTATGTTAGTTTGGGCATTACTGTCTGCCTCTGTCTATCAGAGACATGGGGGCCAGACTGGGTGTTAAATTTTGATTTTCCATCCATTGTTCAAGGTTAGACTTAAATAAGTTTAGGGATGGACTCTGCTTCACATGGATGAGGAGCCTGTTCCAGAGCATGGGAGTCCTCTGAGACACGTCTGTCTCACCGTCTTATTTATGTTACAAGCAAAAGTTAAATCCTTGGATTTAGTGGTTTTAATGTTGTTCATTTTGCAGATGTGCAAAAGGTCCATCAGAGCTAGAGTTGAGGATGCCTTTTATGCCAGGCATAGATCACCTCTCAGCAACCTGTAGGAGATGGAGTATAGAGATAGGGTTTTAAGGACAATCCGTATAGGACAATGTGTTTATTACCCTGGATTCTCCTCATAAGGAACCTTTGTGGGTTTTCCAGTTGTGGCATATGTCTGGTCAGATACATGCCACAATGGACATTATACTTAATGATGGGCCAAATAAAGTGGTACTATGAGTTCCCTGGACCTGTATGCCATGCCCTCACTTATAAGTTGGGTGACACAGAATGATTTTCTTACCACTCTGGCAACGTTTGTCAAAGGCCAAATTACTGTCTACATATGTTCCCCAATCCTTGACTACCAGGTCAACTCTTAGAGATGTCTTACCAATTGAGTAATTAGCCTAGATGGCACTTTTTCCAAAAGTAACTGTAATGCATTTTTTGACATTGAGTTTTAATCCATGATTTTAGTACCAGTCATTTGTCTGTGTTAGACCCTTTTGTAAGATGTTAGTATCATGGGGGAATCTATGATAGCTCCCAATTTGCAGTCATCTGTGAACGTGGTCAGCCAAAGGCCCTCAACATTAGCTTTAACTCCGAGAAGTAGATACCAAATAGAAGCAATCCCAACACGTGATCAATCAGCATGTGCAATAAGTACAAAAGATAGTTTTAGTATATATAATAATTCACAAGTGTGCATCAATGAAATTCATATGTCTTTGCTCAGTAAATGTTTTTCCTTTGTACCTTGCTTTGAACAAGATATTGCCAAAGTTCTTACTAACCTAAAATTCTTTACAAGGCAATTGAATTTAAGAATGTTTTTTCATGAGAAACAGGAATTGGTTTGCACTCAACAAATGTCTCTAAAAAGGAAAAGTACTTTTATTCCGCCTATGAATAATTGGGTCTATATTATATTCTCAAATGTCGACAATGTAGAATCTGACATTGTCGACATGAGAATAGCGAATGCTCAGAATCTTGAGCGTGTTAATGGAAATCTCTGTAAGGGGAGATTTCCGTTTACTGCAATGTAGTGCAGTCTTGGAGTTGGTATATTTAAGTAGCGGGGGTGCAGGGGGACTTGCCCTCCTGCTTAAACCCATTAGGGTACTTTTTTCTTTTTTTTCTTTTTATAAGGTCGATGTTTGAAGACATCGATCATATGGTGTCGACCATATGTTGTTCAATGTTTTCAATCGTCGATCTTATAATATAGACCCGAATAATTATATAGCCACATTTGATACTTTATGTGAAAATGAAGTACGTAATTCATTCTTGAATGCGACAAATGGTAACAACAATTTATCTATATAGGTGATTAAAAAAGTTTTAAAGCAACTGAATTGTAACAACCAGGTCAGAGTTATGAAACCTGACAAAGGGGGGGGCAGTTATCATGGATTACCACAATTATGTGTTTAAAATTTATGAGTTGCTAAATGATAGCTCCACTTATGAAAGAATTTGTATTAATGAATTGATGAGAGCTTATACAAAAATTGATTGGGTACTTTATGATTTTTTAACCCAAGAGTTATTAGATCCAAGTGAATACAATTTTTTGACAGTGGATTCCCCTGTGACCCCCTACATCTTTGGGATTCTGAAGATCCACAAAGATCTAACAACCCACCTTTCAGACCAATTGTCACAGCCACAGGATCAAAGACAGAACCTATTGCAGCATAAATTGATTTTTGGTGTAAACCTGTATTGAATGCCTTTAAACATATTTTAAAGATTCATTGTATTGTTTAGAAACCCTGAGAGATACTGTCATTACAGATTAATTTTTATTTGTACAGTTGATGTAATGAATTTGTTTACAGCTATCCTACATAAAGAAGGGTTACATTTATTTGAAGAAGCCTTGAGAGGAAAAGAAGGTATTCACAATGTGAAAAGATGTTTGTTAGTCAAACTTATGGAAATGGTATTGAACAACAATTTTTTATTATTTGAGGGAGAGCTCTTTCACCAGACATCACGTGTAGCCATGGGAGCCAAGTGTGCACCAATTTATGCTAACCTGGTGTTGGCTCAATGGGAGCAAAAAAAAGAAGTTAGTTCTTTCTATAACGTTCCATGTGAGTTGTTCATCTCACCTTTGTTCTTACACGTGGGTTCGGAGCCAATCCATCGGCTCCAAGTCAGCCGCTTTCCAAGCTCAAGATCTTTGAGTAGCTCGAGGCACAGTCCCTATACCAGGATGCACTCCTACCAACCCCAGATCTAGTTTGCTGAACCAGCAAGAAAAAAACACACTAAGCAACCAATTACAAAAAAATGTACATGGTACATAACTATTTAAAATAGCTAAACAATAATCTGGCTGAAAAGAAGGACACTAGCAAGACCAACCAGACCACCAGTCATACCTGTTTTTCCATAACCTGGGGGGGGGAGGTGGAAGGCAGTGTAAGAGCAAAGGCGAGATGAACAACTCACATGGAACGTTATGGTAAGAACATAACTTCTTTATGTGAAGTTGTTCAATCTCGCCATTTGTTCTTTACACGTGGGTAGCGTCCCAAGCACCCTAATCCTGGGTGGCTCACGGGAGTATATTCCAGAGAATGGTGGAACCAAAGGAAGCCCTGTCCACTTTGTAATGAGTGATAAACGTATGAGGTTTGGACCAAGTAGCAGCTGCACAAATGGTGTCCAAAGGTAGATGGGCTGCGTGGGCTAAAGATGTAGAAACAGCCCTGGTAGAATGAGCTTTCACCTCACGTTCTAAAGATTGTTTAGCTGAAGAATATACAAATTTTATACAATCAGAAATCCATTTGGACAATGTAACTTTGGATACCGACAAACCTTTTTTATTGTCTGCATAGGAAATGTATAGTTAATCAGATTTCCTAAATTCTTTTGTTCTGTCCAAGTAAAACCTCAGTTGTCTGTGAACATCAAGCTTATGTAACATGTACTCCATTCTATTAGCATGATGTCTGAAAAAAGTAGGAAGGTCAATAGACTGGTTCAAATTTGCCTCGGAGCAGATCTTAGGAAGAAAGGTTGGATTTGTTCTTAAAGACACTCTGTCGGGGTAAAAGACTAGATATGGAGGCCTGATAGAAAGTGCTTGTAGTTCAGAAACTCTACGCGCCAAAGTAATAACCACCAGGAAAATTGTCTTCCAACTTCAAAAGACAAGATGATGCAAGCTCAAAAGGTGGAAGAATGAGTTGAGATAGCACCAAATTCAGATTCCAGGGAGTAACAAGATGTCTTCTAGATGGCCTAAGGTGATGAGTTCCTTTCAAAAAGGCTTTACATAATCTGTGGGACATAATGTTTGAACCACTGCATCCCACATGGAAGTTAGATATGGCAGCCAATTGAACCCTTATTGTAGAAGTTGCTGCACTATCGTGAAAGAGTGAAGTCAAGAATTCCAGAATACTATGAATAGGGGCGACATAGGGATCAATACCATGCAGAGAAGCCCAATGAACAAATCGCCTCCATTTGCTATTATAAAGTTTCCTGGTGGAGACACTTTGTGAGAGGAAACTAAAATATGTTGAACCGCTGGAGACAAATCATGTGACCTGGCTAGGTTGGGAAGTGGACAGCCAAGCTGTCAGTTTGAGGGAAACAAGAGAGGGATGAAGAAGTCCCGACGAATGAGTCAGAAGGTCTGGCACTGGATCCAGAACCCAAGGTTCTTGCACTTGGTATTGCTGTAGGAAGGGAAACAATATCTGCTGAGGCCAAAATGGGGCTATTAGAATAACAGTCCTTCCCAGGCTTTTGGCTTTCTGTAAGAGTCTGGGGATCAGAGGGATTGGAGGGAAGGCATAAAGGAAACCTGAGGGCCAATCGTGTACAAGTGAGTCCCTTAGGCTGTCCCCCGGTGGGGGGTACAGGGCAAGTAGCTTCTGCATTTGGCAATTCATCGGGGTTGCAAAAAGGTCGCAGCAAGGCTGGCCCCATCTGCAGAATATCCTTTCCACCACTCGTTCTTTGAGGGATCACTCGTGAGGCAACAGAATGGCTCTACTCAGTTTGTCCGTTATCATGTTGGATGACCCGGGTATGTGCATTGCTATCAGAAAGCACCTGGTGGATACAGCACACTGCCAAACTCTCAGGGCCTCTCGGCATAAGGGGTAAGACTTGGTTCCCCCTTGCTTGTTGATGTACCAGACTACCGACATGTTGTCTGTCTGTATTGCAATGGTCTCTCGGGGTAGAGAGTCATGAAAGTGTTGCAATGCTAGAAACACCGCTCTGAACTCTAGGACATTGATGTGCAAATGAGATTCCATGTCTGACCAAGTGCCTTGGACAGTTCTTCCCTGAAATCAGCCGCCCCCCCACCCTGTCAGGGAAGCATCCGTGGTCACTGTGGCTGTGGGAGGGGGAAGTACAAATGGGCGACCTACAGTAACTTGGTGGCTGTTCAACCACCAAAGAAGGTCCTTTTTGCAAGCATTTGTTAGAACAATCTTGTGTGACATTGTAAGCTAATGATAAGACCACTGTGTGAATTGTAACCATTGGAGTATTCTCATTTGCATTCGTCCCAGAGGAACCACTATGAGTGTAGCTGCCATGGTGCCTAACAGCTTCAGAACCTGGAATGCCGGAACTCTCCTTTCTGTTAACAAATGGGACACTTGACTTCACAAAGATATTACTCTTTCTTGAGGCAATCTGACCAGGGAGGTGGTGGTGTCTAGATCTGCTCCTATAAAGGAAATATGTTGCGATGGCAATAAAGCAGATTTTTCGAAATTTAAGGTTATACCCAACCTAGAGCACAGGTTGAGTGTAATCTCTGGCGCAAATTAGTTGATGCCTGGTGGTGGCATTGAGGAGCCAGTCATCCAGATATGGAAACATCTCAGGTGAGCCATGACCACTGCCATACATTTGGTGAACACTCTGGGGGCTGTTGTGGTGAGACCAAAGGGCAGAGCTCGGAATTGGTAGTGACTGGCCCCCAGCCGAAAATGCAAGTGATCTCTGGATGGCCTGGCCATTTTGATGTGGTAGTACGCATCCTTGAGATCTATAGAGCACATCCAATCGCCTGTTTCGAGAAACGGAAGTATCGATTGAAGCGTGACCATCTGGAACTTTTCCTTTTTGACAAAGGTGTTTAGTTTGCTGAGGTCCCCTGTTTTTTTGGAACTAAAAAGAACCTGGAGTAAGCTCCGGATCCTATCTGGTCCACCGGAACTGGCTGGATGACTCTTTTTTTCTAGCAGCCTTTGAATTTCTATGGTTGCTAGATTCTGCAGACTTAGTGGAACGTCTGGGATTCTTGTAAAAATGGGAGGGGATTCTGAAAAGGGAATGATGTAACCTCTGGTAATTATGCTTTTTACCCAAGAATCTGATGTAATTCCTCGCCAGGTGTCTGGGTATAAAGCTAAGCGACCCCCGACTGCCTCCAGGGCAGGATGGTCAGGCCTCCTCTCAGGAGCACTGATAGGGCTTGCCAAGGAACTGCTCCCTGTCACCCTGGTTCTGCGGACCCCCTCTGCCACCTGGGTGGCATCTACCATTTTACCCCCCTCCTCTGCCTCTGGAGGGGGGTTCACTACGTGTGTTCTGGAAAGCTCCTTGGGACTTTCGGAAACAGATTTTTCCACCTTTCTGCCCTTTGGGATATGGTCTAGTGGGGGTGGAGAAATGGACTCCTATGGCAGATAGTCTTTCCTTCCTGCTCACACCTAGTGAGTGTCTCCTTGACTTTAGGCCCAAACAAGGAAGAGCCACCAAATGGGGTATTAACAAAGGAAGACTTGAAGGCTTCCGCAAAGGAGCATAAGCGCATCAAGGATTGTCTCTGCAGAGCTATTGCTGAACCTGCTGCCCAGCTCAATCCATCGGTTGCATAAGAAATGAGCCGCATGGACGAGTTCACAATAGAATTAAAGGTGTTAAGCTGTGCCGTTACTTTCTCAGAAACAGCATCTTCTGTTTTGCCCTGTAGAGTATCTCCAAGCTTTTTGAGGAGAGTTTGTTGAAGACGGGTAAAGTGGGTTAAATAGTTGAACGATCTCATTGCAAATGTCGCAGAACTAAAGATGCGTTTCCCGTATCTGTCCATAGTCCTAGAGTCTTTATTAGGAGGATGAACAGAAGAAGAGGTTTCGGACATCTCTTTCTTGGTGGCCACCGCCACCACCATGGCATCAATGGGGACTCCCTTTGTAAGAAAAGACCTGTCTTGAGGGGCGGTGATAAATTTGCTGGGCCTCCAAGGGACCGGTTCCATGTAATCAGGAGACTCCCACGCCCTTCGAGCGACCAAGTCCATTAGTTCATCAAAGGGCAGGGTAAACCAGGAGGTGGAAGGTTGAGACCCAAAGGCCTTCAGGAGCACCAACTCATCCTCAGTAGGGGTAAGGGACTGCCAGTCACCCCTCTGCCTTAATATTTCCAGGATGTCTGCAAATGAGACATCCTCAGAGGAGGACCGTGGGGACCCTTCTGATTCCTCTAAGTTGGTGTCTGATGTTAAGGATTCCTGAGGCAAATCTAAATGCCTCCTCTTGCACAGTCTCTTTCTGGGGACTTCATCAGTGGTGGCGTCTGGTGAAGTCTCAGTCAAGCAGGGTTCACCCAATGGGGTTACCTGAGGCTCTGGGTCTCGACGCTTGGTGGGGTCCTGTGGTGTAGGGATAGAACACGGCCCTTTAGGGGAGGAAGAGGAAAGATCTGAAAAGGTAAGGGTCTTAGCAGACATGACCCTCCTCATGGCATCAAAGGCACCAGTTTCCCAACCCAAGGAGTCCGCCAGTTCCGAAGAAAATGGCAAACTCCCAGGGGCCAAGACCACGGGCTCCGAACCAGAGGACGGAACCGAGCTCATCTGCGCTGAAGCCCCGAGAGGGAGAGTTAGAACTGAAGTATCGGTTCGACTCTCTTTCCTGGAACCAGCAAGAGAGTGTCAGCGCCGAGACTCTTCGATCAGAACCGAAAAAGTCAAGGTCGGCAGGGCTGAGGGCACTGGAACAGGCCACGGCTCCGTGGATTCCACCACTATCAGATCCTCTCTTTTTGGCCCATGAAGGCTCAACTGGCCTCGGAGGAGGAGCAGAAATCGTGGTGGGGTGGTCGTAGGCTTCGAAGCCAGCTGGGTCGAAGTTGAAAGCAATTTGGCCAGGGCCGGGTTCACCAAAAGTCTCTGCACCATGTGGTCCACATCAATGTCGGAAAGGGTACCGGAAGAACAGGTCGAAGGAGCCGAAGAAGCCACCGACTTAAGGATCGGGGACTTTAAAACTTCCGACAGCGGCTCCAACACTATGATTTGGCTCCGAAGGCTGTGGAGCCGGCAACCGTGTCTTCCCAGAGGTGCTCGGAACAGAAGACTTGTGCTCCAATGACACCTTAGATGTCTTCGACCCCTTCAAGGACTTGGAGTTCTGGTCAGTCTTGTCTAATGCTTCTTGAAAATCTGGCTTCAGCAGCCCTCTCTTCACCAGTTTCCTTCGCCTTTCTTAAATTTGACAAAGCAACCGCTCCAAATTAGAAAGACAAAAATATAATATCCAGTTAAATCACTGAACAACAAATACAAGAAATATGAGAAGTCTCACAAATATCAGATCCCTGATAGTCTAAATAAGTAATTTTATATTCTTTTAAGAAGAAAAAAAAGGTTACTGGCCCGAGCTTCCTCCGAAGATCGTGCGATCCATTGCAGCGGCAAACTAGATCTGGGGTTAGTAGGAGAGCATCATGGGATAGGGACTGTGCCTCAAGCTACTCAAAGATCTTGAGCTTGGAAAGCAGCCGACTTGGAGCTGATGGATCGGCTCCGAACCCACGTGTAAAGAACAAACGGCGCAATTGAACAACTTCACATTGGGTGTTTCATTCAAAAATTTTCAATAAGAATATAACATGGCTTAGATTTTTGGACGATATACTCATCTTTTGGAAAGGTACACAAAAAGAGTTGGAAAAATTTGTAGATTATTTAAACTCAACAACAACATTCCTAAAGTTCACTTACAAGATAGGTATAGATAGTATAGAATTTCTGCACATTTTATTGATGTGAGATAGAACGAACAAGAAATTAAATTCAAGAGTATACAGAAAAGAAACATACTCAAACTCATTTCTTCACTATAATAGTTGTCATCCTATACATCAAAAGAAGAGCATAGTGAAAGGGCAAATGGTGAGGATATTGAGATTGATGAGTAACGATAGTCACTTTAAGGATGAGATGTATACCTTAATAGGTATGTTTAAGGATAGAGGATACCCCATGAAATTGTTGACTAGAACTAAGAACTATATTCAACAGAAAAGAAAGGAGAAGTTTATACCCATTTTATCTACTGTACTTGGAAGCTCTTTTGAAACAAAGAAAGGTACATCATTTGATAACATATTTTATTTAATGTATATTGAAACTTAAGAGTTTATTTAGGTGAAAATGATAACTTTTAGGTCTGTCATCTAGGTTCTCCTTTTAGTTAGAGATAGTAACAAGACTATATATACAGACAAAAACATTGGTTCACAGATGCTGAGGGATCAGTAAAAGAACACTACTTAAAGAACATTTATTAATAGACAGTTTTAAAACATTACTATAAACATGGTTTTTAAACAAAAACCATATAAGAAATTTAATAAAATTTTAAAGAATGTTAAATTTGTATTTAAATTTTAGAAAAAACTTCATAAGAGTTAGAATGATTATTTAATGACCTTTCAAGAATTGGTAGTATGTTTTTTATCACTTTGAACATTGTGCAATATTTTATGTACGTATAGCAAATAGTCATTATTATTGACAAACTACAGGTGTTTTAATTAACAGTATATTACTTATTTATGTAAGATATATAAGACATATGGTATTTTATTCATGTACCTATTTGACATTAACTTTAAGAGAGGTAGACTAGTTGCCGAGTCAAAAAACTTGTTTAGATGTACATAGTAATTTAGGTCAGTGGCATCGACCTTGGTATAACACAAATTGTATAACATAGTATAACAAAACACAATACATGACCTAACTGAATGTGCATAGCATAAAATGAAAACAAAAAACGGATTATAGTGCTAGATGTTAAATAATATACCTAGTGAAACAGTGCGGGGTTCAAGGTTGACATCCACTTTAGTATTTTTATCTTTATCTTTATTTTTATTTTAACAAAGGCAACATTAACTTTAAGTTACACTCAAATGAGCAGTAAGGTAATATACCTTTAAACTTGTAGTGTTACAACAGCATAGACCTGATAGGTCTACATTACATTACGAGGGTACTTAAGCTGTTATTTAAATGTATTTTGATTGTCTGAAGAAGTCTGGATAAAATCCGGACGAAAAGTGCTTAACACAATTTATAAGTATCATTTATTTGCCTGAGTTCATGTTTTTAAGTACTTTTCAGTACTACTTACGTGTGGAAGTTGGAAATAAAGGATCGTTCTAATACTGCTGGAGTGTGGTGACTGGTGCTTAAACTTGTATTAGTTTAATTTAATAAAGTCCTTCTGGTTTTAGTGTGGCCATACCTGTGTCAGTGGCGTTTTTTTATTTTTCTGTGTTAGTTTAGACCTGAGGTAGACACTGATGACCAGTCTCTTAATGGAGGTGATCTCACCGATACTGACTTCCTAGGTCTTGTCTGTGAGCCAGCTGGCAATCCAGTGAGTAATTTAGGGGTTTATGCCAAGTTTGGTGAGTTTGTCAACTATACCCAAGTGGGGTATTGTATCGAAGGTCATAGCCTGGTCCAGGTAGGCTGTATGCACTGTTTTCCCCTCATCCATTCCCTTAGCAACCTTCTCAAAGAAATTCACCAGGTTTAGTAGGCATGACCTTCTCCTGACAAACCCAAACTGGGTTGGGTCCAGTGTCTGAAGGTTGCCTATGTCTTTGTCGATCATTTACATGATGATTCATTTCATGGCTTTTTATATTACACTAATCAGACTAATAGGGCTGTAGTTCCTGGGGTCAGTTGATGGCCCAACTTTGTGAAGTGGGATAACTGTTGCAGTGCTTCATTCTCATGGTAAAAAGCCTGTTTTGAAGCTATAGTTGAAAAGTGACTCAAGTGGTCTTGATAGTTCATGTTTCAAGCAATTTAGGAAGCATCCCAGGATATTGTTTGACCATACTTCCAGTCATCAGAGTTTGTTTAGCATCTCAGTAGCTCAGGACTCAGCCTTTCAAGCCATTGTTTTTATAAGCGACTACAGACCCTGGGAATTATCGCCCCATTTACTTGACGAGTCTGATATGTAAGGCTATGAAGCACATCATCATGGACCTAATTAACAAGGATATAGGGAATCTCCAAACTCTAGATCCCACTCAGTTTGGTTTTGTGAAAGGTAGATCATGCCTGTGCAACCTGGTTGACTTCTTTGAGTCAGTCACCAGAACTGGGGATGAGAGCAAGGCAGTTCATACAGCCTGCATTAAACTGGCCAAGGCCTTTGATACCATTACCCACTGAGGAATTAGTGATAAACTCACCAAACTAGGCATCAACCCCTATATCACTAGGTGGGTTGCAAATTGGCTTGCAGATAGAACCCACACTGTGAAAGTAGCAGACTCCAAGTCAGACTGCCGACCAGTCACGAGTGGAGTACCACCTGGGTCCTCTCCTGTTTGGAATCTACTTCTCATAAGTTCAAACCAACACGGAGGGACTCTGGCTGACCAAGTTCACAGACAACTGCAAGCTGGGAGCCATTATTAACTCCCCAAGTGATGTAGACATCCTACAGAAATGCCTCACTGAGACCAATGACTGGTGTCAAAACCATGGCCTTAAGGTTAATGCCAAAAAATGCGTCATCATCCCCTTTGGGAAAAACTCAGTTCCCACTAATTACCGCATCGATAAAAGCCCACTGAACACTGGAGGCATTATAAGAGATCTGAGGACACAGGTTGACAGCAACCTCTACTTCGAACACCACATTGCCACTGTGGTCAGGAAGTCCTTCTATGTGACACATCTCATTACCAAGGGTTTTGCATCCAGGAAGAAAGAGGTTATCATCTCTCTTCATCTCTCTCTACTCTTCCTTCATTAGGCCAATCATCAAGTATAATGTCCCATTTGGCATGTACCTCACTAGACACATGCAACACCTGGAAAGACCACAAAAGTACCTCACAAAGAGGATCCTAGGCCTTAAACACATGTCCTACATGGACAGACTCAAAATATCATATCATCTACTAAGAGGCGATCTCTGCTTGACTTACAAAGCCATATCTGACCCAGGTCTGTTAGAAATGTACATCTAAAGAAATCCCAATCCCTCCGTACCACATGCTCCAGAGACCTCAACCTCATTACCACAATCAACAGAACATGCTGTAGGAACAGGTTCATAACCCAGAGACTGCCCATGCTCTGGAATAGACTTCCCATACATGTCAAGCAGTCCACCTCACTGGCCCTCTTCAAGAGAAATTTTGATGAGTGCTTGGGAAATAAAACGTTCACCCCGGGGATAACTCCAGTGGCTCTACTTGATAGAGACACTGGAAACTAACGTTGGGCAGCACAATGCCAGGACACTTCTATGGGCTAGGCTTGTAAAGGCTCCAGGGCCATTAGCCTAGTACACACACATGAACCTTTGACTTATTTTGGCTTCAGCCTATTAGGGAGGTTTTAAATGTTACTGCTTGGGATTCTTCCCAATAATTATTAACTACAAACTGCCCTCAGATATAATGGATACATACTCATGTTACTGGTTATGCTGAAAGAAAGCTATCTACCCCCTATAACTCTTATCCCCTTGGTTTTCCTTCTCCCTCTACAGTACTCTATCCACTTTATTACCTTTATTTTTCTTATCGGTTACATTTTCTGCTTAATTCTATACTCCTACCTCCTCCCCTTCCCATTTAAACCTCTCTCCCCCCCTACCAACAAACCTAACTCTCCTTATCTCGCGACTTCTTGTCCACTACCTTTATGTATGATTTTCTCCCCTCCCCCACTGCCCTGGAGCACACTCACACCTTATAAATATACCCCCGTAGCCTGGGGCGCCATCTTTTTCCCCTTGCTCTCTACCTGGCTGCTGTGACTCCGTTGGGTGCTTGACCATTGTAAGTGTTATCATTGTTTCAATACATAACACAGATTTGTGCACTGTTTAACTTTTAATTGAATAACTGATGATATTTCCAAGGGATTCTATGCAAATGTGTTTTATTGCTTATAACGCTATCTCTACCAACATTGTTTTGTATACAACGTTTGCACGTGGGATTGAAGCTAGTGCTAGGTCATTTCATACCTTCACTTTGACTTGTTCATGTTCGCATCCACTTGTATTGTACAATTATTGCCATGTGCCTGAAGCGAAAGTGATTTTATGCTCTCGCTCTACAATTTTGTAAACATACAGCGCCGACCACAGTATAAACGACCCTAAAAGTCGGCTACAGAGTACTGACTTTTACGTTACATTCCTTCCCCTATAACTCTTCATATTTCTACCTATAAAACGACGAGCCTTCCAGCTTAAACACACTCTATGTTGTTTCCACTGGACTTGTTGTATATGGCTTCCCTGAATTTCATTCCTAATTAATGTGCCTGAAGCAAAAGTGATTTTTCTTTTGCAGACCACTAATTTAGCCGGTAAAAGTAGAGTTTTTGTGCATTAAGCATTGGCTGAATGTGTTTTTTTACCTGAACTATCTCTTTCTCATTCATTTGCCCCTGTAGTGACTCTACCTACTGAGCGCTATTTCTGCCTGTACGAGCAGTACTTTGAGCCTCTGGCATAAGGCTGTAAGTGGCTAACTTGATTTATAGTCTTATTCATTGACTTGCACATCAAGTGACTCTTTAGTGAGTGCTGTTTATGGTACTTGATGCTGGCCCGATTACCTTCCTATGCCGAGCACTACTTTAGCATGCTAAAGCAGAGTTTTGTGAATCAGGCATTGTTGGAAGGTGGTCATGCCTGTATCTTATTTTTGCTCGCTCACTTACCCTTATAGCGACTCTACTGACCGAGCGCTATTTTCTGTCAGTACAAGTAGTACACTGCGTTTAGGTTGTAGGCAGCTAACTGAAGTTATATACTTTATACATCTACTTGTCCCGTAGGCCACTCTTTTTAGTGTGTGCTGATTCCTGCTTGCACAAGCAGAGTTTCTAACCTATGCTTAGATTGTATGCGGCTTTGCAGACACAGTGTATATTAGTAATTAGCTCAACTGTTATCTCTTTGTGTAGACATGTTCTGTGTTAAGAGAAGCTAATATTGCTCTGTCCATTCTAGATAGATGCTTGTATTTGTAGAGTTTTGTTTTCTTGAATTAAATTGTTCCTATGTTGTTTAGTAGAGTTATCAGAATCATAGCCACCCCAATACATGTAAACACTCTCTTAGATGATTTTAAAGACATCATGTTTTGTTTTGTTTTTTTCCTGAATGCCTGATTTAAAAGACTTTTAGTATTTAATTGTTTTGTGCAAACTATGTGTAACTGTATCCTTATACTAGTTTTCCTCTGTTTTCCAATCCCTGTATATTCTTACCTTACTATCTATTCTCTTCCCATCATTACCAGCTTGGAACACAAAGTACATCCCCTGTACACACTACCTGAAACTCACCCTCCTGGAAGTATAAGAACAGCAATCCAAATTTACCTACCAGCTACCTGAGAGGACTGTGCTATTAAGACAGTGAAAGTATGTGTTGTTCTGCATAATTAGAACATTGAACCACTATTTTTAGGTCTAAGAACCCTTGTTAAACTAGGCAAGTTCCCCACTCAGGATAGCCAGCAGCCTACCCCCCTCCATCTTTTCTTGCCCTGTTCTTTTTACCAAACACTAGTATTTAGCCAATACTCTCTGCATTTAAAAGTACCTTAACTCCCTCTCTCTCATAGCCTGCATTCAATTTATCTGTCACATTACAGATACTGGCCACTAGGTGGCACTTTACCTTTACCTTTACCTTTCTGTATCTCACCTCGTGTCTATTCTTTCTCTATTAAACCTCCCAACCCTGATTCCATTCTCAGTTCCTTATCTTTATAGATGTTCTGAATCACCTCCTACAACTTACTTTCTATACTCTACCCCACTGTCATGTATATGTTCCTCATACCAACCTGTTAACTTACCCCTACTTTTTTTTTCTTTCTTACTTACAAACTTACCTGCTGAACTCTCTCACTTTACTGATTGCCTTCCTAGTTGTTCACTCTCTTGCCTCTACCCGCTCCGTTCACCCTGCGGGCTCACTCCTCTCCACTACCCTGCCCCCAAATCTCACCCGCCCCCAGGGGTCCTACATTTATACCACTAGTAAATACGCCCTATCCTGTCCACTCCAATCAGATCCATAACATCCCAGACTAACCCAACCCTCTCATTTTACACCTCACCCACTTATTAACAAACTTAACTCCTCCCATATCCTCCTTCTCCTACTACAACCAC
The DNA here is from genome assembly GCF_019279795.1 of Protopterus annectens. NCBI lineage: Eukaryota > Metazoa > Chordata > Ceratodontiformes > Protopteridae > Protopterus > Protopterus annectens. The sequence continues at coordinate 1,739,209,387 of NC_056739.1, read as the reverse complement.
CACACCTATAAACTACATCTCCCCTCTCTGCTAAACTCCATACATATTAGCATGTCTATATCAACCATCCATCCACAACTCCATACACTTATCTGCTTTTCAATTCCATCTTCTCTGATAACTACTTACCTCCTAACCTCCTACGAATACCCACTAAACTCTTCTCTTTCATATCCCTCTAAATACACCTCTACACCTACATCACCTTTCTCCCCTACCTTCCCACACCTAACCACTCAACCCAACTACATACTAACCAAATATCACAGACTAGCACACTTCAAGTTAAGGAAACTTAAATCCAGAAAAATATTTGACACCTCCTATCAACTTCAACCAAAATACTTCAGAATCCTCCACTTTCTGCTAGATGGAGATATTCATCCTAATCCAGGCCCACAGCATAATAAAACCAATATATACAAAATACAAGACAAAACTCCTTCTCTCTCATCTTCTATACCTACCAACTCTCTCTCTATTGCCCATCTTAATATACGAAGTGTTTGTAACAAAATTAGTCAACTCCATGCCCTCCTAGAAGTCCATCAATTTGATATTTTATGCTTAACTGAAACATGGCTAAAGCCTTCTATCAAAGACAATGAAATTACCCCACCTGGTTATAACATCATTAGACTTGATCGCACAGCCAGAAAGGGAGGAGGAATTGCAATTCTCTACAAAACAAAACTCAAAATTAGTACTATAAAACTGATTTGTACCCTAGACAATAATACTGAAATAATCAGCTCCAAACTTCAAATCAATACTACTAAATCCATAAATATCATTTGTGTATATCTCCCTCCAGAAAATAATATTAACACTCTCGAACACATCCTCAACCTACTCTCTACCAACCTCCCTCAAGAAACAATAGTCTTAGATGACTTTAACATTGACTGGTATACCTGTAACAGTACTAACCCCACCTCACATATTAACCTTTATGGCTTTAAACAACTCATTAATAGTCCCACCAGAACTAATAAAACCAACAATAATGAAACCACCTTAGACTGGATTCTTACTAATACTCCCCAACAAACCTACCAATCAGGCACCCTTCCAGATGATCTAAGTGACCACTCACTAACTTATATCATTAGACACAAAACAAACCTAACATTATCTGCAACATACAAAACACTAGGTTCTAAAAAACAATTTAACTCTGAACAGTTTCAGGCTGAACTTAGACAATGTAATTGGGCCCCACTTAAACATCTCCCACTTAATGAAGCAGTAGAATACTTCAATTCTACATTCCTATCTATCCTAGATCATCATGCCCCAAGTCAGACCGTTAGAATTAAAGCAAAAACAGCTTCCTGGCTTACCAAGGATACTAAGCAAAAGATCATTCTCAGAAATAAATCTTGGGTTAAATGGTGGTCTACTAAGAATCAAACAGACCATCAAATATTTAGAGAGCTTAGAAACAGCACAAAAAAAGCTATCCTGACAGATAAAAAGAACTATTACTTGTAATTACAACAATCCACCAAAAAAGAACCTAAAAAATTCTGGACTAGTATTAATAATCTTCTATCCCCAGGTCAGTCAATCACACCTAACTCTCAGGACTCTGACCCAGACAATCCTACAAAAACAGCCAACGACTTTAACTCTTTCTTCACCAACACTATCCAAACTCTTGCAAATCAACTATCTCCAGACACTACTAAACTACTCTCACCCACTTTAAATACTCTTCCTCCCCTTCACTTACAACCTGTGTCTACCTCCTTTATCTTATCTCTACTCCAAAAACGTAAACCCACCACCCCTCTGCTGACAAGCTTCCTGCAGAATTCTTGCAAATAGGAGCCAAAGCCTCTGCCTATCCTATTTCAATCCTAATAAATAGATCTATAAAGGAAGGAATTTTCCCTTCCATATGGAAGATATCTCACATCATTCCCCTACATAAAGGGGGCAATTTTAATGACTTTTCAAACTACCGTCCTATTGCACTTCTATCACCCATAGCTAAAATCATGGAAAAATGTATCCACAAACAACTACTTAACCACCTTCTCCACAGCAATTTACTTGCAAACTGTCAACATGGATTTAGACCTTCCCACAGCACCACCACTGCATTACTTTCCTTTACCAACTCCATCAACTATTACCGCAACAACAATAATCTATCATCTTCTCTCTTCATAGACCTATCAAAAGCTTTTGACATGGTTAATCACAAACTTCTTCTGCATATACTATAATCTCTCGCACTTCATCCCTCTTCCTTAACATGGTTCACATCTTACCTAGAAAACCGTCAGCAAGCAGTATGTTGGAAAAATACACTATCTAATCTCCTTCCTATCTCTTTAGGAGTACCTCAAGGGTCTATCCTGGGTCCCCTTCTATTTTCCATCTTTATTAACGACCTCCAATCAGCTATTCCTAATGCTACCTGCATACAATATGCAGATGATTCCACTATAATCTGCACTGCTTCCTCTCAAACTGAACTCCAGTCTCTTACCCAAAAAGCTTTTAACACTGTTGAACAGTGGTTCTCTGACCGTTGCCTGCTCCTCAACCCCAAGAAAACCAAATTATTACTGTTTTCAACTACCCGTAAATCTTCCGCTCTAAATTTCTCTATCACTGCCACTGATAACACTTTTATTTCTCCTGATTCTACTACAAAGCTACTAGGTATAACTATTGACAACAATCTTAACTTTGATTCTCACATGAACAACACAATAAAAGCAGTTAACAAAAAGATTGGATCCCTTTATAGAATCAAACCCTTCCTTACACCTGAAGCTAGGACCACCTTAGCTAGATCTCACCTTATCTCTACCCTTCTATATGCTTCCCCTATTTACACTAATCTTTCTAAAAATAACCTTAACAAACTTGCTACATCTTACCATAATATTGCTCGATTTGCTACAGGATCCCCTTTTAGAACTCACCACTGTCTGAACCTAAAACAGCTAGGTTGGCTTGAACTTCCTAACAAGCTTATTTATCAACAGCTCTTAATAGCTCATAAAATTCTATATCAACCATCCAAAACACCAATACTCTCTAACCTCATTACTCCTTATAATAATCTGAAACACCTACGTTCTTCAAACAAACTGCTGATTAATATTACCAAACCCAATAACTCTGCAGGTGACTGCCTGTTTTCCAACTCTATTGGAAAAATGTGGAACAAACTTCCTACCGATATCTCATCTTTGTCCACTCTTCCACTATTTAAAAAACAACTGGAAATGCATCTTAATAAACACTGGCTTTGTTCTTGTACCAACCCTGATTGACCTTTCCTTCTTCCTTTCCACTACCATAATTTCTTCCTTCTCTTTTTCCTATATCCTGATTGTTCCCCTCTTTAATCTCATATATACTGTACAAAAAAAAAAAAAAAATTTCTATCACATTTCTTTGTCAATTTGTTACTCACGCTATGTTTTATCATTTGTGTATTGCAAGTATTTACTTATTTGATTATTAATCTTATCTTGTAATTGCTATTTCCTTATATGTGTTTTACTTGTACTAATTCAATTTTGTATATAATCTACTAACTCAATGTTGTATATAATCTTTTCATCTTTGTTTTCATCCTTTTATCTTTCTATCCTTTTATGTTTTTGTTTAAACTTGTAATAACCATTGGAGCTTTTCTCCCCGGGCCTCCACTGAAAATGGACATACATCCAGCTGGACTAGCCAGGTCAACAAATGTAAAATAAAAATAAAATAAATAAATAAATCTACGGTGGTTGCTTATTACCCTCCTGCCTTCCCCCTGACTGGACTCACTTCCCATCCTACATTAGCATATGAATTGCCCTGTAAGCCATTCCCAGCTAGAACTTCTGTAGCTCACAAAGCAGTGTAAAGGCTTATATAAATCCATTCTCCAACTGTAAACTTCCTCTGCTATTTCTGGGGTGTGAAAGAGGCATTGCAATCCTGAGAAGTAGCACCTATACCAGCCTAGTGAACCCCCAAACCATTCAGGGCCAGTTGATGGTTTACTGCAGCATCTTCACAGGCCCACAAACCTCACTTGTATACCCGCAAATTGGGTAGTCTTCCTTACCCTATATTCTCATCAAAAGAAGAAGACATTTACATCATCCCTGGGTATGGCTACTAATTTAGATGACGAACAGATGTTGTCCTCTCACTCTGTCTAGTCCAAGAATATGTTGCTTTTGAAGAGTCTGTTAATTGGCTAAAATAATTTTATGGATGAGGGCACAAGAGAAGCCTCTTCCCAAAACAGAAGAGGTGCCACAATTAATTAAATTATAAGAAACACAACCTTAAGCAGTGCCCTCTCCCCTGGAATCCTTTCAGGACCGTACAGCAGCAATTAGCAAAGGTTCTGATTCTGAAACCCTTGATTTCAAAACATAAAGTTATATAAAGTAGAAATGGCTTTTTAGATGTCCAGGGATGGAGGCTATTATGAATCGCCTTTTATTCCTGACAGTAACAAAAACAGATAGCTGATGTAGCCACCTTGCTGCCTGACAAAAAAATCTACAGTGTTAAGCAGATAAAAAATATTACATCTCCCTGATAATAAAGCCTACATATTTCTTACCAAATTATCCGGTATGAGGCACACATTTCAGAAGGGCTATGTTAAACCTTACAATCTTGACCAGCTGAGGTACCAAGGGAAATGTTCAAACTGTCTTCACTGCTGTTGGAATATGCACACATATTATATAATGAACATGTGACTCAGTAGATGCCAACTGTAAAAATAATGACTACCAGTGAATACATCAGAAATCTGATTCTTTGAAATGGGTCACTGCAAGGTTGAGAGATTTTTATTTACTCTACAGAGCAGCAACCATCAGTGTGATTTCTGAGGGTATGGGTACAGAGTGCTTCTGTAAGTTACTGAATGTAGACGTGATCAATTTTTTGGCAAAAAAAAACAAAATGCATTTGATCACTTTGTTTTCACTGTACTGCCTACAGCCACGACTTCATCCATAAAGTCAGCAGCAGTAACAGTGACTATGCAAAAAGGTAAAATTGACTTTGATTCCAGCTCTGTTTTGAAGATATTAAAAGAGAAATTTTGGATGCCTATTTTGAATATTGATTCTTGTTTGGTCAATCAGTTGAGGAAATCCTCAATAAACCTGTGAAAAAAGTTGTAAAACTGTAATGTCCATGAAACAAATATTTCATACCCTTTCCCTTGTGCCAGGAATTTCCCAACCATCAAAAGACCATTTTATAGGAAACCATATGGTACACTGGAACTAAAGCAAGATAGAAAATAACAATACAGAACATCCAGGAGGAGATGATAGCAAGCTCAAAGGAGAGCTCAGTGGCATCCTTGCTCCTTTAATCCCACCCCCTTCTGATGCCTTCCCATCATATGAGGGAACTGACTCTACCTCAGATTACATCTTATCTGATTAGCAATATGGGCTCTGGAGAAGCTAGGTTATGGGGAAGATGGGATTAAGCAGTCAATACTGGCTTGCTCCTCCTGGGGAATGATGGTGGCTTGGCTCACTGCACTGGTAACACCTGCAGGAATGCAGATGTATTGTCCACAGCAACGATCCTGGCATGTACATAATGCAAATGATATGCTTCCTGGTCAGGAGACTTAGCACAAGTGCTAGCATCCATATACCTCCTAAAAGCAGCAATGGTGTAACATGCAAACCATCAGGTGGTAGGGACTAAGAGCATATGAAAAAATATATAATATATATTCCTGGCTTCCCTGAGGATGACAACAGCACTCTTGGTAGCCAGTTCTCACCTTCCAGAGGAATAAACAGGCAGGTGGGCTATTGCTCATGGGAGGAAACATAGGTCTACTGGGGGCTTGAAGGGGAGGCATGATGGCCATTGGGGAAGGGGTGGGAGTCCCAAAAAATTTTAAAAAGTCAGCAGCAGATTACTTGAGACAATAGTTTCCATCATACTATTTCTTGGGGCTGGGCATCAGAATACTCCCTGAAGTCTGTAGCAGCACCTGTTCCACAAAACACCCCCACCACCAGGCACATGTGCATAGTTTATACTGTAGTCTTACATCTTACAAATAACAAAGCTGTATGCTGGGTATTAAGCCACCAAAAACACACTATTTCTTTCAAGAGTGTTTGTGATTTTGAAAAAGAACAGCAAACTAGAGCTTAAGTTCTTTGATTTTAGACTTCAGGAAATTTTATAAACAACAAAGCATGGTGTAAATTTGGGTACATTATGTTAGTACTGGACAAAGGCGATGCCTTTGTGCACATTCCTGTATATTCCACTTTTAAGATATTTCTACAGGCCATGTCTAAATCCAGTACTGTAGAATGGCAGTATTTGCAAACACAAGTTTAAGGCAGATCACAAAATCACACAGGCTAAGGAAATGTCACCACTGTTAGTAATGACTAGTAATACAATTCAGAAACAACACCAGTTGTTTTTGTGAGAGGCAGGTCCTCCAGTTTGTCACACTGGATGTTCTCTTTTGTTATTCTGTTAGATAGCATTTCCATTTTCTTAAACAAAATGTTCTCCCTCTGCCTTTCCATTTATTTTCCCCATTTTACATTTAATTTGTACTGGTGGATCAAGTCAGTCAAGTCTATGGGCAGTATTATCAGAAGCCAGACTATTATTATCTTTAAAAAAAAATGGTACTTACGTATTATTGCAACCACATAAGTTCCGATTGAAACTACAAGGCATACCATTAGGCGAATTAACTGTCAGAATTCTGCAAATGTTAAGCACCCTGTAGGAAAGTTATGGTTGTGTTCCACATTAGACAATAAAATCTGCGTGCTGTAAACAGCAACTGACACCAGCAGAATTAAAAAAAAATGGTTTATAATTGTTACGTCCGGTAAGGTCTCCTTAAGCTGCTGTAAAACATGTACAAACATGTTGCGACAGTAAAAGGAGTTGCTTTCTCATGTGTTTCCTGAAGGATACGAACTCTGACATTGTAAAATGTTATTTACTGACTTCACTGCAAAGTACTTTATCAGAAACCTCCCACTGTTTACTGCCCTGCTGACACTGTCCATTAACTGTTTATGCCTTTAAAAGCCGACAGAAATGTTGATATTTTCCTGTCAGTCCAACTAAATGGAGCACATAAAGCCACACGCAGTACATATAATTATGATCGTCTCATCGACCAAACCCTGAAATGATGTGCTAGTGACATGGATGGTAACAGTGTCCTCTCCAAATCTGTGGTCCATCCATTTGTCGAGCAGAAAAATAAGGTGAGTACGATCTCGGAACCGATCGCTTGGAAAAGAGCCATTTGTCCTGCTCAGAATGTGGTTGCGATAATACGTAAGTACCAAAACAACTTCTGTAAAATGCTGTGAACAGTAGTTGTAACAGGCAGTGTGTTTTGCAGATATTCTGGAAGTCCTACAAAATAAAGTTTAGGTTTTCTGGTTCTAAGTTCTAGTTCCAGTGCTTTATCTTGATGAGGTTATACAGTGACTGGCATTTGTTTATCACCAAATTATCATTTGGAACTGCAAATCAAGCCTAGAGCTTTGCAACTTTTCATATTTATTCTGAAATAAACTAATTTCCTCAGCCTGTTGTTTTGCCTGAACTTTTTTTCAGTTTTATATTTTCAATTGAATACTTTCAACCACAGAGAACAATGAATTTCTATATTTGTGACTTTGGTTCTGCAATGAATTTAGAAATTTCTGTTTGTAAAAGGGATTTAAAATATTTTTAGAAGCATCATCAAGTGAACTAGAATGGTTGTTTATAGCACCTTTAGTTGGCAGGCAGAGAGAGAGTGGTTGTTATATTTGCCAGTTGTGAATCTGAGCTCTTGATTTGTGATGCTAGTTCACCTTCAGAAACTGCAAACAATCTTAGCACATAATAGCTGGAGATATACGAACAGTGATAATGAACATAGATTCAGTATGTATACTGACATAAATGAGGTTGGATGTCACTAGTGCAAGAACAGAAAACAAACGAGGAGGTGGAAGGGTATAAACAGAAAAAGCTGTGACAGTGGAGAGGCTGAGATAACAGTAGCTAGGTAAGGAGATAAGGTTAAAGACAGGGTATTAGTAGGAGAAGATTATGGATATAGGTTAGTTGGAGGAGCAGTAGTGGGGTGAAAAAAGAGAAAAAGGACAAAGACAATGGATAAGAAAGGTGAAAGATTCATGGTGATTAAAAGAGAGACTGGTAACAGAAGAGAAACAGAAAGAAAGGTGCGTTTACACAGAATGGGAACATAGCCATGACAAGTTAGGTATTGTTTTAGGTTGTACTTGAAACTTGTAGTAATATTGCCTTGTTTTAGGGTGGGTGGGATAGGGTTCCAGTGCTTAGCAACATAGTCTGAGCAAAGTGAGTCACCTGTTATGAGACTTGGTCCTGGTCAGGAAATATTTGTTTTGTGAGTGGAGACTCCTAGGAAGGGAGTACTTTTTGAGGTTGTTTTGTGGGTGAATGGCAGGTGTTCTTTTAGGAGTCAGTGTGCAGGTTAGACCAAAAGGCTGAGAGTTCTAGTCCCACTCCAGGTGCATGGATTTATTTCCAGTACTGACATTGCAGTGCAGTATAAGGGGAAGGGGTGCTGCACTTCTAAGTGTACATTTTCTTCAGATGAGATGTTAAACTGAGGCACCATCTGCCTGAGTTAGTGGTAGCTCAGGACAGGTGGATGTAAAAGATCCCACAGCACCTATCAAAAAAGAGTAGGGGAATTTTCCCAATGCCCTTGCCAAATTTCCCCTAGTAATATAAATACTACTTTTGGTTTCCACTGCATAGATTGCAATGAATCAGGGACAAATTTCAGCAGAATAGGGGACAAGTCCAGAAATAATAAGTGGCAATTAGGGACACTTTTAAAATATTAATAGTATTAATTTGAGACATTGGTCAAATAATAGAATGTGAATTAAAATACTTTTTTCTGAAATAAAAGTAGTCAATAGCTCTAATTAAGGGTGGAAGGGTGCTTGACATTGGGAAAGAGTTGACAGCAAGACTAACTGAATAAGACCAAATTAGATGAACTGCACCAAAAATATATAGAATTGGAAGACAGCGCAAGAAGGGAAAATTAACTGTTCATGGAGAGCCATGAAAAAGTTGAAGGTAAAGACTGTAGTGAATTCAAGAAAAGATATGCCAAAAGAAGAAATATTAATAAAAGCCCATAGGGTTAATGCCCCGAGTAGCTCTGCTAATAAGTGAGCAAGGTCTATCATAATAAACTGTAAGCATGCAAAATGAAATGATAAATTCTCTCCAGATTGTGGAAAATGGAATAATCTTGAAGATAAGACAGAGAAAAAACGTGGGTATAACGATTGCACTGCATACATGATTCTAGATAAATGCTTTCATTTTGTCAATAAAAAAAAAAAATCTAGATAGATGCACCTGAGATTTAAATTTCTCTATCCAACTTATGGATCGTCTGTTCTGCTGGGGATTAAGACTTATATGGACCCATTACTGGCCCTACTGGAGCTTTGGAGAAAAGAGGAGGATTTAAAGAAAATAATGGGACAAACGGCAACAGGATGGCATTAAAAAGTTGAAAACATCTCTGTAGAGAATTCCTGCAAAGCCGCATCCAGTTTTACAAATGAGGATGAATGAAAAAAATTCAAAATTACTCTAACAACAACTGAAAAGATGACTTTAAAAAGCATTAGTGAAGTAACCAGAGAAAGTATACTTTATTTTATTTATTCTTTGTTGACTGGATTAGTCTCACTAGGCTAGTGGCCTCCTTTCTGTGGAGAATACCTATCGACGGTCCTTGATTTTCATAGATGTTCCTGAGTTTGACTCAAATTTTAGCTCTGCCCCTCTTGTTTTTTTTTTAAACAAGAAACATCTTTATTAAATTATCATGTATGACATAGGCCATGTTACATTTATATAAATGAAAATAACCATTGTGACACAATCCCAGTTGCAAACATTATACATTCCAAACAGTGCCGACACAACTGTAGCTGCAAACATTGTGTATCACTTTTAACATATCCAGTCATTTTTAGGCAACCATTACATAGCTCTTTCAAATCCTGCCTTCTTTTAAACCTCGTTCCCCCTCTGTATGTGTTGATTTCACAATTTCCATTTTTTTCCTATGTAATTTGCTCCTACCCTTTTCTAAAGATCCCAGTTCCAGTTATTTTATCTCTGTTACTATCTTTGCTGCTTCTAGTAAAGTTGGTTTAGTCTTTGATTTCCATGTTTTAATTATTGCTTTTTTGGCAGCCATCATAATTAGACTCAGCAAGGCCTTAATATGTCTAGCTAATTCCAATTCTCTATCATAGCTCAAAAAAATAATTTCCCTAGTTAATCCAATTTGCTCACCCAGTATCTCTGACGGAACAGTCTGCAGGGAATCTTTAAAGTGTGTCAACTCATTACACTCCCAGAAAATATGTTCCCAGTTAACTATTTCTTTCCCATCGCACCTCCAACATTTGCTGTCTACCTGAAGAAAAATTCTTTGAAGACTGCTTGGGTTATAAAACACCTATGTAAACACTTCCAGGCAAAGATCCTAAATCTTCTAGATTTTGTTGCATATTTAGTTCTGTCCCTCTTAATCCCTTGAAGAGCTAGTAACCTTTGGAGAAAAGGTGATGAATTATATTTAGTAAATAATGAGAATACTTATAGGTGTAGACTTTTTACTTCAGAAAATTAATATTAATTCAACTCTCTTATTCTGTCAACATCTTAGATTAATAGTATTAACATTTTTAAAAACGTGTTCCTGATTATTTCTGGATTTTGACCCTAATTCTTATAAGGTTTGTCCCTGATTCATTTGAAAACTATTTTACACAGTTTGTAATAACTACACATTATTTCAGTGATAACACTCATATTTCCTTTACTGAGGGAAGAAATCAGGAAGGTATTTATACACACCTATAGTAATTGCCTGGTAACTATAATGGTATATCTTTGTTGCAAAAACACGCATAGTCTTTCTGGAATTGAATCTTTCTTGGGTCTTTTCTTTCCCTATTATTGTCTTGACTGAATTATACATTTTTTTTTTACAGTTTCTTCCATTTGTTCACTGAAAATCCATTTATCTTTATTCGGTGTTATAGGTCCAGATGTTTAATAGGGTTTAAAGTCACACAATTCCTTAGGTTGTAAATGCACGTTTATAAATAATGTAAAGTTCACACAACTGGACCATTTTATTAGCTATATCAACTGCTAACCAGTTATGCTGACAAACTAACTACATAAATTCAAACTTGCAAATTATAGGAAATATTCTAATTATGTAGAGCATGCCAATGTGTATTTAATCACCAAACTGGTGAAAAGCTTGGATTTGGTTGTCCCACAGATTTCACTTAAGTTGTCCTTACCTGTATCTTCCTCCCTCATATATAGAGTCTAATGATGGTTTCAGGCAGGATTTGTACTTCACTGATAACCAGTTATACTGACAAACTAACTATATAAATTCATACTTGCAAATTAGCTAGGAGCCTTAACCTGAAAATGTACTCACTGGAGGCTCTCCTCACACTGGAAGATGCCGATGTCTGTGCGGTCACAGAAACTTGGTTCAGGGCTGCGGAGAGCACCCCTGCCTTACCAGGCTATACCTCATTCCGCACTTTCAGACCCCAAGATGAGATTGGAAGCACTAAGGGTGGTGGAGTCTCTGTCTTCATTAAGGACAGGCACACCTCCAGACTGGTTTACCAGCATGATGTACTGGAATTACTCCAGGTGCAACTGACAGTTGGCAAGACATCCATCCAAGTTACAGCCAGCTATATACCCCCCTCCATGACTCAGGACACCCACTCTTCCTATCTGGACCTACTTGACTCCATCAATGTACCTAAATCTGATAAAACGACCCAAAAGCAATCCACATCAACCAAAAAGAGGTATTGGACCCAATGGCACAAAAAAGGCTCGAAATAAAAAAAGTAATTTAACCTCAAACTTTTATACTTACAACGTACTAATGTATGTTTAACTAGACTGCTGTTGGTACCCTTTATCTTAATGTTATGTACATGTTCTCTAATGTGTTCCAATAAAGTACATGTAGTCATACCTAGATAAAATGGACTACATCCACTACATAAACTGATATAAACAACCCCCCCCCCTTGTTTTACATGTAAAATGTCCAGGCACTTTTAAAGTGTGGGGTAAATGTTATAACATAACAAAAGGACCTTCAAGTATAAACCTACAAAAGTTACACTGGCCACATTTGAACATTCCTAAGACCTTATTAGTCTCTAAAACCCTAGGTACATATCTAGTGTGGTCATTCTGTAATATACTCTTTAAATTATACCTATTCTTCTAAACGAAATTTGGTTTAGTTCCAGCTACTTTAAACAATTCTGCTTTTCCCTCCTTAGGAAGTATAAAAGTTTGGAGTCGAAGTACTTTTTTATTTCAAGCCTTTTCCATCAAGGTACCCCCTAACATCCTGATCTTTGGTGACTTCAACTACCCCAGCACAGACTGGGTGAATTTTTCCTGTACTAATGTACTCACACAATGATTCCTTGACTGCATCAGTTTTTTTTTTTTTTTCATAATAAATCTTTATTGTTATATTATTTTCATACACAAGTAAAAACAAACACAAAATTATAAGAGAAAAAATACAAAACAAAAGGCTACTAACTAATATCACTAACTATCACACCAAACAAATATACAATATTTACAAGAATGCTTCCATGTAAACATTAAGAATAGAGAAAAAACAAAAAGTAGTTAATAACATTTCCAGTAATATACAGTTTAAATACAAAATTCTCTCCAAGCAAGTATATAAATGTGAATACCTTCAAGTTAAAAGTGTTATGCTAATATAATATTAAATATCTGTTCCCTAATTTTTGGGTTATTAATGTTTTTATTATTTGGACTTAAGAGTAGTTTATGAGCTAATATATGCCTTGTTGCCAAAACTCTAAAGCTTTCCCAAGATGTTTTAGATGGGTCTAACCAATTAGTGGCTATATAAAGCTTCATTAACAGAAAAATATTAATATATATAGTACGTTGTGATCTAGGGAGTTCTTTCGGAGGAATATGTAAAATCGTAAACTTCCATGACAACATTGTACTTTGGAACCCTTCTTCTGAAGTTGAATCTTAAGGGAATTCCAAAGCTTATATATGCATTTACAGCTGCAAAACATATGAAGATCAACCGGTTGATTTTTACAGTATGGAGAAGTTGGAGAGTTTTTAGAATTAAATTTATGCAAGGTAAGGCGTGTATAATATGCATTATTCCATATCATCAACTGGGTATACATCAATTTTTGAAGAGAAGTAGATTTGATAGTCAGGTCAATTGCTTTTAACATATTACTTTTGTCTGTCACTAAAATTTTCTCTTCCCAATAGTTGGATAGCAGAATTTTATCATGAAATTTAAAGTCTTTAATTAATTTAGACTGCATCAGTTTTAATGCACTAGACCAGCTCGTCTCATCCTCAACAAGGGGAGATAACATTCTGGACTTGGTTCTAACCATCATGGGTGACTGCTGCACCACTCCCATAGTATGTTCTTCCCTGGTGAAATCAGATCATCAGTATGTCTCATTCGAAGTTTCTATCCCATCCAACCCCCCCCCCCCCCAGCCGTAACCAGGCTAAAAAACTTCTCAAAAGTTGACTACAACCTTCTAAGGGAAGGGTATCTGTAGCTTCACGCTGCTGCCCCCCTCATAGGATGCAGACAACTGTGCTGAACAGTACCGGTGCACCAGTGCAGCATACAAGCACTTGTACAACTGTATGGACTCAGCCATACCCAACGAACTAAAACCTGCTCCTCAGGGAAACACAAACCTGTCTGGTGGACATCATCTAGCAACAGGCTTTACAACAAAAGAAAGAAACTGTTGTCCAAGGGTAAAAAGGAACAAATTCCAAATTGGAAAAACTGCCTCCTCAGCCTTAACATCAAATTAAATCACTAAGGGAAACCTCCAAAAAAACCCTCCAAAGCAAATTATGAACTGAAACTAGCCTCCAAAACAAAGGGAAACCACAAAGCTTTCTTCAGTTACATCAGGAACCACCATGACAAAGCCCAGGTTTGTTAAAAATTAGTACTTAATGGTACCACTTACACTGATCCTGTTGACTTAGCGAACCTACTAGCTGATAGGTTCAGTAGAAACTTCATCCCCCTACCCCCCCAAAAGCCCATTCGACATCCTGATACTTGTCCCGCACCTCACATCTCTGTAGATTAAGTGTTAAAGACCCTATCCAAGGCAAATAACACAGCTTCCATGGGACCTGATAGTATCCCAGGGTGTATTCTGCATCATCTCCAGCAAGAACTAGCTTTCCCATTGAGAACCCTATTCAACCACAGCCTAATTACAGGCTTCATTCCAGCAGAGCAGAAAACTGCCATTGTTATCCCCTTGCACAAAGGTGGTACCACTATTGAACCAGGAAACTATCACCCCATTAGCTTGACATGTCTGATCTGTAAAGCCATGTATCGTATTATTATGGATCTCATAAACAAGGACATGGGAAATCTTCCAAGCACTTGACCCCACCCAATTCGGATTCATCAGGGGCAGATCTTGCCTGTTGAACCTGGTTGACTTCTTTGAGACTGTCATCAAGGCCCTGGATGAGGGAAAGTCAGTATGTACAGCTTACCTTGACTTGGGCAAGGCCTTTGACACAATCTCCCACTCAGGTATCATCAAAAAGCTAACAGAACTTGGCACAAATCCGTATCTCATCAGGTGCTTGGCTAACCAGCTCACTGATAGGACCCACAAGGTCAAAATAGGCAGCATCACCTCCGACAGCAGACCTGTCACTAGTGGTGTTCCCCAGGGATCTGTCCTGGGACCCCTACTGTTTGGCATCTACTTCTCAGAGGTCCAGGCAAAGACAAAGGGCCTGTGGCTGACCAAGATTGCAGATGACTGTAAGTTGGGTGCTGTCATTGACTCCCCAAATGATGTTAACATACTGCAAAAGGGTCTCACAGCAACAAATGACTGGTGCCAAAGTCATGGCCTTAAGTTAAACAAAAAAAAAGTATTATTGTATTATCATACCACTCTGCAAAAACATGGTCCCTACTGATTACCACATCAGCGGCAACCCCTAAGCACACAACCTGTGGTGAGAGACTTGGGTACTCAGGTTGACAACAATCTCACATTTGACTATCATGTAGCAACAGTGGTCAGAAAAGCCTTTTACTTGGTTTGTCTCATACGTAAAGGGATTGCATCCAGAAAAAAGGAAGATATTACCTGTCTGTACTCCTCCCACATTAGGCCTATAATTGTGTATAATGCCCCATTTGGTATGTACTTCTTTAAACACCTGCACCAACAGGAAAGGCCACAGAAATAACTGACAAAGAGAATCCATGGCCTCCAACACCTGTCCTATGCAGATAGGCTGAAGTCCCTATCACTCTACTCTGTATTGTAAAGATTGCTCAGAGGTGATCTGTGTTTCACCTACAAGGCAATATCGGAACCTGCTCTACTAGAGATGCTCCATATCCATATGTCTAACTCCTAGCACATTACCCACTCAAAAGGCCTAAATCTGCTGGAGAGACAGGTTTGTTTCCCAGAGGTTGCCCTGTCTCTGGAATAGACTTCCCATACATGTCAAACAGAGTACCTTGCTGACACTCTTCAAGTGCAACCTTGATGAGTGGATGGGAAACCACAAATTTGTCCCAGGGGTTCCACCTTTGTCTCTCATTGACAGGGGTGACAGGTGCTCACTGAGGTTTCTTTTTTGGGGATGAACTCTTGACTAGGCTTGTAAGTGCCCCAGGGCCATTAGCCTAGTAACCTCCTATGATCCTTTTGTGATTGCTTTTTTTCACTACCAACATTATCTAGCTAATTAATGTGCTACAATATCCTAGTTCCTCCTGATTTTCATACCAGTATAACAACATTGTCTCTTTTTTTATTTTCATGGATTTTCCTAATAGTTTTGTCAAAAAGTCTTAGATGGTTCCTTTAAACTCATTTAGTTCTTGATGTTCCCAAGAGATGTGTTCCCACCAGTCTACCACTTACCCCCCCGCCATGTATCTGAGGGAAAATCTTGTGTAACCTGGCAGCTCAGGTATATAAAACTACCTGTATGGATACGTCTATACAATTCTAAATACCCTGTATTTGGTTGCATATTTAGGAGCCTTGCATATGTTGTGCCACTGCTCTTAAGTTAACTATAAAAATATTTCAGAGGAACTAAACATGGGTGGGAGTAAATGTTAGCATTTAGTCCCACCCCTATTTAGTTCCTTTGACATATTTTTGTAGTTATGCGGCAAACCATAAGCTCTCTATATTGTGATTTTTATGCCTGCTGAGTTCTAGGTTCAGTCAAAAATTGAACCAGTGCTGTTTTTCTGCCACTAGTCAGTTGTGTGAGAGATAATCTCTATGCTGTAGGTTGAAGCGATATCAGGACCTTTCCTAGGCCATCACTTCCCTTTTTACTGAGTTGATTGCTACTAATATTTTGGTTCCCTGGTGCCATTTCTTGCCTGGTAGGTATTGTCTGTCCTCTTTGTTAAAAATACACACACACACACACACACACACACACACACACACACACACACACACATATATATATATATATATATATATATATATATGGGTTCCATTCAGAATCTCGAAATACTGAAATCTTGAATTTCAGAATTTCAAGCCCAAGAAGTCGAAACCACATAATAGCGAAAGTTTAGAAGCACGAAATTCAAAACCTGAAATACTGGAGGTTTTGAATTTTGCACTTCTAAAGTTCCGCTATGGTCATGTATTCAGCTACGTATGTGTGTGTGTGTTAAGGGGTTTGGGTAGGGGCTGTGGTGTGTGTCAGTGTGTTTTGTTGTTGTGATGTGTGTGTGTGAAGAGAAAGTAGCTTGTGTGGTGGTGTTTTGTGTGTGTTTGTATGTAATGCGACCTCGGAGTGAGAATATTTAAGTAGGGGTGTGTGGGGGGCGCAGGGGGGCTTGCCCCCCTGCTTACATGTAGACGAGTGATTGTGTGTGTGTGTGTGTGTGTGTGTGTGTGTGTGTGTGTGTGTGTGTGTGTGTGTGTGTGTGTGTGTGGTAAAACTGTGAAATTCAAAACATCCGGTATTCGAGGTTTTGAATTTCACGGTTTTTAGTTTTCGTTGTTTTGTGGATTCGACTTCTTGAGCTCGAGATACTGAAATTCAAGATTTCAGTATTTCGAGCTTCTGAAGTGAATCTATATATATATATATATATATATATATATATATATATATATATATGTGTGTGTGTGTGTGTGTGTGTGTGTGTGTGTGTATGTGTATATAGATATATATAGATATATATATATATATATATATATATATATATATATATATATATATATATATATATATATATTGGTGTAATAGTAAAGCTTGAATACACCAATATCAACAATCAAAATGTCAGTGCAAAAATGTCTAAAAAAGGCCAAGGCCAACACTGACATGCCACTACTCATGTGCTTAGAAAAGCCTCTGCACATGCAAAATATCCCCCCCCAAAAAACAATAAATAAATTAAATAAATTAAAAACTGCTTGCAGACAGGAATATTTACTTTGATTTATATTTTGTTTTACCTCTCATTTTCAGTGTTTGTTGTTGGAAAGGAATGGATTTTAGACAGGCAAACTCTAGCAACCCTAAGGGCCCTAGTCTGCTACAACTTCAAATCAGTCTCCAGAGCCATGGACAATGGTAAGGTGGTCCACACAGCATATCTGGACCTTGCCAAGGCATTCAACACCATCCCCACTCTGGAATCATAGATAAACTTACTAAGCTGGGCATTAATCCCTACGTCACTCGATGGGTTGCCAACTGGCTTACTGACAAAACCCACACTGTAAAAGTATCTGACTCCAAATCCAGCTCCAGACAAGTGACAGGTGGAGTACCTCAGGGTTCAGTCCTGGGACCGCTCTTGTTTGGCATCTACTTCTCTGAAGTACAGGCCAACACTAAGGGACTCTGGCTAACAAAGTCCGCAGATGACTGCAAACTGGGAGCCATTACTGAATCCCCAAATATATTGGATATTCTACAAAAGGGCCTTACAGAAACAGATGCTAGGTGCCAGAGCCATGGGCTCAAGCTCAATGCCAAGAAATTTCCTGTTTGGGAAAAAATATGTACCCGTGAATTACCACATAGGTGGCGGTACACTGAACACCGAAAGTGTGATAAGAGACTTAGGGACACAGGTGGACAGTGGTCTCACATTTGATAACCACATTGCCACAATAGTCAGAAAATCCTTCTACACTTCATCACTAAGGGCTTTTCATCCAAAAAAAAGGAGGTCATTGTCCCACTGTATTCATCCCTCATTCGACCCATTATAGAATACAACACCCCGTTTGGTATGTACCTCTCAAGACATCTGCAACAACTGGAAAGGACACAGAAATACCTCACTAAAAGAATCACAGGCCTAAAGCAGATGCCCTATACTGACCATCTAAAAAATCTCCACCTATACTCTGTCACATATCGTCTACTCAGAGGCGATCTCTGCTTAACATACAAGGCCATGTCAAACCCAGAGCTGTTGGACATGCTACACTTATAGAAATTCCAATCCCTCAGAGACACAGACTCCAGGGATCTAAACCTTGTCATCACAATGAACAAAACATGCTGGAGGGATAGGTTCCTGACCCAGAGACTCCCCAAACTCTGGAATAGACTGCCCATACATGTCAAGCAGAGTGCCTCTTTGGCCCTCTTTAAAAGGAACCTAGATGATTGGATGGGAGATAGGAAATTCGCCCCGTGTATCACGTCAGTCACCCTGCTAGACAGGGATCCAGGGAAGTAAATACTGTGGGAAGAAATAGCCAGGGAATTGTTATGGCTAGGTTTGTATGAGCCCTAGGGCCAACTGCCTAGTACCAACCTATGAACAATTTCATGCATACTTCAGACAGGACAATTCAGAGCTTATCTGAAACAATCCTGTGTTGGTTTGTGATTTTTTGATCTTTACTGTTATAACGAGGTGTGACTGCTAGCAAAAATGCAAAAGAAATCCAGCTTTTGTGTGACTGGTGCAACTGGTACAGTTGTCAGAAATATGACTTTATTGTACTTAATATTTAGTTTTATGTGATTTTTTTCTCAAATTTTTTTTTTATTTTTTAAATACATTTGAATGAATTCCATAGTATTTATGCATAACATCTTAACTATGTACACTACTCACATTAACCTGACACTATAACAGATCTTAATGTATACAGTTAATTTATAAGTATGTCCAATCCATTATCAGAGTGTTTGATCAGTTATTGTATAGTGCCAATCAAAGATAAGACTTTTAACCAAGGGTTGTTGACAAATGGCTTTGGATAAATTCTTAGTTAATTAATTTTAATTTCCAATAATGCTGTGGTCTTCAGTAGGCTGTAGAAGTCTTCCAAAGTTGGTATTGTGTTTGTATTCCATCTTCTTGTTATACACTTCCTTGAAATTCCAAGTATAGTCCATACTAGATACATTGACCTGTTCCAATGAGGACCTTCGTTCTCATTTAATAATACAAGAGCTTTAGTTAAATAAAATGATTAATTAAATAAAGCTTGTAGAAAGTTATTAATACCATTCCAAAATGGCTTAATTTTAACACAATCAAAGAAAATGTGGTTCCAATCTGCAATGTGTACTTGCTCACATCTCCAACATATTCCTTTTATGGAAGAACTAATTTTACTGATTCTGTCTGGGGTTAAGAATGCTCTGTGCAAGCATCTCCAATTAAAAACTTTCCAGTATTGTGTAAAGGATGCATATGTTATCGATAATAAGATATTTGTTTTAATATCAGTTAACTGTGTTGACTGTCCTTTTGTTATATATTTCCAATATGAGGTTTTACGTGTTGTTTTATAGTTTATCAATATTTTGTAAAATTTTGAAACACTGTTTCCCATGTCAGAGTCATTATATATGATTTCATATATATATTTTGTAAATTTAGGTATTTCTTTAAATGAAGAATCGTTAATTATTCTACTTAAATCTTGTGAATATGACAGAGTACTCTGTGAAGTTAGCCAGTCCTGTTGTGGAATTTTGTATGTTGTTTTTATTACTTGCATATCTAAAACTTTTAGTTCTTTGATACATTTGAGCTAACAAACAAATCCTTTCTGTTCCTAGGAATTAGTAATTTCTCTGTATATTTTATGTGGAAAGTTCTTTGTGACTATAAATGATGTTAAAAGATCAAACCAGATTTTTAAATCTATATTTGCATTAATAATTTTCCTAAATGAGTCAATGTAATAATTAATCATACGAGTTTTAGTGGGTTTAGTTATGTTATATTGCATACTAATACATAAGTGCCATGGCAATTTGTTTTATCTGTTATTTGAATTTTTTTGTAAATCAAATTCATTTATTGATTTTACAGTTAGTAATTCTTTCCAATATGCAGAGTAAATTGGACTTATCCAATCTGAGATTGTTTTAGATATTGATGCTTTTATATATGTTTCTATATCAGGAAAGTAGTTTTATGTGATTTTTCTCATAGAAGTTGGCTTAAAACCTCTGAATTCTGCTGTAACTGCTTTTGATTATCCTTTTCTTTTAGAATTCTTTATTTCCAGCTGAAAATGGATTCCTTAAATGAATATGCCATTAATGATTTGCTAAAGCAAAAATCTTGTACAGTACAGTAAATGTTATGTATATTTAAAGTTTATTGTCTTATCTACAAGGACTCCCTGCTATTAGAAGAGAACTTACAGCCCTCTCTTAGACAGCATAGCACAGAAAAAAGAATCATGTCACCATGAATGAAAATATTTTTGGGGTAAAAACCTATATGAGAAAAAGTTGCCTATTTAAAAAAAATGGAAATGCGCAGAGCACCCAAGCCTACTTTTAGGCATGCATGTGTTTAGACAGGATGGTGTGAACTTGTCAAGACCATGGAAGATAATTTTTGCAGCAGATATATTGCATTGTTTAAAAAACGCAAGACAGTATTATTGCCATGTCAAAAGTTTAACTGTTCACAGATAACAATATTTGATGTATCTCTGATGATTGTTAATGCTAGGTGCATTTGTAATAATTTTCTTTTTTTGGAAAATTTGATACATTGTCACAGGATTGCTGTTGTTATTGTTTGTAAACCATGGTTAAAGAACAATAACTGGAAACCAGTTCTGTCAGGGTATAAATGTTTTTACTGTAACAGACATTCTAATAAAAAATCAGGTGGAGGTGTTATGATACGGATTAAAGATGGTTATGAGACCAGTGATTATTACACGTACAGTAATAACATCAATGATGAAGATTGTGTAACTGTGACAATAAAGACAGCCCTGGAACACGTAACTATTGTTGAAGTATATAGACCACCAATGTCAAGTGCAGATGACCTAGAGGAATTTGTACATTTTTTGCATGAAACACAGGAGGGAAGAATAATATTAGCTGGGGACTTAAATTTACCAGAAACAGAATGGAATAATATTGATTCAACAACTCTAGTAAGGAAATTATTTACAGCATATGTTCAAAAACTACAGTTACTTCAGATTGTAAAAAAGCTGACCAGAGAACAGAACATACTTGACATTGTTTGTGTTCCTAAGGAATTGACGGTTACTTTATGTCAAGTTTTACCACCATTAATGGTCAGTGATCATAACGTTATACAGGTTAAATTGCTGGTAAATAATTCTGCAAAAATGAAATCTAAACCAAATGCACAGAACATTGACAACAGATTATATGGAGGCAAAACAGTCACTATCTTAACCTAGTTGGAGTGATGTGTTCAGTGGAAAAACTGCAGAAGGAATATGATAAGTTTTGAAAGAGAGAGTGAATGCAAAAAAAAATGTTTAATCAGGATCCAGGCATACAATGTTAGGTGGATATATTTCCATAAGAACAAAATACTTGATTAATATAAGAGACAAAAAAAAATCAGAAACTGAAAAGAAGTTGAACTATAACTTTGAAAACTGAAATAAATAAGTTGGGAGAGATGAATTAAATATAGTCTAACACTAGATCAAAAAAGCAATGAAGAAAATTTATATAAAGATATTAAGCATAATAGGAAATTATTGTATAGCTACATAAGATGTGGTAGAAGTAAAGACATACAAATTGATAAGTTGTATGTAGATTCTAAAATGTATTCACGGGCACAAAAGATTATAGATATATTTGCAAAATCTTATACAGAGCAGTTTGGCTCCACAAAGGGGTTAATAAATTGTCCTAGTAACATCCAGGTAGCCTCAGGTACTGAAATCAAATTAGATTATATTGAAAAATAACTATGCAAACTGGACCCAAACAAAACACAGGGAGGAGACAGAATTATTAATAATGACTTGAGAACACTTCAGCAAGAACTTACAGTACCATTATATCTGTTATTCACCATGTCATTTAAATATGGGAAGATTCCTCAAGATTGGAGACATGCACTTGTTAAACCTGTATTTAAGGGAAAGAGGAGAAGGACAAACTCAGTCATACAAACACGTATGTTTACCTTCATGTTGTGGAAAAATAACGGAGAAGATTATTTCGAATAAATTATTGTCAGAACTGGAAAGGTTGTGACTTGAAACCATAAATCAGCATGCATATGTTGAAAATAGATCTATAACCACCTGTGACATGATGTTCTATAACAGCATAATAACAGCTATAAGTGAAATATTGTCCTGTAATGTAATTTATATAGCTGTAACGTCAGCATTTGATAGGTTATACACAAAACACTGATCAATTAATAGAGCAACTAGGTATTGATGTACTCTTGATAAGCTGGATAACTGCATGACTTACAAATAAGACATGACAAGTATCATACAGCAACTGAACAGGTGAAATTCTAAGTTACAATCAGGGTGTCCCACAGGGCTCTTTGCTATCAACAAACCTGTTTAGATTGTATCTTTCAGATCTATCTTTTTCATCTGAGGTGTTCTATAGTCTGTATGTAAATGACTTGAAAAATGTGTTAACTGATTACATGTTTCACAGACCAGGGCATGTCTGTAAAAGAACTTGACTAAATTGAACATTTGGGCACAGGGAAATAATATGCTGATAAATACATCAAAAACTAAGCGTACAATATTTGGGAGACATAGATTAAAAGACAAATATTTAATACTGCATACAGTGATTGACACTGTAGATTCATTTAAGGACCAGGGTATATGGGTAGATCCGTCTCTCTGAGCTTTTCTAATCATGTCAACCAATTGGTTAATGATATTTATGGATTTATAGGCTGTAGAAAAAGATTTTTAAAGTCGCGGAAACCAGAAATGATGCAGTTGTCATTTATTAGTTACATTAGACCCAAACTTGAGTATGAAATAACAATATGGAAAACTTACAAAAAAAAAACAAGCATGACTAACTTAAGAAAAGTACAGCAAAATGTACCAAGGGCATCCACTGATGTAAAAAATTAAGTTATTATGAAAGACTGAAATATCTGAACATGTACAGGGTCTCATATAGATATTTCAGAGAAAACCTTATTCAGGTATATAGGGCATTTGGAGACAACTACCTCTGGGAATGCACAGGATTATTAAAAAGTAGCAGAGAATCATCAGACAAGCTATGTAGAAGATTATATAGGAATAAGAAGTGAACTAATTGATTGTCTGAGAGAAAGTAGTTGAAGCATGAAACAGACTACCAAAATGCATTAAAGCAAGCAGTAGCTTAGATGTTTTTAAGAACAATGGGGATGCTTGTTATATAATAACTATTTTGATATATTGGCAGGCTAGAAAGGTATTATTGCCCATGCTGAAAATATTTGTATATATGTATGTATGTATGCACCCCACCCACCCCATTAATAATGTATACTAACTCCAAGATTGTACAAACATGGGGTAAAGGTATAATCCCCAACCGTGGAAATTACATCTGTTGACTATCAACTAAGCTGATCATAAATGGTTGACTAAACAGCTGTCAACCAAACACACATTCAGCCTTTTGCAGGGAACCCATCTATGTGTATATGCATGTATGTGTGTATGGATCCACTTTGAATCATCGGATGTTCAGAACATCGACATTCTGATCATCGAAACCACACCATCAATGTTCAGAACATCAAATGTTCAAACTGAACCACACAAAAACAAAAAAACTTACAAAAACTATTTTATGCAGGGGGGGCTTTGCCCCCCATATCCCCCCTACTTTAATATTCCAACTCCGAGATCGCACTACAGTGGGGTAAGGGAAATCTCCCATTTACCGCTATATGTGGTAGCGCTAAATGGGAGATTTCCCATACCCTACCTGCAATGCCAACACTCAGATGGCAATCACACACACACACACACACACACACACACACACACACACACACACACACACACACACATTGTCACAGGATTGCTGTTGTTATTGTTTGTAAACCATGGTTAAAGAACAATAACTGGAAACCAGTTCTGTCAGGGTATAAATGTTTTTACTGTAACAGACATTCTATTAAAAAAATCAGGTGGAGGTGTTATGATACGGATTAAAGATGGTTATGAGACCGGTGATTATTACACATACAGTAATAACACCAATGATGAAGATTGTGTAACTGTGACAATAAAGACAGCCCTGGAACACGTACTTATTGTTGGAGTATATAGACCACCAATGTCAAGTGCAGGTGACCTAGAGGAATTTGTACATTTTTTGCATGAAACACAGGAGGGAAGAATAATATTAGCTGGGGACTTAAATTTACCAGAAACAGAATGGAATAATTCAAATGTAAACGTTGATAAGGTACTCGTGCGCGAAGTGGTTCGAGATAAATGATGTATATAGTAAATCCAATGTGGCTGAATATCAGAGTGTTCAATCAAAATCGACACTGGTCCAATATAAATCCAAGCTATTTATTATAATCCAACAAACGAAACAGGAATGAAGATGAGCGCTTTCACTAAAAAAATTAGCTTCCTCAGATCTTTACAATATGTGGTGCAAACCCATCCTTTATATAGTCTTGTCATTAATTGCCAATTGAGGTAATTGCTGGCAATTAAACATTGATTAAGAAATAATGCATTGAAAACGTTTAAAAACAGATATAACGTAGAAGAATTTTTTCATAAATCATTGTCATCGGCTTTAAAATATAAAGCATGGTTTACATATCATAAAATTCGTCATCCTCATCATTAAAAAAATATATATAGAACGTATCTTTACATACAGTATGAGCCTCAGGTTAGAGTGATAATACATTCCATCATATATTAAAGGTATATAATCCAGTTAAACCATTTAAAATTGCTTTAAAAAGATTTCTTCACATAACTCATCGTCATCAACCTTTTTATAAAAAGTTTCTTAAAAACATAACCTCCTAATGAAAGTAATCGTGTGTTCCATCATGTTATATTAATAAATAGTCGACTTCGACCATCAAGAATGTTATTTATATATGTATTTGATACTACTTGGACGTGTGACCATGCACAATAGTGGTTCATAACGTGGTCTGAATGAAATGGAAGTAGTAGAAGACACGGTGGATATAATTTATTCACGATTATGTGTGCATAAATAAATAAATAAATAGATAAATAAATATGACTTGATTGTATATATGTATATCTCTGTTTGTAACCAATATGTATATAAAATCAATCGAATGTATATAGTATATCATCATACAGTGTATCAATCTAACATATGAAAATATTAAATAATTAAATAA
Organism: Protopterus annectens; assembly: GCF_019279795.1. NCBI lineage: Eukaryota > Metazoa > Chordata > Ceratodontiformes > Protopteridae > Protopterus > Protopterus annectens. The sequence goes on along the minus strand of NC_056739.1, from coordinate 1,739,183,526 downwards.
TGAAATGTATTGAAAATATAGATGTTAAAATCGATGCTTAAATGTATGTCTATAATATGTAAAAACTTAATACCTATATGTATATGTATGTATAAATATTGGGTATGTATATATATATAAATGTATATAAATATGTGCAAAAATATGCAAATAAATATGTAAGTAAATGGATGTGTATGTATAGCTAATCCATGGTGGTGATGTAATCTGGTACATCTGTATATATAGATGTATGAATGAATATATATATATATATATAGATATATGATATATTAATGTGAATGTGAAAATAAATATATATATGTAAATGAATAAATAAATAAATAAATAAATAAATAAATAAATAAATAAATAAATATGTTAAAATGTTTATAAATATGTTTATAAATATGTATAAATATGTATGTATGGCTGAATCATAGAATAAATTTTAAAATGTGTGTATGAAAATGAAGAGTGTATGAAATTCCTTGAAACATATAAAAATATATGTATGAATATGTCTATATGTAAAGGGCATAGAGTCTGTGGAGGATAAATGAGGAAGTGGGTAAATAGAACTGGGACTAATATAAATGAGTGATATCAATCGTAGGAGAGATGTGAATATGCAATACCTATAAACGAAGTATTGATAAATCATATGAGTAAATAATTAGAACAATGTATAAGTGTGAGTGTAAATTGGACACGTCACATACATTATTTAATATGTCTACGTTGTCTTCGATATGGTTTGATCGAGGCCCTCTCATTTAGACCATGCCCTCTATCTGCCCTTAGTAAAATTATCCAACCACTTTCTTTATTTTCTGTGTGACATCTTATATTTCCTCCCCTTGGGTTTGGTGTAATAGTCTCTAGAACCCTAAAAGTAAAGGTATGTTGTTCCCCTGCTTCCATGACATGTTTAGCTAGAGCATTGTTAACATTTGTCTTTCTGATGCTGTAGCAGTGTTCCCTCATCCTATCTCGTAGGCTTCTGTTAGGTTTTGCCTACGTAGAATGATGAACAAATTGAGCAAACCGCTAGATATATAACATGACATGTCATACAATTGGCATTGGCATTAATGAAAATTTCTTTGTTAGTGTCTGGATGGATAAAAATAGGGTCAGAATGGAATAATATTGATTCAGCAACTCTAGTAAGGAAATTATTTACATCATATGTTCAAAAACTACAGTTGCTTCAGATTGTAAAAAAGCTGACAAGAGAACAGAACATACTTAACATTGTTTGTGTTCCTAAGGAAATGACTTTTACTTTACGTCAAGTTTTACCACCATTAATGGTCAGTGATCATAACGTTATACAGGTTAAATTGCTGGTAGATAATTCTGCAAAAATGAAATCTAAACCAAATGCACAGAACATTGACAACAGATTATATGGAGGCAAAACAGTCACTATCTAAACCTAGTTGGAGTGATGTGTTCAGTGGAAAAACTGCAGAAGGAATATGATAAGTTTTGAAAGAGAGATTGAATGCAAAAAAAAAATGTTTAATCAGGATCCAGGCATACAATGTTAGGTGGATATATTTCCATAAGAACAAAATACTTGATTAATATGAGACAAAAAAAATCCGAAACTGAAAAGAAGTTGAACTATAACTTTGAAAACTGAAATAAATAAGTTGGGAGAGATGAATTAAATATAGTCTAACACTAGATCAAAAAAGCAATGAAGAAAATTTATATAAAGATATTAAGCATAATAGGAAATTATTGTATAGCTACATAAGATGTCGTGGAAGTAAAGACATACAAATTGATAAGTTCTATGTAGATTCTAAAATGTATTCACGGGCACAAAAGATTATAGATATATTTGCAAAATTTTATACAGAGCAGTTTGGCTCCACAAAGGGGTTAATAAATTGTCCTAGTAACATCCAGGTAGCCTCAGGTACTGAAATCAAATTAGATTATATTGAAAAATAACTATGCAAACTGGACCCAAACAAAGCACAGGGAGGAGACAGAATTATTAATAATGACTTGAGAACACTTCAGCAAGAACTTACAGTACCATTATATCTGTTATTCACCATGTCATTTAAATATGGGGAGATTCCTCAAGATTGGAGACATGCACTTGTTAAACCTGTATTTAAGGGAAAGAAGAGAAGGACAAACTCAGTCATACAAACACGTATGTTTACCTTCATGTTGTGGAAAAATAACGGAGAAGGTTACGTCTAATAAATTATTGTTAGAACTGGAAAGGTTGTGACTTGAAACCATAAATCAGCATGCATATGTTGAAAATAGTTCTATAACCACCTGTGGCATGATGTTCTATAACAGCATAATAACAGCTATAAGTGAAATATTGTCCTGTAATGTAATTTATATAGCTGTAACGTCAGCATTTGATAGGTTATACACAAAACATTGATCAATTAATAGAGCAACTAGGTATTGATGTACTCTTGATAAGCTGAATAACTGCATGACTTACAAATAAGACATGACAAGTATCATACAGCAACTGGACAGGTGAAATTCTAAGTTACAATCAGGGTGTCCCACAGGGCTCTTTGCTATCAACAAACCTGTTTAGATTGTATCTTTCAGATCTATCTTTTTCATCTGAGGTGTTCTATAGTCTGTATGTAAATGACGTGAAAAATGTGTTAACTGATTACATGTTTCACAGACCAGGGCATGTCTGTAAAAGAACTTGACTAAATTGAACATTTGGGCACAGGGAAATAATATGCTTATAAATACATCAAAAACTAAGCATACGAGATTTGGGAGACATAGATTGAAAGACAAATATTTAATACTGCATACAGTGATTGACACTGTAGATTCATTTAAGGACCAGGGTATATGGGTAGATTCGTCTCTCTGAGCTTTTCTAATCATGTCAACCAATTGGTTAATGATATTTATGGATTTATAGGCTGTAGAAAAAGATTTTTAAAGTCGCGGAAATCAGAAATGATGCAGTCATCATTTGTTAATTACATTAGACCCAAACTTGAGTATGAAATAACTATATGGGAAACTTACAAGAATAACAAGCATGAGTAACTTAAGAAAAGTACAGCAAAATGTACCAAGGGCATCCACTGATGTAAAAAATTAAGTTATTATGAAAGAATGAAATATCTGAACGTGTACAGGGTCTCATATAGATATTTCAGAGAAAACCTTATTCAGGTATATAGGGCATTTGGAGACAACTACCTCTGGGAATGTACAGGATTATTAAAAAGTAGCAGAGAATCATCAGACAAGCTATGTAGAAGATTATATAGGAATAAGAGGTGAACTAAATGATTGTCTGAGAGAAAGTAGTTGAAGCATGAAACAGACTACCAAAATGCATTAAAGCAAGCAGTAGTTTAGATGTTTGTAAGAACAACAGGATGCTTGTTATAGAAGAACTATTTTGGTATATTGGCAGGTTAGAAGAGTATTATTGTCCATGCTGAAAATATTTGTATATATGTATGTATGTTTGCACCCCACCCACCCCATTAATAATGTATACTAACTCCAAGATCGTACAAACATGGGGTAAAGGTATAATCCCCAACCGCGGAAATTAGATCTGTTGACTATCAACTAAGCTGATCATAAATGGTTGACTAAACAGCTGTCACCCAAACACACACTCAGCCTTTTGCAGGGAACCCATCTATATGTATATGCATGTATGCGTGTATGGCTCCACTTTGAATCATCGAATGTTCAGAACATCGACATTCTGATCATTGAAACCAAAACATCAATGTTCAGAACATCAAATGTTCAAAATGAACCACACAAAAACAAAAAAACTTACAAAAACTATTTTATGCAGGGGGGCTTTGCCCCCTGTGTCCCCCACATCCCCCCTACTTTAATATTCCAACTCCGAGATCGCACTACAGTGGGGTAAGGGAAATCTCCCATTTACCGCTATATGCGGTAGCGCTAAACGGGAGATTTCCCATACCCTACGTGCAATGCCAACACTCAGATGGCAATCACACACACACACAAAACATGCAGGGCACCTTGCTGCCCTGCATACACACCCAAAATTCTACACTTTCACTTACCTGGCACTTCCACTTTAAACCTTCGATGTTCTGAACATCGATGTTCTGGTCTCGATGATCAGAATGTCGATGTTCTGAACATTCGATGATTCAAAGTGGAACCATGTGTGTGTGTGTGTATATATAAATAAATAAATATATATGTGTGTGTGTGTGTGTGTGTGTGTGTGTGTGTGTGTGTGTGTGTGTGTGTGATATATATATATATATATATATATATATATATATATATATATATATATATATATATATACATATATATATATATATATATATGGGTCCCCTTCAAACCATCTAAAACCCATAACATCTAATTTCATAACAGTGAGACCAGAACATCTAAAACCCAAAACATCTAAAGCCCATAACATTGAATTTCATAACATCTAACAGTACAAATCACATGAAAATAACATCCCTTCCACATATAATGACATATAATGACACCAAACTACCAAACACACTTTTTACTATCTTTCTGCATGGGGGGCTTGATACAGCGGGGCTAGGAAATTAACTTTTTCCCACTCTAGTGCAATCTTGGAGTTGGTATATTTAATTTACAGGGGGTGTGCAGGGAGTGGCTTGGTCCCCTGCAAAAATATAGTAAAAAGTGTTTGGTAGTTTGGTGTCATTATATGTGGAGGGGATGTTATTTTCTTGTGATTTGTAGTGTTAGATGTTATGAAATTCGATGTTATGGGTTTTAGATGTTCTGGTCTCAATGTTATGAAATTAGATGTTATGGGTTTTAGATGTTTCAAAATAGACCCATATATATGTGTGTGTGTGTGTGTGTGTGTGTATATATATATATATATATATATATATATATATATATATATATATAGATTGTTGACATTTTTTTGCCATAGTTACAGGCTGTTTTATCCTGGGAGGTCTCTCTTTTACTACAGACTGCTTTACTTGGCTACATTTTAACTTTGAATGATGCAACTGTTTTTTTTTGGTCCTGCATTTTTGCCTATGGAATGCAATGGAGTTGTCTTTGATGTAGTGTGGGTTATGAACCTTGAATTGTGAACTTCCTGCTAGAACACTTTGCTGGGATGTTTTCTAAGCTGATTTTCTACCCTTTTAATGATTTTTGATGGTAGGACTTACTAGACCAAATATTATGTGGACTAGCAGACTTAGATTTTATTCATGACCTAGGATCATTCGTTTTTCATCTAGGATGCTTTGCAGGTCTGCAGCTTTAAACTAATTATTTGGGATACTGCTTTCTGGTATTGTTAGCTGTAGTTTACAACAGAACTTGTTTTATTTGTATTTGTTCCTCTTATATTGTAACATTATACAGTCTAAATGATAGCTTTTAATAGTCATTCATTATTTTTGCAGTGTTTTTCTTTCTCACTAAAGTTTATATTAAATATTGCTTGCTAGTGGTTAGGAAGTAAGCTCTTTAATAAAAATGAAGCTGAAGTTGAAGTGTGTGTGTGTTGTGTGTATATATATATATATATATATATATATATATATATATATATATATATATATATATATATATAGGTCTATAAAACTCATTTGATTGACTCCCATTTCACCGACATGTAAGACAGACTTGTAGACTGTTCTGGGTTTTCCTTCACCTGTGACTTATTTGTGATAAAAAGAATTACTGTAACTTATAGTGCTGACTGTTAGAAGTTTGTTAGTCATGTAGAAAGTAGTGTTGTAGTGTTTCTAAATGTGGGTTTTTCTATTTACATTTTTATGGGAAGTATCTAAAGTAATTTGGCAAATGTTTTGTGTGTTCCCAGCAGTAGTGGCAGGCTGGCAGCGAGTACTATAAGGCAAGTTAATGGTATATGCCCTTTCCCACTGTATCGCGATCCTGGATTTAGTATATATATATATATATATATATATATATATATATATATATATATATATAATTGGGGGGGCACAGCCCCCCACCTAGTTTTGTTGTACATTGTCCCATTTCTGTTATGAAGGTTAGTAAGTAGTTTTTATGTTCTGGAAAGGCTTAGTTATTGGTGTTCTAAGTGTGCTTGTCTATGGTTTAAGATTTAGTATGTTGAAATTCAGTATTGTAAGCTGTCGGTGAAATGGGAGTCAGTCAAATGAGTTGTCAGTCAAATGAAATTTAGATGAATTGGGTGTTGGTCAAATGGGTGTCAGTCAAATGAGTTTTAGGTCAAGTAAAGTAGACCCATATATATATCATATATGGATATATATATATATATATATATATATATATATGGGTCCCCTTCACATGATGAATGTTGTTAGTTCATATAATCGACACTCATTTGGAGTGACAGTTCATTTAAGGTGGAGGTGGGACATCAAGCAGATTTGCCCCTTTCCCAATGTTGTGCAACCCTGCAGTTGATATATAAAGTTAAGGGGTGTGGGGCACAGCCCCACATTGGGAGTCAGGGTGAAGCCCCACCTAAAATGCTTGTCGATCAAATGAACTGTCGACCAATGGATAAACTGTCAACCATATGAACTGTCAGCTCATGTTGGACAGTTTGGAGACCCAGATATATATATATATATATATATATATATATATATATATATATATATATATATATATATATATATATATGTGTGTGTGTGTGTATGTATATATGGATAGATATACATATATAGATAGATATGGTTCTAGTATGCATGATCAAACCAATTTAATGTTGAATTGAAAACACAGACAAAAACAGTTCAAACATACACAATAAAACCAAAAAAAAGGCAGTGGTTAGGCAGCTCAGATCTCAGTTGAAAAAGGTTTATTGTAGACATAGAAGCACACTGACTATGTTGGTACGCTCATCTGATGAAGTTATAGGACAAAAACGCAGTGAGCAAGTTAAAGCGTTTGTGTGGATTTATTGTGCTGTCAGTGTGCTTCTGTGTCTACAATAAACCTTTTTCGACTGAGATCTGAGCTGCCTAACCAGTGCCTTTTTTTGGTTTTATTGTTTGACTTGGCTTTAAGGCACTTTACTTTCTTTATTCAAACATATACAATACTAAAAATGAAAAATATCAAATGAAACAATATCAAGAAAGGAAAACTATTTCCTCTCCTGATAGTAACACTAAATCACCCCATAGCACTGGCCTCAAATTTGTTGTCTGAATAGTAGCAGTGTTACTGGAAGGTTTTTTTGAAGGATAGTGTAGGGTTAGGATTGAGGGAAGAGGCAGTGTTAAGATAAGGGTTAGCAGCCATTACTAAAGATGGCAGGAGGGCTCTGATTGATAAAGTTAAAGAGTTCCACAACCTGCCTGCTCTGTCTTGGAAAAAAGTGGACTTTATTCTTAACCGGAGCAAGTTTAACCAGAAGACTATTATTCTTGTCTGAATACCATGATTAAAAATTCAATTTCCAGCATAACTGCTAAGAAATCATCCTTTAAACATTTGCAGATCAGTATTAAATTATCCTTCATAAGTCTATATGGTGTGGAATAAAGGAATACATTCTCAAGTCTAGTCTCTTAGGTTATTAACTTACAACTTTTAATCTGTGTGGTCAACATTTTCTGTATGTGCTCCAATAACTCAAGTTGATGAATATTATAAAAAACAAAGAGGTCCACCATTTTAAATAATAGGACAGATACTAGTAATATATATCTGTTGTAAAACGCTTTTGTCTCTAAAGGAAAAGCAGCTCAGTATATTTTTGATAAAACCATAGCACTTCCTAATTATCTGTTTAGTACTGTCATAATAATTTATTGAAGAATGATTCAGAATGCCCACATACCTGACTGTTTCTGAAGGTTTGGAAATCTGATTATCCACACCATATGGTTATGATAAATTTCTTCCAAAGTACACAACTGTGCATTTATTTTAATTAAATGTCATACCTTTCGAAAACTTCCAGCTAGTAAAAGATTCCAAATTTTTTTGCATATAGTAGTGGTCTATAGTATTACTGATCACATAGCCAATCTTCATATAATCAGCATATGTACAGAACCATACTTTTTCTGAGGCAGAGCAGTCTTTCATCAATAGACCAAGCAATAATGGTCTCAATCCCTGTGGGATACCTTTCACCAGAACCGTAAAATCAAGAGTATGTCTCATCCTATCAATTAGCAATTTAATCACCTTTCTAGATACATACATGTTTATACCTGAATTTATTAAAATATCCAAAAATACTTAATGTGCAACTGAATCAAATGCCTTAGCCAGTTTTTATTTTATTTTATTTTTTTGTATTTAACATTTGTTGACTGGGAAAGTCTGACTAGGACAGAGCCTATTTTTAGCAGATGCCCAAGGAGTAATGCTTCAGATGCATGTCTTTGGAATGTGGGAGGAAGCCAGAGTACACAGGGGAAACTCATGCGAATGCAGATAGGACATGCAGACTCTGCACAGGAGGCACCCCAGCCAAGAATTGAACCAGAGAACATCTTGCTGTGAGGTGACAACATTAAACGCTGCACCACTGTTCCACCCTGATCCAGATATAACACATCAACAGGCATACCCTCGTCAACAGGATTTACAGCTTGGTCATAAAAGCTTATCAAGTTTGATATGCATGATCTCACAGGAATAAACCCATGTTGATGTATAGCAAAACATTTACTCAGAATACATATAAGACTTATAGGCCTTTAGTTGTTAACAGACAACTAGCTTTACATTTCTGGATAAATGCAACTATAGCTTCTTTCCATATATCTAGGACATGACTATCTTCTAATGAGCTGTGAAATAAATAATTCATACAAGGGGCAAGACTAGTTACAATACAGTTAAAAAAGTAACCATTTAAACCATTAAGCCCAGAAGCATTGATTTAACATTTGATAAGGCCTTTCTAATGTCCCCTATCTTCAAATATGGCCATCTTGAAGATGGACTATTGCCAGTACAAGTTGTATTAATAATATTGGAGTTACAAACAATCCATCAGCAAATAAATTCACAAGATTCTTGGGTTCAGTAACATAGTTTACCCCATCAACAATACTTATCCCAGAAGTGCCATCCAGACCATAACACTGGAAATGTTTAAACATCTTATGGTTATCTTTCAGATGGTTTGCCAAATGAAACTCATATGACTACTGCGAGTTTTTCCCAGATAAAGTTTCTTACAAGTTATATAACATAACTTGTTGAGTGGAGTGGGGTGAGCCATAAAGTATTTCCACAACTTCTTCCTGTTTTTCATCTTCATTAAACCATTGTTTCACCAAGGGACCTTTTTTCATATAATATTACAGTTTAGGAGAGTTTTTCTCGTTTCTTTCCATTCAGAGCCTGTGATCACTACATCCATCCCTGACCGCAAAACTGAAGGAGCTGTGCCACAAGGCCTCCCTCTGTGAATGTTTTCACTGAGAATATTGTCATTTTGTAAAATAAGGAAGTTTAACAAAATAGTCTTGCTGTATACTGATTTTAACTAGTCAAATGCTTGCCTGCCCTGTGCTGGAAGGTGACTGTGACATTCCTCCCAAAGGAGTAGTCCTTGCACTCTAAGTACCATTTACTAAATTGGCCACTGTCTTTTCTATTGACCTATAGAGCATACTGTCCTTTTTCTTGACCAGTAGATTACACTGTATATGCCACTTTCTTAGTCTCCCTAGCTTCCTGGTTTCTGCATCCAGTAAATGAAATAAAACTTGCATTGCTTTGTGCCTCCTTATTAACTGCTCTGTACTGGCTATAAACAGATTTCTCTCTGTAATAACTGACCTGAGTGTTAATCCTGGAATCTACATATCCCCTGTCTGGAAAAAAATCACACATTATCCCACTACACAAAAGAGAAGCTTCAAAGACATCACTAAATTTAGACCTATAACAATCTTATCTTCCCTCTTTAAATACTTGAAAATGTATTTAAAGGAAAACTCCAGCTTAGAACTCAAAAAAAAAAACATATTTCTTTCATTGTATCTTTGTTTTTGAGCTATTTTAATGCCTCAAAATCACTCCAAGTGCTTCTTTTACAATTGTAATGCGTTTCTCTCAAAATGGCAGATGATGGGGCCTGCCTTGGTAACGTGATCTTATTTTCTTGCTTATCTTCCTTCTTCCCAGAATACATTTCCAGTCCTCTTTCTATGACTCATGCCAGATATAAAGAAGTGGTGCTGTTTTCTCATGCCATTAAAATATAACAGCAGGACTGTTAAGCACTGCCATCTAAACACTCCTTATGTAAAAGACCTGCTTCTCTGTTTACCAGACTGAGCCTCATTTAACTTTCTGCCAGAGCTTGTTCTATGCTATAAATAACTGTTCACTACTTGCAGCAAAAGAAAGCAGATAAAAAACTGTTTTTTGTAAGAGGAGTCTTTTGTAGTCCTAACAAACCTGATAAACCCTCCCCCATACTCTCATGCTGAGGTGTGAAAACTCTCACTGCAGTAAATAATCCTTGCTGTACATTTACAAGTGACAAGTAGAACTCGAGACTTAGTCTGTCTGCTACTTCCCAATGCCTTCAGTGGGAGGATTTTCTCTCTCATGAATGATGCAGACTTAAATAGTGCTTTAAGAGTTCCTCAATTATTTCTGTCATGTTCCCCCTCCTTTTTTCGATTTCATATTTATTTATACTTTGGTAACCAGGAAAGTGAACTGATGCCAGGACCATTTTCAGCCGCAACATAAGCTACACTGGCAAAGATAATAACAATTATTAAATGCACTTATCAATACAAATAAAAAAATACTGACAGAAAGACATTGACCAAGATTACATGTGGAACACATAGCCAATGTGTGACAGTGACCAAGTAAATCATTGAACAACATTTACTAGAATGTATACATTAATAACGCTTAACTATAACATGTTTATTATAAATAATTCATTGCATGTACACATATTACACACATACACACATATATATATATATATATATATATATATATATATATGTATATATATATATATATATGTATATATATAGTGTTTGTGTGTGTGTGTGTGTGCGTATGTGTGTGTGTGTGTGTGTGTGTGTGTGTGTGTGTGTGTGTGTGTGTGTGTGTGTGCGCGCGCACGCATTTAGACACAGTTAAGTACTTCTGATTTCCTTTTCTTAGTGTTCTTAATGCAAGGGCACATAGTAAATCTATGTTAAAGTAAATTCAGCTGTATATTATGGTTGATCTCTGACAATGCAAGGACGGACTCATAGTCAGTGGGAATCTCTTACAATGGATCTGCATGTGCCAGATATGCATCCCCCTCTGGAAGGATGTCATACAAAGCATAAAAGACCTTTTTTATGAACAGTATCAGTGCTCCTAGGGTTGCCACCTGACTCTTTCTGCAGTTCTGGCATGTGTGTGTGTGTGTGTGTGTGTGTGTGTGTGTGTGTGTGTGTGTGTGTGTGTGTGTGTGTGTGTGTGTGTGTTTGGGGGTGAAAGGGCTTAAAAAAATGGTAAATGCATTTATACTTTACAACAAAAAATATTTACTGACTTTTCTCTAAATGTCACAGAAATCGTTGTTACTACTCAAGTTATCTTAACATAAACTATTATAAATAACATTTAAAGCTTAGAATTTCCAATATTGTGTTGCTGCTTATGTAAATTTGTTAGAAGAGTTGACAATTGCCTTTAAACCTCTGACTGATCTAATTGCTTTGTTTTGCTATGAAAGGGAAGTGTTAAGTTCTCCTCCCCTCTGCAATAAAAACAGTGGAAACAATTCCACTGCTTTCTGTCTTTTTTTACATCAGCTGCTGTGTTCCAGTAGGCAGTGGCGGCTCGTGCTATCGGACTGCAGCCGCCCCCCCAGCTGTGAACCACAATGGTATAGTTCTAATCCTCCTAACCTGCACATGGAAAGTGAATCCAGACTGCTGCCTTACCCAGTCCAGATTCAGGAAAAAGTCAGCAGACTGCTGATGCTCCAGAAGTCTATGCAGTGCTAACCGCATAGACTGGAAGGGGATCGGACTGCAAGGTCAGCAGTCTTGGTACATTCAAACAGGAAACTGGAAGTGAGCATTCCGGCGCAAACAGAGGCAGCCAATACTCAGGGATTACTCTCTGGGTGTGCAAACAGCTGTGGATTGTTGCATTTACTCTCTGCCTGGGTGTTTTGATTTTAGATTTAGAAGCTGGTGCAGTTCGTGAGCAGAGGGGGACAGCCTGCTGCTGTGGAAGCTGTGCGTTTGTGAGCGCAAACAGAGATAGCCAATATTGCTTGCTTATTGTAGTTTACTCTCTGCGTGGGTGTGGATGTTTATTTAAGCTGGTGCAGTTTGTGAATGGAGGGGGACAGCCTATACTTGGATGCTGCTACAGAGACAGCCAAGGTGATTATTGCAGGTGTGTGTGTAATGCCCCAAGTGTTATATGGTGGTGGGTAGAGAACAGGCTTGAACGCTGTACCTTAGGCCCAGGTGGCAAGAGCCTGAATTCCCTACCCACCACCATTGGTAAAAAAATTGCAGATTTTTCCCTCATACTTGTTCTGTTCCTCATGGGTGGGAGGGTGACATAATGACATAATGGTTAAGGTGCTTACCTTAAAGACACTAGGTGCAGAGTTTGATTCTCACATGGGGTAACTGGCTAGGCTTCAAGTGGCCCAAAAGAGCAGGTAGCCTAGTACTAATCTAATCTAATAAAATCTGTGGTTTCTGTATTTTTGTGTCCTTGCAAAGGCAGTAGTGCATTGGTGCAGTGGTAGCATTGTTGCCTAACAGCTATAGGTTCTCTGGTTTGATTGTTGGCTGGGGTGCCTTACCTTCTGTGTGGAGTCTGCATGCCCTCCCTGTGTTTGTGTGGGTTTCCTCTAGTGTCCTCCCATCTTGCAAAGACATGTATCTGTAAAAAATTAGCTTTTGTTCCAAGTCAGACTTTCCTGGTTAACAAATGTTAAAAATGACATGCATTTGAATATCAGACTTCATATTCTTCAGAATGTACATGGTAACACAAACTAAGTGTATAAGATGGATATTTGAAATTTGTCCCTATTTTCTTTGTCCAGGATTTTTGTGCTAAGGTTGAGAGCTATGGTAAGAACTGAATTCACTGAACATGTTTGGGGGCTGTATTCCCCCATTACTGGCTTTGTCTGGGTGTTTTTTTAAGAGGTTGAGAGCTATGGTGAGAACTGAATTCACTTAATGTTTGGGGGCTGTATTCATCCATTATTGGCTTTGTTCAGGTGTTTTGTGCTAAGAGGTTGGCAGCTGTGCTGTGTTGAGAACTGAATTCACTAAATGCTTCCTCTTTCAAAAAACAGCTTATTTGGCATAGTGGTATGTTGCTCTGACTGTTTTGTACAGGGTCCTGGGTTTAAGGAACAGAATTTTATTCTAGCAAAGCAATGTTTAAAATGTGTCCATGGTTTTGGGGCTTTTATCCCCCCCAATAAACTTTGGCTTTTTCCAGATTTCTTTGTGCTGCAAAGTTGGGAGATACAGCTGAGTGAGTAGATTTTTCAAGGAGCTGAGAGCTGCAGGGGAGCAAAAGTTTAGTGCTGCTTATGCTGAGTCTGTTTGCAATGTTAATAGCACAACAGGTAGTATACTTGCTTTTGATGCAGAAGGCTAAGGGTTCTACTCCCACAGTAGATAGATGCATTGCTGATACTGTACTGTGTTGCAAAGGGGTGGATGCTGCACTCCTTTTTCGCGAAGATACCTAGTAACTATGAACCTATCATTAGTTTGCCATCCATTCCCTATTGCAATATTGCTAGCTTATCATTTTTTTTAGTGTAAGATCGGCAATTTATTCCTCATGGGCAACAGGCACTTTATTTGTAGATGAAACAATGAAATACAAAGTTGTTTGCTAGCAGCAACCTCTTCATTAGTTACAGATCTCTTTAATGTGTAATTATTTAGATGACTTTTACTTCTTCAGAGATTGTACATATGTACTGATACTAGTGGCTGTAGAAGTTTGAGTAGACTTTTATGATGGAAATGTTTTGAATTGGGCAGTTTTGTCATTACTGGTGCATGCATTTTGTTTCATTGTTTACTGGAAACATTTCAAAACAATAAATTTAAAACACCCTCTAAAACTGTACTGTTTTGTACAAGGAATATAATTTAATACAATCCAGAAGGTGTATGAAAGAGCATGTGTATGTTTCTTGTGCAAAAGGCATGTTATTTGAAAACAGCCCAAACCCAAAGTTAATCTTTATCTGCAACTGACAAAATGTATTTTCTTTGAATGTGGCTTTCAATGCTGTTTCAGTGAATGTGTGTTTTCAAGGGCAGAGAAGTTTTACTGCTAAGTCTGTTTACATTGTGAGACTGCATTGCTTTGTTTAGCAAATATGATATCTATTAGTGTTTGCACTGTAAAATGCAAAATAAAACCTTCAAATGAAGTCCAAATCATTGCAGAAGTAAAGCAGTATGTACATTAGTGTTTATGGTAAATGGGGTGAAATAGCCAAGTAATGGTTCATTGGAATGGCTGTAGGGGGAGGAAGCTCCATTCAACCATGACTTTGTGAGGGGGGAAGGGCAGCAAACTCAAAGACAGCCCCGGATGAACTATACCTCTCAACTGTCCAGATTTTTGCAGAATGAATAGATTTTTGCTTCTTATTTTTGGTTTGTTCCTCATAGAATTTGTGGTTTTCTGTCAAATCATTTAGGAATGAAGTCACTAAATAATGACAGACACTGAGTTTCAGACTTTATAACTTACTAACTCCATTACTAGACCTTTAAAAACTAACCCCCCTGGCACCATACTTGATTGGATACTAGTATTACATCCTAACAAAGTTATAAAATATGGTGTCAATCCTGACCCATTAGGAGACCACCTCCCTGCCTTCTCCATTCGAGCCACTCCCACCTCCCCTCTCTCTCACCACTTTATTCAAACTCGTAACCTAACTAAGTTTAATCAAAATTCTTTCTCTAACTCCCTTAAGCTAACTAACTGGAACCCCCTAAAAACACTGCCTCTAGACGAAGCTGTTGATTATTTCAATTCTACATTCTTAACTGTCCTTAACTCCCAAGCTCCAATAAGAAGAAAAATAATCAACACTAAAACCACCCCTTGGCTCACTAAAGAGACAAAAAAGATTATGCTTCAAAGGGATAAAACCTGGAAAGCCTACCTTAAACACAAACAGCCTGAAATGTTCCTTAAGTTTAACCAACTAAGAAACCTTGCCAAAAAACTAGTCATTACTGATAAAAAGTCTTACTACATCAAACTACAAGAAAACCACACAAGAAATCCCAAACAATTCTGGAAATCCATTAACTCCCTCCTTAGACCAGGTACAAAAAACAACCCCTGTCCTGACAACAGCAAATCTGACCCAGAAATTGCCTCACTATTCAATTCCTTCTTCACCTCTTCCATCGCCGAACTAACCAAGACTTTCACCAACAATAACCCCCCCAATATACCTTCCTTTCCCTTTTCACCCCCCCCACTTTCGACCTCAAACCCATACCCACTGACCTAATAAAGAAACTGCTCTATAAACTAAAGCCTTGCTCCAATGCCCCTGGTAACATCCCATCCTCCTTCCTAAAGATAGCTTCTGATTCCATTGCCATACCCATCAGCATCCTAATAAATAGGTCTCTACTCAAATTCTATGTACCCAACTTCTGGCGTTCTGCTTTCATTCTTCCACTTCACAAAGGGGGCAAGAATTGTAATGTTTCCAATTTCCATCCCATTGCCATCCTTTCCCCTATATCCAAAATCCTAGAAAAATGTATCCACCTACAGCTCATGCCTTTCCTTACTGAACACCAACTACTCTCTCCTACCCAGCACAGCTTCCTCCCAGGACACAGTACTAACACCACCCTTCTCTCCTTCCTTCATTCTGTGAACTCTGCATGTGACTCCAGTAACTTAGTATCATCCGTTCTACTAGACCTATCCAAAGCTTTTGACACCATCTCCCACTCCCTTCTTCTAAACCATCTCTCTAACCTCAACCTTAGCCAAAAAGCTCTCTTCTGGTTCTCTAGTTACCTTTCAAACAGGTCCCAAGCTGTGAAATGGGGCCAAGCAACCTCTACCTTCCTTCCTACCCCTACCGGAGTACCTCAAGGTTCCATTCCTGGCCCATTACTATTCAATATCTTTATTAACAACTTTCATAAAGCCATCCCCAACACCACAGTTGTGCAATACGCTGATGATTCCACTCTGATCTGCCAAGCCCCTAACCTAACAGAGCTCCAAGCTCTAACCCAAACAGCATTTTCAACCACTGAAAACTGGATGTTCCAAAATCACCTCTCCCTAAATGCCAACAAAACTAAGATCCTCCTCTTCTCCCCCTCCAAATCTTCATCTATTGATAAAAACTCTTTCCAAATTACCAGCCTTAACAACTCCACTATTGAGATAGTAACCTCCACTAAACTTCTTGGTGTTACAATTGATGACCAGCTGAAATTCAATACTCATATCCAGCTAAACATCAAACAAACACATATAAAACTTGGCTTACTGTATAGAAACAACCACTTTCTGTCTCCTTCCACTAGGCTAACCCTTGCCTCTACTTACCTCCTTCCCTCTCTACTATATGGCGCTCCTCTGCTCACTAATCTGTCATCTACTCTTACCTCCAAATTGGAACAATGCTACAACAAAATCTCCAAATTTGCCACTAAATCCAAATTCTCCTCTCATCACTGCACCTCCCTTCACTCTCTAAACTGGCTTGAACTCCCCAATCATCTTAACTTTCTCCAACTCACCACAGCCCATAAACTAGTGTTCCATCCTACTAACTGTCCTGCTCTTTCCAATATCCTTCAACCCTATACCCCCCTTAGATCCCTTAGATCTTCTCACCAAAACCTGATCAGAGTACAAAAACCCAAGCGCCCAGCAAGCCAACTTATCTTATCCTTTACCCTAGCTAAAAAATGGAATGCCCTACCCATCTCTGTAAGAACCTGCAACAACCTAAATAACTTCAAAACCCAACTTTATTCTCACCTCTATCTAAATAGGATATGCAACTGCACTCTTCAACCTACACTAGTCCAACTATCCTCCCCCTTCTCTCCTGGCTAACCTCTATACCTTCCTAACCATTTCTAACCTCTCCTAAAATACTAACTGTATATTCTACTAAAGCATTTTTTGCACTATATGCATAACCTACCCAGGTCAACCTCCTTCCTTCCCCACCTCTTCTAAAATACTAATTGCATAAGCTACTAAACAGAAATTTTTTACCTTCTATACAATATAGGTTCATAGGTTGGTACTGGGCTATCTGCCTGAAGGCATATATTAGCCCAGCCATGTTGTGCAGTATTCACCATCCCTTTAGTAGTTCCCTAGACCCTTGTACTAGCAGCTAGTACCCTTGGCCCCTATCTAGTAGTGCTGTTGGTGTGATCCCCGGTGTGAACTTTCTGTTACCCATCCACTCATCAAGGTTCCTCTTGAAGAGTGATAGTGAGGGGCTCTGTCTTATGTAGATCGGGACACTGTTCCATAGTAAGGAAAGTCTCTGCGAAGGGAATCTATCCCTCCAGCATGTTCTATTCATTGTTGTGTTGAGGTTTATATCCCTAGAGTGTGTAGCTCGAGTAGATTTGGTTTTGCTAAGATGGAGCATGTTCAACAATTCTGGGTTGGACATGGCTCTGTACGTTAGACAGAGATCACCTCTGAGAAAGCGGTATGCAACAGAGAACATTCTTAGCTTTTTCAATCGTGCTGCATAGGGCAACTGTTTGAGGCCAGTAATCCTCTTGGTTAGGTACCTCTATGGTCTCTGCCAATTTTTTCCTGCTGAACTTAACTGAAACTGTTAATACATTTGCTACTTTAGCAATCTGATATTAGTATTGTAGACTATTTGTAGCTACCTGTTAATTGTTATGTTATCTGTGTCTGAACTCTTACTTGTAATTAAAATTGTTGTTTCTGTGGAGCTTTTCTCCCTGGGCCTCCACTGAAAACGGGCCCCCAAGCCCAGTGGACCTCCCTGGTAATCAAACTGAAATAAATAAATAATAAAAATAAATAACCTTCAGACAAATGCATGCGATAGCAAGACCTGTTATTCTATCAACTGTCTTGGTTTATACAAGAGCAATTTTTAGTATTGTTTATATGTTCCCCCAGTATATTTGGCCTCGTCCAGATTTCCTGCATTAACAGGTTGAGAGGTATGTGCAAATAAATTGCTTTATAGAATTAGGCATATCCAAACCTCTCAACTGTCCACAATTTTGGCTCAAAATGTTGCTCTTCCCCTAATAATTCCTTCGCAAAATGGCAATTTTGGAAGAAAACATGGAGGGTTTACAATTAATAAATAACTGTAATAATCAGTTATAGATTACTTTTATTTCAGAAATGCATTAGATTCTTTTGTCAGCTGCTCAAGTTAGCAGTACTAATATTAAAAACTGTCCCTTCTTTGACAGGTTCCCAGCTGTATTGTGTGGCTATTTTATATTTTTGCATCACATTTTTGGTCCATTTTTCATAAAATTGTGGGTTTTTTTGGCAAATTAGTGACAGATCATTAAAGACTGAAGTTAGAAAATAATGATGGACATTTCAGTTTCAGATTTCATACCCTTCAGAAAATTCATACGAATGCAATAACTACTATTCTATTATCTTTTTACGTTTATAAGAGCAATATTCAAAAATTGTCCTTATTTTTGGGCCTTTGTCCCACTTCTATGTATGGCTTTGTCCAGATTTCTTGCTCTGAGGTTGAGAGGTATGACAAATGTTTCTGGGCTATTGCAGTCAGCCAGAGACATTTCAAATTGTGACAAACTTGTTGCATCCCACTCCCCCATGTAGTGACTCCAAGCAAGGCAAGGAGCAGTTATGCATTGTAAATGTGCAGACTATCCCCCCATTCAAGGTAGACACAAGTACTACAGTGGCTTTTCATCTGTCCTTGCTTTTGTAGAATGTTCTGGTTTCTGTCATATTTTTATACAGTTGATTTATGCTTATTATTATTCAGAAAGTGCCTGTTGCTCTGTGTTTAAGTAGCAATGCTTTAATGACCATCAGGTAAGCTTGTCTGTGATTGTAAGATGCAAGTAAGTTTTACTAAGCATACTGTTAAAGAATTGCCAACATTGAAAGCCTTTCTGTTGTTGCCATGCAGCAAATACTTACATAAGGGGATAACGTATAAGTCTTGGGTATTGAAATGCATATGACAGTATTTGTAATAAAGGACAGGACTGCATTATTTTAAGAAGCTCGTTACAGGCTTTACCTGCAAACTAAACATAATGCCAATCTATCATGTGTGGTCCATATACTGTGCAGTAATCCTTTAAGCAATGTATGTTGAGCTTGTTTCTTGTTTGCTTTTCGTTTTTTGCTTTGATCATGTTTCTCCCATGAAACAAGTAGATAGTTGTTGTCAGGCAGCAGGTCTTCTTTGGATAAGAAACATTTTTACAAGTGGGGGTATCACAGAGATTGCTACTTTCAGCATGTTACTTGGTACTTTAATAAAGCTGAATATAAATTAGAATTAGAACTGCAGTGCAAGGAGAAGTGGTTTGAGTTGAGTGCTGCTTGTTTTTCTTCTACTTGATTTTGACTGACATCCCAGTAATGTATTTAAAAAGTAATTCATTTTTTCATGCCGCACAACCTTTTTGTTTCCATCTAGATATTAAGTAAGCTGTCATGCAGCCAATGGATTGAAATATTTTTTTTTCTTCTACACTTCATTTTGTCTTGATTGGACTCTCATAATGATGGTTTGGCACCCAGGGCAGCGTATTTAATTAAAGTTACAGTTTTTGTGGTTTTGAGCATAGCTCCTCACCTTTCTAGTTGGCCATACCCATTCCCATTGACCCCACCCATTCAGCTGTCTCCTGCAGCCCCCATTTGATTTGAAGTCACCAGCCGCCACTGAAAGTAGGTGCTCCCTTCCTTTGACTCCAATGCAAGGAAATAAAAGTTTTAAAAACTACAAGCAGGTTTCTGGTATATACACAATGCTGGAACCATATTGTAGGGAGAAAAGAATCCTTCCGGCTGTGTGATCCCTGTAACCCACCAAGGCTATTGTGGCTCAAGCTGACAGCTGATACACACCCAGGGGTATTCAACCCAACTACCTCTGGACACAACAAAGGGGAGTGTGGCCTGGACCGGTGGGCCCCACTTCACAAATTAGTGCCCATTACCTTATCTTGAAAGCCGCCCCCTTTCATGGACAGCCATTATTAGAATCATACCATGAGGGGAAAATAAAGGGATAGGAATTTTTGGACTTTGAAAATTTGCACTTTGTCTTAAGTTCTCAACTTGGTATACTCTTGCTCTGTTTCATTCCAAACTTTCAAATTGACCAAAAATGAAGTCCAAGGCAAAGGCAGTCCCTAGGGCCGACCTCGGCCTTAAAAGGCTCGACACAAAGCTCCCACCTTGATCATTGAAAAAACTCATCACTTAAATGTTAATCCATACACAACATGCAGCTAAACTGGCTGGTTGCAGAACCAGAGTTGGACTGACTGGCACCAATAAATGGTCAGACTCAAAAAGCACCACACAGTGAGCAAACCACAGGTTCAGTCCTGGCCCACTGGGCTCCAGTCCTGACTTTTTCAAGTTTACAAGCATACACACAGAAGTTAAATGATGAGTTTGACAATGACTGCAACAAAGGAATAGAAGGTGACACATGACAGAAAAATATCCTCTCATCACAGACAGAACAGAAACGGATCAGACAGGCCAGAGCACTAAAGTTAAATGCCAAAAAAATGCATGCATAAACAAATGGAAAAACAAGTTCTTAAAGCTACCAAAGGTAGCAACAAACAGGTTAGCAGAAGAAGTAGTCAGCGACCCACTGGGTCTCCAGGTTGAGTAGAGTCTGTCGGGACGACGTGTAGCTAAAGACACCCAGAAGAGAGAAGACATTGCCCAAGCCTATCATGAAGGATTCAGATCTTCATCAAGGGATCAAGAGGATCATGAAGGGATTCATACCATCATCATCATCTCCAAGTACAAATACTCATCCCCACAATGACCACGTGAAATGTTGCAGCCCCGCAGCTTGCAGCAGCTGGAGAGGCCACAAAGTTCCTCAACCAAAAGATAAAAGTCTCAAAATGAGTCCTATGCTGACTGACTGAGACTCAGCCCAGCTCTATTCAGTCACAGCTTGCTCCTACAGGGTGACCTTTTGCCCAAACATACAAGGCCAGCCAAACCCCAGATTTGATGAATATCCAGATTTGATGAATATGCTTCACCTCAAAGAGCTACAAGGTCAGAGCCACATACCGCTCACGGCTATTAATAGGGCGTGCTGGAGGGAGGATAGATCACCCAAAGACCCTATATATGCTGTGGAATAAAATCGGTATATGTGAGGCAGAGCTAAACTGGCCTTTGTTCAGAGAAATCTTGACCAATGGATGGGAGATCGAGATATACCCCCAGGGGGATTACCCTCAGTGTCACTGCTCAACAGAGGCACAGCAATAATGGGTATAGTTCCCATACTATAAAGGTGCAAAGGGCAAAATCTATGGGCTAGGCTTGTAAATGCCCTCGGGCAGATAGCCTAGTATGAACCTATGAACCTATGAACCTATGAACGATTGAGTTAAACTGTATGAGAGGGTGGAGTACTCCTTTAAAAGAAAATTGCTTAACTATCTCCTGCAGGAAGAACCCCTATCCCCCACACAACTTGGCTTCCATCCCTACCATAGTACTAACACTGCAATTCTAACATTTATAGATACTGTCTGTATAGTTAGAGATAATGGCAAACTGGTCTATTCCTTAGTTCTAGACTCGTCTAAAGCTTTTGACACAGTTTGTAACAACAAACTTCTACATCAAATTTCCTCACTAGGTCTACCTCAGTCCACTCTTCTGTGGTACAAAAGCTACATGACCGGTAGGTATCAGTCAGTAAAAATGCCACTTCACCATCTCTCCATACCTACAAGTCACCACCAGTGTACCACTGGTCCCCTCCTCTTCAACATTCTCACTAACACCGTCCACACAGCCACATAAAAGGCCTCCCTAAAACAATACACATATGATTTATTTATTTATTTTTATTTTATTTATTTTACATTTGTTGACCGGGATAGTCCGACTGAATGCATGTCTATTTTCAGCGGAGGCCCGGGGAAAAAAGCTCCAAGGGTAAGCAGATACAGCATTACATAATACCATCATTACATATTACAAACAGACTATTTACAGTGATTACATAAGTAAGCAAGTTAAACAAGTTCCACAGGTTAGAGTTAATCCCGAGCATAAATCAGGATTAAATTAAATTACACAGTAAGCTGGTTAACGGATTTTTACACATTCTAGAGAGAGTTAGCCAGGCTTGATACACTGACATAGCCAGTTAAGTGCCAAATGTTGTTTGAGTCTAGTTTTAAATTGACCTAAGGTAGAAAGTAAGGTAATATCAGCTGGAAGAGAGTTCCAGGGTCTACTTACAGAGTTTGCAAAGAGAGAGTCACCGGCTGTGTTAGTAATTTTGCTAGTCTGAATTAGTAGTTTGTTAGAGGATCGAAGCAGTCCAGGACTGTTATAGGGGGTGATAATATTTTTAAGTGCAGGAGTATTGTCCGGATTATAGAGGATTTTATAGGTCATAATCAGTTGGTTATACTGGATTAGGCTGGGTAGTTCAAGCCACCCAAGCTGATTTATTTTGATGCAATGATGTATCCTAAAAGGCAGCTCAGTGGCAAACCTGGCAATGTGGTTGTAGCAAATGGAGAGTTTGTTAAGGACAGTCTTGTTTAAATTCGAGAGTAGAGAGGATGCATACAGAAGTGTTGAAAGAAGGTGAGAGCGAGCTATGGCAATTTTAGCTGGAGGGGTTAGGAAGGCTTTTATTCTGTAAAGTGACCCTAGTTTTTTATTGATGGTGTTGATAGTTTGGTTAACATGTAGGTCGAATTTTAGATTATTATCTATGATGATACCTAATAGTTTTGCAGAGGGGTCAGGGGAGATTATTGTGCCATCATTTGAATTTATGGTAAAGGTGAAAGCGGTAGACCTACGTGTTGGTGAAAATAACAACATTTTAGTTTTTTTGGGGATTTAGGATCAGATGACGTTCAGAAAGCCAGTTTTCTATTGTATTAAAGGTGGTCTGGGTAGCTGACCATAACTCTATTGGAGATGTGGCCGAGCAAATCAGAGTAGAGTCATCAGCATATTGGATACAGCTGACTTTTGGGATGACAGTATAAAGGTCGTTAATGAAGATGGAGAGCAACAAGGGCCCTAGTATAGAGCCTTGTGGTACTCCAAAGGTGTTAGGTAGAAGATTAGAGAGTTTGTTCTGCCAGAGGACAGCCTGCTGCCAACCATTCAGGTAGGATTGAAACCACTGAAGGGCTCTAGTATCTAGACAGAATGTTTGCAGGGTGTGGATTAAAAGTTGGTGATCAACCATATCGAATGCCTTGGAAAGATCCAAGAAGAGGGCTGAGGATATATAATTATTGTTGCGATTATGGTTTATGGTGTTGGTAAAGGCTAGGAGGGCTGAGTAGTGCTGTGATGAGGACGGAAGCCATGCTGAGTGTCTGCCATAAGGTGATTCTGGATTAGGTGGCCCATGAGTTGTCTATGAGTACATTTTTCCATAATCTTTGCAAGTGGAGAGAGTATAGCTATTGGCCTATAACTGGAAAATTCAGTAGAGCTGCCTCCTTTGTGAAGTGGGATTACATAGGATATTTTCCAGATGGTGGGAATTTTAGCTTCTACTATGGTTCGATTGATTAGTATTGAGACGGGGTAAGCAATAGCATCAGCTGATTTTTGTAGGTACTTGGCAGGGAGTTGATCAGCAGAAAGTGTAGTGGGTTTTAATTTTTTGATCAAGGTACGGATAAGTGAAGTGGTGACTGGTTGGAAGCTGAATGCGAGTAGGTTTCTAGGGGTGGTACTTTCAGGACCAGGGGAGCTAGGAGGTAGTTGACTAGCTAGGGCTTGAATTGTCTCAGTAAAGAATCGGTTAAAACTGTCAGAAACATCTTCAGGGGTTTTATCCAAAGTAGCAGCAGGGATTGGGGATGAAGTTTGTCCAGGATGTAGTAGATTATTTAAATCTGACCAAAACGTCTGAGGGTTATTTTGATTTACTATCTGTAAATTACAGTAGTATTGTTTTTTGTCTTGTAAAATGGGTTTTTTAGTTTTGTTCCTGGATTGCCTGTATTTAATGTGATCTTGGGGGTCTTTAGAAGAATGCCATAAAGCCCATGCTTTAGTTCTAAGGGTAATTTTGAGTTTAGACTCTTTAGAAAGCCATGGCGCAGTTTTTGCAATTTGTTCTCTTTGAACAAACAGGTGCATGCAAATCAAGGATCTCAAGGAATTTGTTGTTAAAGTATGTTACTGCTTCCTCTAAGGGGAGGTGTTTTAGAATAGACCAATTACATGAGTTTAGTTTTTGCTGGGATTTGGCAGGGTCAGAGTTTTTTATTGTTTCTAACCTTTCTGAGTAAGGGTTGTTGGGAATTAATGGCTTTGTGTTTAATTACATATGTGAGAAGGTGATCGTTTAGGCCATCAGGGAGGGTACCAGAGGTGTACAGTTGGGGGTGACTATTTATAAGTACCCAGTCAAGTATGCTTTCTTTTTGGTTGGGTTTACCTATCCTATAAGGGTGGATATGATTTGTGTAAATGCATGCAGGTTAATATGGGTGGTTGGGGATTCTGAGGAACAGGTGCCCCAGTCTATGTTAAAGTCTCCAAGTAGTAGGGTGTCTTCGGGGTAGTGACATGATAGCCAGTGCAGGATATCTTCAAGTGTAGATATATAGTTACCTGGGGGAATGTACATACAGATGATATTAATGCAGTTATTTTTATTAAGTTGCAATTTGGTGGCAAGAATCTCTGAGTTATTAATCTGAGGTGGTTGTATTACATCTATGGTGACATTCAACTCAGATTTATAGAGTACAGCTACCCCACCCCCCTTCCTGGAAGCACGATCCAGCCTGTGTATGTTGTACCCAGGTGTTAACACTTCATTGTCTGTAGTGTTAGGTTTTAACCAGGTTTCAGATAAACAGAGAATCTCAGGGGAGTGGACATCCAGACGTGCATGCAATTCATGTACCTTGTTATTAATGCTTCTAATGTTGAGATGACAGGCTAGGAGAGAGTTAGTTGGCCTATTAATTGTAGGTTTGTAGCTTAGATTGCAAGTAGAGGGGTATGTGTATCTGAAGTGGGTGGGCCAGGGTTGGGGTGAATATCACCACCAAGTATTAGGTTAAGTCTATACTTGGTGATGAACTTTAGGAATTTGTTTATTAGTTTGTGGTAGTGTTTGGATCTAGAGCTAATGTGCTTGGGGTTGAGATGTTGATAGACTGAACAAGATGTTTGATAGGACCTGGTACTGTAAGTATGGTTGAAGGTGGGAGGATTTACAGCTAGGGTGATAGTATGGCCTTTCGGGACCTGAAATCCCGTGAGAAACTGGTTTTCATACAAGGTAAGGAGGTATGGTGCGAACAAGAGGGGTAGGAAAGAGGAGTATATCATTATTTGTGATTCAGCTAGTTTGTTAAGGAACTGTTTTACCTGGTGATGCAACACCAGAAGATAGAGTGGTGAGGTAAAGGTACTGGAAGGGGGATGGGAGAATGCCAGATGAAAGCTAATAGGTGTTAAAATGTAGGTAGAAGAATGGGGGTGGGAGGAATTATCAAAGATGAACGCAGATAGGATCTAGAAAGTGGGGGAGTGGCTATAGTACTTTAAATTTAGAGGTACTGGGGGCGAGAGGGAATTGGGGCAGGAGGAGTCAAGAGAGCCCGAGCATAGCGTAGCAGGGATATTGCAGTTTACAAGGTTTCCTAAGGTGTCCTAAAGCTATAAGGTAAGTATTATAGCTCTTAATGTAAGAGTCAGTTTACTTAAGTTACAGGGGAAGGAGGCAAACACTCAAGTAGAAAAAAGAGCCCTATGGCTGACCAAAATGGTGACCTGCTTAATTACAAAGCACTGTAAGTGAAAGCTTAACAAATGCTTTTTGTGTGCAACCTACTCTGCTTAAATGCTGAGAGAAACTGATTTTGTTATGGTGACCAATTGCAGTCCTGTAGACTCTGTTTTGTAGGTAAATGTAGAGTTCAACTAGGAAAAGAGAAAAGCAGATATTCTAGGGTACAAAGTGGGGCTATTGCAGTTTACAAGGTTTCCTAAGGTGTCCTAAAGCTATAAGGTATGTATTATAGCTCTTAATTTAAGAGTCAGTTTACTTAAGTTACAGGGGAAGGAGGCAAACACTCAAGTAGAAAAAAGAGCCCTATGGCTGACCAAAATGGTGACCTGCTTAATTACAAAGCACTGTAAGTGAAAGCTTAAAAAATGCTTTTTGTGTGCAACCTACTCTGCTTAAATGCTGAGAGAAACTGATTTTGTTATGGTGACCAATTGCAGCCCTGTAGACTCTGTTTTGTAGGTAAATGTAGAGTTCAACTAGGAAAAGAGAAAATCAGAGATTCTAGGGTAAGCATGAAGGCAACAACAGGCAGTTATTGTATAATAATACATTCAGAAAGGTTTGAGGGTGAGGGGGTAAAGTAGCACACTTCAGAGTGAACTAAGATTTATAGCTAAGAAACCTAAGCAAGAGAGCAATGCAGTAAATAAACACTTGCCAGATTTTAAAGATATACCAGAAAAACTAAATCAATTATTCACAATTGTACAACTGGAAAATTGCCAGTAAAAGCACTTCAGGTAAAAAAGAGCCCTATGGCTGACCAAAATGGTGACCTGCTTAATTACACAGCATTGTAAGTGAAAGCTTAACAAATGCTTTTTGTGTGCAACCTACTCTGCTTAAATGCTGAGAGAAACTGATTTTGTTATGGTGACCAATTGCAGTCCTGTAGACTCCGTGTTGTAGGTAAATGTAGAGTTCAATCTGCTTAAATGCTGAGAGAAACTGATTTTGTTATGGTGACCAATTGCAGTCCTGTAGACTCCGTTTTGTAGGTAAATGTAGAATTCAATTTGCTTAAATGCTGAGAGAAACTGATTTTGTTATGGTGACCAGTTGCAGTCCTGTAGACTCTGTTTTGTAGGTGAATGTTGAGTTCAATCTGCTTAAATGCTGAGAGAAACTGATTTTGTTATGGTGACCAATTGCAGTCCTGTAGACTCCGTTTTGCAGGTAAATGTAGAGTTCAAACTAAGTCACACCAGGTCAGCCAAGTGGGGAAAAGAGAGGGAAATCCTAAGCACCTAGATTTGAAAATGATTCCACACTCAAATGCACATCTGACAACATGGCACGTGATCTCCAAAAAATTACTCAGGAAGCTTTAACAGCTTCTAAAACAAGGCTTTGTAACTCACAACTCATGTTCAAATTCCCCCTCCATAATAAAATACTTCTTTTTTCCCCAAACCCTTTCTCCTTAAAAAAAAAGGAAAATCCTCTCTCCTAACAATACAACCATTGAAGTCACTTCTCATAGCAAATTATTAGGGATGATAGTGGATAATCTTAAATTAGACCTGCATATACAAAACTGTATTAAAAAATCTTCAAAAACTAGGAATGCTTTACAGAGCCAAAAAATTTACATCAGTGCAATTAAAACTATATTTGTTGCTATTTACTTCTCCTCACTACTTTATGGTGCTCCCATCCTTACTAACTTGTAGGCATCACAAAAATCAAAACTTGAACAATGTTATAATAAAGTGGCCAAATTTGTAGCAAATACCGCTTTTAGAACCCACCACTGTATAGCACTACAAAGGAGTAAAAGTCGCATTTACGCTTGTTTCCCACCTTTCCTGTAACTAGCCTAGTCCAGATACAGAGTTGCTGTATCCAGGACTGTTGGTAAGCTTCTGAGCCCCGCAAGCCTTTCTGTGTTGGAGGAAAGCCTTCTAGCTTATCAGTGGGAGTGGTAAGCACTAGGTAACCTGTCTACCACGAGAGGAGGGGTTCTTGGTCCAGAAATTGTAGTTTATTGACCATTTGGACAGTTTGTCCATCTCTTTCAACTTTCTGGTTAAAAAGACCACATCTGCGCTTGCTTCCCATCTTTTCTGTAACTAACCTACCGGGTAGCACTAGAAAGCCTTAAACTGATACATGCCTTCTAGCTTAGAAGAGAGACTGGAGTATTAAGTATCAGTTTTCTGTACTTTCCTGCTGTACTTAACTGTTTTCCGCCTAAATGCAGATTTTCCAGCATTTATTGTGATTTAACAGCTTGTTTTTTTCACATATTGTACTTATTTGACTGCCTGCACTTTTAAAAAAGTTTTTTGTTTAAATTATTTGTTTAACTGTTGTATGCTACACACTAAAGTGTGATAGCCTTTTCTGATCGTTTGTAGTCGTTTAAAGCTGTTTAAAGTATATATTTTTTACTGTTTTTGCCTTATCTTTTCAAAAAAACAAAAAAAAAATTCCTTGTTTCCCACCTTTCTAAGCTAGTATAGTCCAGTTTTTGGCTACTGCTGACTTCAGGGCTGTGATACTAGTTTCTGAGTTGCCCATACCTTACTTGGATAGAAGGAGATTTCTCTGTTCACCTGTGAGATAGGGGAGCTTTGAGCAACTTATCTGTCCCTGGAGGAGTGGTTCCAGCCCAGAAGTTAGTTTATTGGCCATTTTGGGCTAATTTCTAACTCTTTCATTTCCCTACTATAAAAACCACGTTTGCACTGTTTTGCGCACCGGGCAGTGCTGGTTAGCTACAGTTAAATTATTCCCGGCTCCACTAAGTCTCCTCTTCAGTTTTTCCCTTGAAACTAGTCTAACTCTCAACCTAAGCACTCAAAAAGCATCCTACAGCCCAGCACTTGCTCAGACCTAATAGCAAGCACTAATATACCATGACACTGAATGCCCAGCAGGGCAAGGCTCTTTATTCACCCCTCACCAACGAAGTGACTAAGCAGCTCACCCTACTATTCAGGCATGACCAAAGGGCAATTCCAGGTGTACTCTCCAGTCCAGCTGGTGAATCTGGGTATCCTGAGGCAATGTTACAACTGCCTCATGTACACAGACAACCCACTCCTCCTACCACAAAACACTATCATATGCAAGAGATGCAATTATACAGACAAACTGGAAGCTAAGCTGTCTCCACCCAAGACTGGAACAGACAGTCAAGAGGAGAAGGTTAACACGTGCACCACGCCTCCAGCCACAAAGAGACCTACTAAAACAGCGCTGGCAAAAAATACACATAAATACACAAAATCATATTCAGAGGCTCTAAATAAAAACCTGCAAAAGCATCAGAGACCTCCAAAGCAGACACTCAAACAACCTGCACCTCTCGTCACAAACCAGACAACACATAAAACACAAAATCAGTGTGCCGCACAATCACAGCCCCTAAGGCGAAATAATGTACCTAACACACTAGTAATAGGTGACTGTATAGTCAGGCACATTGATGTCCCACTCACTAGGCTGGACAAGCAGAAGGTTACTGTTAGCTGCCTGTCAGGAGCCAGAATCCGCCACATAACACAAGCACTCAGGTCCCTCCAGAACAAGAACAAATATGACTCTGTCATTGTTCATGTTGGTGTGAATGACCTTCGATGTACCTCCCTGGACTACATGAAAAGAGACATGGAAGAGCTCTCTGATTATGTAGCCTAGGCTGGTATGACCCTGACCCTGAGTAGCATCCTGCCCTCACCAAGAATGATACCTCAGTATAAAGAAAAAATTATCAATTTCAACAATTGGCTAAACTTCTGGTGTCATTCAAAGGGGATCCAGTGTCTGTCAGCCTGGGACGACATGCTCGACAAGCCGTGTTGCTTCTCAAGAGATGGCTTGCACCTTTCACCACTAGGCTTTCGAATACTGGCCAGGGCTCTTGCTGCCCCCATAGTGCCTTTTATAGGCAAGGCTCAAAAGTCAAACTCACCTCCGTAAACAGCACAATTAAAAATCTGAGGGTTATGCTACTCAATGCCAGGAGTTTAAATTTCAAAATGCACGCGCTCAAAGCACTCCACAGTATGGAGAACGTCAACAACTGTGCAGTAACTGAAACCTGGTTCAAGGCTCCAGAGAGCACCCCAGCACTACCGGGCTACAACTCATACCACACATTTCGGCCACAGAACATGGACTGAAACACAAAGGAGGGTGTATCCATATTCATCAAGGATACCTACACCTCCAGGTTAGTGGCGCAGCATGATACCTCTGAGATCATCCATGTGCAACTAACATCGAGCAAATCTGCAATGCAAATTGTGGCCTGCTACAGATCACCCTCCATGACCCAGGACCACCACTCCAACTTTCTGGAGACACTGGAAAACATGAGGGTCCTACTGAATACCAAGATATTGGGCGATTTCAATTACCCTACCATTCACTGGGAAAACTACTCGAGTACAAACTCCCAGGCCCAGCACTTCCTGGAATTCATCAACTCAAATACCCTGGATCAGCTGGTAAACTCCCCTACCAGAGATGAAAACATATTGGACCTGGTCATCACCAACATAGGTGACAGGTGTTCCACACTAGAGGTCAGCCAGTCACTGGTTATATCAGACCATAAACTAATCTCTCTGGATGTCCACACCCCACCACCACCCCTACTAAGGAAACCACAGTAAAAAACTTTTCTAAAGCAAATTTCACCTTACTTAAGACAGAGGTGGTAAGTTTCACAGCCCCAACGCTAAAGGATAACGCTGCCCAAGATGCAGAAACCTTTACAAATGCACTCTATGAGCACCTACAAGGATGCATGGATCATGTCATCCCTAGCAAAACCAAGACTCACTCCTCTAAGAGAAGGAAACCAGTTTGGTGGACCCCTGCCATAAACAGGCTATACAATAGAAGGAGGAAACTAGTTCAGAAAAAAAGCAAATCCCAAGAAGGAAAGACATTCCTGATCAGTATCAGTAAAAAAACTAAGGTCCCTCATGAAATCTTCCAAGGCTAACTTCGAAAGAAAAATAACCAAGGATTCAAAAGATAATCACAAAGCCTTCTTTAGTAATGTTAAGAATCTAAGTGGCAACTCACAGATATGCACTGAATGAGTGCAAAATACCTCAAAATATACTGAACCTACTGATATTGCCAACATCCTCGCAGATAGATTCAGTGCAAACGTCACCCCCCCTCTCACCTCTAAAAAGGCCCACAACAGTACCAGAAAAGTGTAGTGTCCCAAAATTCACAAATGCACAGGTGAAAACAGCCCTTTCAAAAGCCAAAAACACAGCATCAGTGGGACCAGATGGTGTCTCAGGCTGCGTCTTGCACGAACTACAGAACGAACTAACCCCCCACCTAAACACGCTGTTCAACCTCAGCCTCTCCACAAGCTACGTGCCCATAGAGGTTATTCCTCTCCAGAAGGGAGGGGCCACACCTGACCATGGTAACTATCACCCCATAAGCCTGACTAGCCTGGTCTGCAAAGCTATGAAGCGCATCATCATGGAACTCATTAACAAAGACATTGTGAACCTCCAAACACTTGACCCAACCCAGTTCGGCTTTGATTAGAGCAGATCATGCCTACTAAACCTGGTTGACTTCTTCGAGACAGTCACCAAGGCCATAGACGAGGGAAAGGTGGTTCACACATTCTACCTTGACCTCGCCAAGGCTTTCGACACCATTCCCCGCTCGAGTATTACAGAAAAACTCACCAGCCTGAACATAAACCCCTACGTCACAAGATGGGTTGCCAACTGGCTTACAGACAGAACTCACACGGTAAGAATAGCGGGCTATAGGTCCAGTCACAAGTGGTGTCCCACAAGGCTCAGTCCTGGGACCCCTACTGTTCAGCATATACTTCTCAGAAGTACAGGCAAACATAGGAGGACTATGGCTACCTAAGTTCGCCGATGACTGCAAACTGGGAACCATAACTGACTTTCCGGCTGACATGGACATCCTCCAAAAGGGACTTACTGAGATGGACACCTGGTGTCAAAGTCATGGCCTCAAGCTAAATGCCAAAAAATGCATAGTCATCCCATTTGGGAAAAACAAAACACCCACGAATTACCACATAAGTGGCAGCCCCTTTAATACAGAAGAAGTAATAAGAGATCTGGGGACCCAGGTAGACAGTAATCTCTCCTTTGACAATCTCTCCTTTGACAATCATATTGCTAAAGTAGTTAGGAAATCCTTCTATGTGGCCCATCTAATTACTAAAGGGTTTGCATCTAGAAATAAAAAGGTTATAGTGCCCCTCTACTCGTCACTCATTAGACCCATCATAGAGTACAATGCCCCATTTGGGATGTACCTCACAAGACATTTCCAACAGCTGGAAAGACCACAAAAGTACCTCACCAAGAGGATTACTGGCCTCAAACATATGTCCTATGCAGCCCGACTGAAAAAACTCCAGCTGTACTCAGTGGCATATTGCTTACTCAGAGGTGATCTCTGCCTGACTTAGAAAGCCATGTCCAACTCAGAATTGATGGACATGCTCCACCTAAAGAAATCCAAGTCACTGCGAGCCACGCGCTGTAGTGAGCTAAACCTCATCACAACAATAAATAGAACATGCTGGATGGATAGATTCCTGTCACAGAGACTCCCCATGCTTTGGAACAAGATTCCAAACTACATCATGCAGAGCCCCTCACTAACACTCTTCCAGAGAAACCTTGACGAGTGGATGGGTAACAGAAAATACACCCCTGGGATCACTTCATTGGCTCTGCTTGACAGAGGATCAGTTAATTAATCAATGGGGTGGCGAAAGCCAACACACTCTGGCTAGGCTTATAAATGCCCTCGGGCAGATAGCCTAGTACCTACCTATGAACCTATAACCTAGACTTGTTTCTCACCAACATGGGCAACCACTGCACCACTCCCATAGTATGTTCTTCCCTGGTGAGATCAGATTATAGAACTGTCTCATTTGAAGTTTCTATCCCACCCAATCCCCCCAAGCTGTAATAAGCTAAAAAAACTCAAAAGCTGACTGCAACCTCCTAAGGGATGGTATCTGTAGCTTCACACCACCACCACCCCACAGAAGATGCAGACAACTGTGCTGAACAGTACACCAATGCAGTATACAAGCACCTGTACAACTGCATGGACCCAGCCATATCAAGGAAATGCAAACCTATTTGGTGGACATCCTCTATCAACAGGTTTTACAACAAAAAGAAGAAACTGTTGTCCAAGAGTAAAATTGAACAAATTCCAAATTGGAAAAACTCCTTAGCCTCAACAAGCAAATTAGATCACTAGTGAAAACCTCCAAAACCAATTGTACATTGAAACTAGCCTCCAAAACTAAGGGAAACAACCAAACCTTCTTCAGTTATGTCAGGAACCTCCATGGCAAAGCCCAGGTTTGTTCTGAATTAGTACTTAACAGTATCACTTATACTGATCCTGTTGATTTAGCCAACCTGCTTGCAGATAGGTTAAGTGCAAACTTCACCCCCCATCCCCCCAAGGCCATTTTGATATCCCTGATACTTGTCCTGCACCTCACATCTCCATAGATCAAGTGTTAAAGGCCCTATCCAAGGCAAAGAACACAGCTTCCATGGGACCTGATAGTATCCCAAGCTGTATTCTGCACCATCTCCAGCAAGAACTAGCTTCGCCATTGAGCACCCACCCTATTTAACCAAAGCCTAAGTACAGGCTTCATTCCAGCAGAGTTGAGAACTGCCATTGTCACCCCCTTGTACAAAGGTGGTGCCCCTACTGACCTGGGAAACTATCTCCTCATTAACTTGACAAGTCTGATCTGTAAAGCCATTGAGCATATTATTATGGATCTCATAAACAAGGACATAGGCAATCTCCAAGCACTTGACCCCACCCAGTTCGGATTCGTCAAGGGTAGATCTTGCCTGTTGAACCTGGTTAACTTCTTTGAGACTGTCACCAAGGCCCTGGATGAGGGGAAAGTCAGTACATACAGCTTACCTTGACTTGACCAAGGCCTTTGACACAATCACCCACTTGGGCATCATCAAAAAGCTAGCACAACTTGGATTAAATCCCTATCTCATCAGGTGGGTGGTGAACCGGCTCACCAACAGGACCCTCAAGGTCAAAATAGGCACCTCCACCTCCGATAGCAGACCTGTCACTAGTGGAGTTCCCCAGAGATCTGTCCTGGGACCCCTACTGTTTGGCATCTACTTCTCAGAGGTTCAGGCAAAGACAAAAGGTCTGTGGCTGACCAAGTTTGCAGACAACTGTACATTGGGTGCTGTCATTGACTTCCCAAATGATGTTAACATACTGCAAGAGGGTCTAACAGCAACTAATGACTGGTGCCAAAGTCATGGCCTCAAGCTAAATGCAAAGAAATGTATCATCATACCACAGCCCCTGCTGAATACCACATCAACGGCAACCCCCTAAGCACACAACCTGTGGTGAGAGACCTGGGTACTCAGGTTGATAGCAATCTCACATTCAACCATCATGTAGCGGCAGTTGTCAGAAAAGCCTTTTACTTGGTTCATCTCATAAGTAAATGTATTGCATCCAGAAAAAAGGAGGTTGTTACCTGTCTGTACTCCTCCATCATTAGACCAATAGCTGAGTATAACGCCCATTTGGTATGTACCTCTCCAAACATCTGCACCAACTGGAAAGGACACAGAAATACCTCACAAAGAGAATCCATGGCCTTCAACATCTGTCCTATGTAGACAGGCTCAAATCATGATCACTCTACTCGGTGTCATACAGATTGCTCAGAGGTGATCTGTGTCTCGCTTGCAAGGCAATCTCAGACCCTGCCCTACTAGAGATGCTCCATATCCATAAGTCTAACTCCTTGCACATTACCCACTCAAAAGGCCTGAATCTAATATGCGACATCAACAAAACCTGCTGGAGAGACAGGTTTGTCTCCCAGGGCTGCCCCTTCTCTGGAATACACTTCCCATACACGTCAAACAGAGTACCTCGCTGACCCTCTTTGAGCGCAACCTTGATGAGTGGATGGGAAACCACAAATTTGTCCCAGGGGTTCCACCTGTGTCCCTCACTGACAGGGGCAACAAGTGCTGACTGAGGCTTCTTTTTGGGGATAAACTATTGCTAAGCTTGTGAGGGCTCCAGGGCCATTAGCCTAGTAACCTATTATGATCCTATGAATTGAGTCTAATTTGGTATAATTATTTAGGCTGTAGATGTTTTGCATCATTTTTTCAGATCTTAAAATGTTTTGTAATACTTTGGAGTTTTTCTCCCAAGGCCTCTGCTAAAAATGGGTACCTACCCAGTCAGACTTTCCCTATAATCAAATGTCAATAAATAAAGTGCAGCAAAATCAGCTTTAAAATAGTTCTTAGCCATAGGTAATGATAACAGTGGAGTGGGCAACTCAGTCTCAAAAGTGACATATAGATGATCAGGACTTTCCAGTTGGGAGTCAGGATAACAAGACTCATTAATCATTGAAGGAAGTTGGATTTTTTTTTTTTTTTTTTTACTTCAAGGCAGTATTAGCCACAACTTTAACATGAAGGAAGTGTTATTAGCTGTCTATCTTTGCTGGGCATAGTTTAATGAGGGGAACACATAAATACTTGTAGCTCCCAAACCCTTCTAGATGAAGTAGTATCAGGCTATTAGTCAGAACAAAATCCACTTCTCAGTCATTAAACATTAGCCTCCTGAGAGGTTTCAAGATGTAGACCCAAACTCAAAAATAATTTACTTAAAATAAGGGAAGGTAAAACTGTTTCTCATAGGAAACACACTGATAAAGCTGAGGATTTTACTAAGTTAAAGCAATAAAGCAAATTTAAATACAAAAAGACCTGATCTCTCATCAGTCATTCCTTAAAATACCAGTAAGGGAACCTTTTCCACTTTGGTAAGGCTTGCTTGTGCTAAGTCTTCTGGGCTTTTGAAGAATGTTTACAGCTTCAGCCAAAATGTGGTAAGTATAAGGCATTAAACACCAAAAATAACAGGAGGAACCATTTCCAAAATTAATACTAAAAACCAAGAATAGACAAAAGCAAGTAGCACTGCACCGCTCATGGTAGTGAAAATAGACGCCTGAATTTATTGCCAAAATGTGGTAAGTATAAGGCATTAAAACTTCAGCAACCATGTTGTCAAAAGTGTATTGCAAAGAGTGGAGACAGAACCTTCATTTGTCATTGAATTAACAGGCCTTTCTTGAAAGACAACAGCAGAGACCCCTTTCAGTAATTGAAACAGTAGCGAGTGACAAGGTTTCATTAGCCATCTTGGAACTAGTAAAATAAATAAACCATTCTACCCTGTTTTTTAGGTCTATTGAAAAAAAAATAGAATAAATATGTTTGACTGAGCATCATGAATTATCAAATAGAATTTCTCAAGCTTTGTATTAATCATTAAAGGGAGAAGGTCTCTCCTAGGGACCAGAACATTTCATATCTTACGGCTGAGACACCAGTAGTGATCCATCATTATGTATCTACTCAGAAAGCCTTCCCCAGAGATTTCATTCTCCTACGATATGCATTGCCACTAACCTTCTCCTCAAAGCCAGTGCCTGCTCTCTTAATGGCACTGCTATTCTGAACAGCTGTGGAAATCATGTGCCCCTGTGTTTGTTTAGCTATCACACTACTGTGGAGTTATTTGATACTGCTTGAAGAATTCCACTTCTCTTGGGTGCTAGTGACACTACTAGCAGCTTCTTCAGATTTACATGAAAGCTTTTTTAAGCCCTCCCTCCCCACTAGACTAAACGATTGGCTCTTCTACCTATTCCCATTCAGCCCATTAGTTCCAAAGTCATAGGAGCCAGGAGTTCTCAGGTGAGGCAAGAGGCCTATGGCTCATTTATCCTTACCTGGGAATCTCCCATCAGCTCGTCTACTCACAATAGTCAGGTGGTGGGGAACAGGCCAGCTTGCTGGTCCTGTGGTGCAGCCTACCTGCCTCTATGACAGTTCGTCTGAGCTGTGCTGTATTTGCTGTCCAATGGAAAGTGTGTTTCCACATGCTGAATTCCTCTCATCTCATAAACATGGCAACCTGCTATCTGTGTGACTGCACTATGTGTTTTTTGTCTTTCAAAGATCTAAAACACTTCTTGCTTCCACACTTTTTTCTATAATTGTTGGTATGTGAAGCAAATAAAATTCCATATACTATAAAGAATTAGGATCAGGTCTTTCTGATGATAACTACTTATTATGTGTTGTAAACAGAAATGTCAAGATTCACATCGTCAGCTTTGCTTCACTCCATTCTCTAGTCAAATTTCTTGACATCCATGTCACAAATACATAATAATTAATAGCATGTCAATAAAAAAAAAATCATATGTATTTTGGGATGTTGCGCCTCTAAAATGGATAGTGAAGATCTTAAAAAGATGTGAAGCACTCCAGTTTTGCTTTTCACCCCATTTCATTTCTAAATAAACCTTCATTTTTTTAAATTGTGAAGTTAGCTAGCAGACTGGTTTGTTTAAGAAATGATTATGAAGATTTTATGTATAATGGAGAAGTGTGGTAAAAATGCATGCACAGGTTGAGATATTGACTCTGACTCCAAGATACCTTTACACACACACACACACACACACACACACACACACACACACACACACACACACACACACACACACACGCGCACACACACACACACACACACACACACACACATATATATATATATATATATATATATATATATATATATACAGACTCATCCAAGCATCTTTAGGGTCTGGATATATTTCCTAAGACCAGGAACACCCATGTTTAAAAGAAAGCCTTAACTGCAAGCCAGAAATCTACTCAGCATATCCCTAATCCCTGGTATAATGCCATTTGTGAATCAAGTAGTTTTTCTACTAATTCCCAATTCTTACCCAACAGCAGCCTGGCATCCTTCTGTGCATATGCTGAACTATGTCTGTTGTCCTGATGGATAGTGTGGTGGGTGGGATGTCTGGCTGTTCTAGTTGTGCAGTAGAACAACTGCTTTTGCTGGTTGCCAGTCACGCAGTGGGCCAGGCTGCCTTCCTTCCACATGGAATAAGTGAGCTTGGTAACAGCTTGTCAGTCCCATCCTCCCCTCTGCCTCTCCCAGCATCCAGGCTGCTACTCAGTCTTGTGTTATTATCCAAGTTGCAGTCAAGGCTTTATTCCCCGGTACCATAGAGCCAGCCAAAACTTACAGTCTTGCTTTAATTTTTACTTGTACAGTGGGTTGATGCTATAGATCTAAGGTTTGCATATTATGTAAAGGAAATAATTGCTTTAAACACCATAGCTTTCCTTGTACCAAGAATGGTTATATGACCGAACAGTACCAGACTTCCTTTTAGCTTTTTTTAATACAGGCTTTTTGGGGAAAATGTTTTTCTAGTCTCCTGCTATATGTCTAGTTTTGTTTTATTACAGGCTTGTTTTATATGTCTCTTTGCTTATTTTATTTATGTATTTATGTAGGTATGTATGTATGTTTTTTTTTGTTTATTTCATTTTGAAAAACAGGTAAGTGGACTGGCTGACAAACCCTTTTCAGCCATGACCAAAGCACCATGGGGCAAGACACAAACAGAAAATTATACATAGAATAAAGAATGTACAGAGTTGGATACACTACAATAACAAAGCAGAGGCAATATATCTGTATGTTATTTACAACTGTAAATGCAAGTGATATTATTTATAGTAAGTACAATTAAAGTAGGCTTTCAACAGTGGTCATTTGTTAAAAGTGTGTCTTTACAAGAGATGCGATTATAATGCTGCTGCTTGCTTGTTTTACTTATTTGTTTGCAATCACTTTATATTGAAAAGCTATACGCTTTTTACTAATGTTCCATATATTAGCTTTGCTTTATTTCTATACTCTTAGGATCATTCAATTTTACTCTTTTACAAATGTTAGCTATCTAGATTCAAGTCCTGTGCATTTATATTTGCTACTTTTACTGATAAAGCAATATTTAAGGCATTTTTAATGTCATGTTATTTTTATATAATAAGATTTTCCATATGCATTTATTATAATCTAATGCAAAAATTAATCTAGCCATTTACATGATTACTGATATCGGTGAACTATTTTCTGTGATACTCAAATCTGTATTATTTTGTTTCTTATTAGAGTTAGAGTTAAATGATTAAGTAAGATCGTTTGTAGTCGTTTAAAGCTGTTTTAAGTGTATTTTTTACTGTTTTTGCCTTATCTTTTCAAAAAAACAAACAAAAAAAAATTCCTTGTTTCCCGCCTTTCTAAGCTAGTATAGTCCATTTTTCAGGCTTGTGCTGAATTTAGGGCTGTGATATTCGTTTCTGAGTTGCCCATACCTTACTTGGATAGAAGGAAGTTTCTCTGTTCACCTGTGAGAGAGGGGAGCTTTGAGCAACCTGTCTGTCCCTGGAGGAGTGGTTCCAGCCCAGAAGTTAGTAATTTATTGGCCATGTTGGGCTAATTTCTATCTCTTTCATTTCCCTACTATAAAACCTGTGTTTGCATGGTTTTGTGCACCGGGCAGTGCCGGTTAGCTATGGTTAAATTATTCCTGGCTCCACTAAGTCTCCTCTTCAGTTTTTCCCTTGAAACTAGTCTAACTCTCAACCTAAGCACTCAAAAAGCATCTTACAGCCCAGCACTTGCTCAGACCTAATAGCAAGCACTAATATACCCTGACACTGATTGCCCAGCAAGGCAAGGCTCTTTATTCACCCCTCACCAACCAAGCGACTAAGCAACTCACCCTACTATTCAGGCATGACCAAAGGGCAACTTCAGGTGCACTCTCCAGTCCAGCTGGTGAATTTGGGTATCCTGAGGCAATGTTACAAATGTCTCATGTACACAGACAACCCACTCCTCCTACCACAAAACACTAACATATGCGAGAGATGCAATTATACAGCCAAACTGGAAGCTAAGCTGTCTCCACCCAAGACTGGAACAGACAGTCAAGAAGAGAAGGTTAACACTTGCACCACAACTTCAGCCACACACAGATCTACTAAAACAGCACTGGCAAAAAATACACATAAATACACAAAATCATACTCGGAGGCTCTAAATAACAACCTGCAAAAGCATCACGACCTCCAAAGCAGACACCCAAACAACCTGCATTTTCCGTCACAAACCAAACAACACATAAAATACAAAATCAGTGTGCCACACAATCACAGCCCTTAAGGCAAAATAACATACCTAACACACTAGTAATAGGTGACTCTATAGTCAGGCACACTGACGTCCCACTCACAAGGCTGGACAAGCAGAAGGTTACTGTTAGCTGCCTGTCGGGAGCCAGAATCTGCCACATAACACAAGCACTCAGGTCACTCCAGAACAAGTACAAATATAACTCTGTCATTGTTCATGTTGGTGTGAATGACCTGAGATGTACCTCCCTGGACTACATGAAAAGAGACATGGAAGAGCTCTCTGATCATGTATCCCAGGATGGTATGACCCTGACCTTGAGTAGCATCCTGCCCTCACCAAGAATGATACCTCAGTATAAAGAAAAAATTATCAATTTAAACAATTGGCTAAGCTTCTGGTGTCATTCAAAGGGGATCCAGTGTCTGTCAGCCTGGGATGACATGCTTGACAAGCCATGTTGCTTCGCAAGAGATGGCTTGCACCTGTCACCCCTAGGCTTTCAAATACTGGCCAAGGCTCTTGCTGCCCCCATAGTGCCTTTTTTAGGCAAGGCTGAAAAGTCAAACCCACCTCCGTAAACAGCACAATTAACAAAAAACTGAGGGTTATGCTACTCAATGCAGGAGTTTAAATCTCAAAATGCACGCGCTCGAAGCACTCCTCAGTATGGAGAATGTCGACATCTGTGCAGTAACTGAAACCTGGTTCAAGGCTCCAGATAGCACCCCAGCACTACTGGGCTACAACTCATACCACACGTTTCGGCCACAAAACACAGACCAAAACTCAAAAGGAGGGAGTGTATCCATATTCATCAAGGATACCTACACCTCCAGGTTAGCAGCGCAGCATGATATCTCCATATGCAACTAACATCAGGCAAATCTGCAATACAAATTGTGGCCTGCTACAGATCACCCTCCATGACCCAGGACCACCACTCCACCTTTCTGGAGACACTGGAAAACATGAAGGTCCTGCCAAACACCCTGATATTGGGTGATTTCAATTACCCTTCCATTCACTGGGAAAACTACTCGAGTACAAATTCCCAGGCCCAGCGCTTCCTGGAATTCATCAACTCAAACACCCTGGATCAGCTGGTAAACTCCCCTACCAGAGGTGAAAACATATTGGACCTGGTCATCACCAACATGGGCGACAGGTGTTCCACACTAGAGGTCAACCTGTCACTGGTTATATCAGACCATAATCACTCTGGATGTTCAAACCCCACCACCAACCCCAACTAAGGAAACCACAGTAAAAAACTATTCTAAAGCAAACTTCACCTTACTTACTTAAGACAGAGGTGGTAAGTTTCACAGCCCCCACGCTAAAGGATAATGCTGCCCAAGATGTAGAAACCTTTACAAATGCTCTCTATGAGCACCTACAAGGATGCATGGATCATGCCATCCCTAGCAAAACCAAGACTCACTCCTCTAAGAGAAGGAAACCAGTTTGGTGGACCCCTTCAATAAACAGGCTATACAATAGAAGGAGGAAACTAGTTCAGAAAAAAAGCAAATCCCAAGAAGGAAAGACATCCCTGATCAGTATCAGTAAGAAACTGAGGTCCCTCATGAAATCATCCAAGGCTAACTTCGAAAGAAAAATAGCCAAGGATTCAAAAGATAACCACAAAGCCTTCTTTAGCTATGTTAAGAATCTAAGTGGCAACTCACAGATATGCACTGAACTACTGCAAAATAGCACAAAATATAGTGAACCTACTGATATTGCCAACATCCTGGCAGATAGATTCAGTGCAAACTTTCCCCCTCTCAGCTTCAAAAGGGCTCACAACAA
Source organism: Protopterus annectens (assembly GCF_019279795.1). Lineage (NCBI taxonomy): Eukaryota > Metazoa > Chordata > Ceratodontiformes > Protopteridae > Protopterus > Protopterus annectens. The sequence continues at coordinate 1,739,141,477 of NC_056739.1, read as the reverse complement.
TATCGGAAAAGTGTAGTGTCCCAAAAATCACAGATACACAGGTGAAAACAGCCCTTTCAAAAGCCAAAAACACAGCGTCAATGGGACCAGATGGTGTCCCAGGGTGAGTCTTACACGAAGTACAGAACGAACTAACCCCCCACCTAAACACGCTGTTCAACCTCAGCCTCTCCACAGGCTATGTGCCCATAGAATGGCGCACAGCAACAGTTATTCCTCTCCACAAAGGAGGGGCCACAACTGACCCTGGTAACTATCGCCCCATAAGTTTAACTAGCCTGGTCTGCAAGGCTATGGAGTGCATCATCATGGAACTCATTAACAAAGACATTGGAAACCTCCAAAGACTTGACCCGACCCAGTTCGGCTTTGTTAAGGGAAGATCATGCCTACTAAACCTGGTTGATTTCTTCGAGATAGTCACCAAGGCCATAGACGAGGGAAAGGTGGTTCACACAGCCTACCTTGACCTCACCAAGGCTTTTGACACCATTCCCCACTCGGGTATTACAGAAAAACTCACCAGCCTGAACATATACCCCTACGTCATGAGATGGGCTGCCAACTGGTTTACAGACAGAACTCACACAGTTAGAATAGTGGGCTCCAGGTCCAACTCTAAACCAGTCACAAGTGGTGTCTTGCAAGGCTTGGTCCTGGGACCCCTACTGTTCGGCATATACTTCTCAGAAGTACAGGCAAACACAAGAGGACTATGGCTAACCAAGTTTGCCGATGACTGCAAACTGGGAACCATAATTGATTCTCCAGCTGACAAGGACATCCTCCAAAAGGGCCTTACTGAGATGGACACCTGGTGTCAAAGTCATGGCCTCAAGCTAAATGCCAAAAAATGCATAATTATCCTGTTTGGGAAAAACAAAACATCCACGAATTACCACATAGGTGGCAGCCCCCTTAATACAGAAGAGGTAATAAGAGATCTGGGGACCCAGGTAGATAGCGATCTCTCCTTTGACAATCATATTGCCAAAGTAGTTGGGAAATCCTTCTTTGTGGCCCATCTAATTACTAAAGGGTACGCATCTAGAAATAAAGAGGTTATAGTGCCCCTCTACTCGTCACACATTAGACCCATCATAGAGTACAATGCCTCATTTGGGATGTACCTGACAAGACACTTCCAACAGCTGGAAAGACCACAAAAGTATATCACTAAGAGGATTACTGGTCTCAAACATATGCCCTATGCAGCCCGACAGAAAAAACTCCGGCTGTACTCAGTGACATATTGCTTACTCAGAGGTGATCTCTGCCTGACTTACAAAGCCATGTCCAACTCAGAATTGATGGACATGCTCCACCTAAAGAAATCCAAGTCACTGTGAGCCACGGGCTCTAGTGAGCTAAAAATCGTCACAACAATAAATAGAACATGCTGGTGGGATAGATTCCTGTCACAAAGACTCCACATGCTTTGGAACAAAATTCCAAGTTACATCAGGCAGAGCCCCTCAATAACACTCTTCAAGACAAACCTAGATGAGTGGATGGGTAACAGAGAATACACCCCTGGGATACCTTCATTGGCTTTGCTTTGACAGAGGATCAGTTAATTAATCAAGGGGCGGCGAAAGCCGACACACTCTGGCTAGGCTTATAAATGCCCTCAGGCAGATAGCCTAGCACCTACCTATGAACCCATGAACCCATAAGAAGCTTGTTAGTTTAATTTATTTGCTTTGCTTTCTCTAAGCATTCAAGAGCCTTTTACTGAACTGTAGTTTTAGCATTACTAAAACAGAGAAATCTGCATCTTATTGTTTTTATTTGTAATCACATTTGGAGATCGTTTAGTGTTTTGCATTATTTCTTTCAGGGTTGGGTTTTCACATCAAATATCATTAAAAGTGTCTACATTTGACATTTTTTTTCAGTTTCCTCTTCCTCTGACTGAAACAGGTGCTGATTTTTTTAACACTCCTGTCCTTCACCACAACAAAGGTATTGTAACTTGGAATAAAAAGTCCATACACATTAAAGAGTTAACAACTTTAATACAAATCTAAACTCAACAGAAACAACAACTGTAACACAAATGGTGTGCATAGCTCAAAAGCTGAAAAACTGGCATGCAGAGCAGAAAGATAACAATCATGGAGGAGGGCTCAATACCAGTTTGGATTGTACACCAATTGCATGAACTTTACAGAACTTTGCAATGTAATGTATCAGATACAATTAGCCATTGAAAATCCAAGATACTACACCCCCTTTTCTTATGCTAATAATTCCTTGTACAAAGTGCAATTGTAAAGTGCTGGAAAATGTTTAGTTTAATAGCACACAGTATAAAAACCTCTAAACTGCATATGTTTTCTCTTTGAAACCTTTATAAGACATTGCAACTTTACCTTTTCAAGATTTTTATTGTCATTTTCTAAGAAGGTCTAGGTAGACAACCAAGTGGCCTTCAGAGAAATCACAGTGAATTTTTGCTCTTTTTAGGAAATGGTAGCATCACTATCAAACACATTTTTTTAGTTGAGTACGGGTTAGCCTTTTATGTGTTTAACATCTAGGAGGGGTGGCAGAAGACAAAGCTGAAGAATGTGAAGAATGTCTTTTGCCACAAAAGTCCATTTCCATATTTCTAATAGATACTAGAAATTTTGCAGAACAAACCAATATGACCTGATTTTGTTGTTTCACATAATATTGAGGTGCTTCAAATACATATAGTTGGTTTATGCAAGCATTTAAGGTAACTTAGGAAGTACTTTTCTCATAAAATCTCTGGACCTTTGTCATTTTTCATGCTTTTTTTTCTTTTTTTTTTTTTGCAGGATAGTGCTGTCTAAATAGGAACTGCCCTGTGTAAAAGGGGACAGGTAACTGTAGGTTTACATCCTGATACTGTGTATGTGAATCTTGGTTTGACTGGTTCAGAATTGCCTTCTCACAAATGAATCATCAGATGACAGAGGTCTAAGACATAGGTCCTTAATCTTGCTCAGTCATGCCTGAGATACTTTTAAGACTATAACTGTACTTCTTTGTATGGGTTTTAGAGGGTCTTCAGAAATAAAAAACATAGTCCATTAGGTGAAATAGCAGGGTGAGCAGCAATGTGCTGGGCGGAGGCAATTCCAAGACACACATACAGTTCGATCACACTGCCTCGATAATAATGCTGTATGCAGTGTGTATAAATGACTGGATAATACTATGCAAACAAGAGACATTATGGAAATGAGGGCCATTGTGTGTGCAAATAATGGCATCAAACTTGGCAGAGCAATTCAAAAACAGATAAAAATAGCATGATGAGGCATAGTAATCAGCTATTCAGAACACTGTGATTTTGCAAGGAGCAGGAACACTTTCTGCATCAAGATACTAGAAGTAGTGCCTGAACTTTATGAACAAAACATATTATTCACTACTCTCACAGTCAGTGACTGTGATTTTGCATTCTGATGCCCACCATATCTCAGATTAGTTGAGCAGCAGTTGACCTACTATCACTTCTAAGACAGGGCATAGCTGACCATTACCATATGGACAGTGATACCATACAGGAGCTTATAGACATGTGCTGTCATTACATGCAATCAAATGAGTTGCATGGAATGCCTATCTCAGTGGACACTAAGGTCTGTATTGTGTTAACCTTTCTCACTGTGGGTACTTTCCAGCATTGAACAGGGGACACCGTAGGAGTTTTGCAGACCTTAGCTTCATGAGTCCTGTGTCACTTCAATGACATGATGCTACAACATATGGAAGACCATATGTGGTTACCACAGACAACAGAGGAGAGGAACAGCAGAATGTGGGCATTCTATGACATAGCCTATTTCCGTGATGTTCTGGGGGTCATTGACTGTACTTACATTGCCATCAAGGTGCTGCCTGCACAAGACATCCAGTATATCAACTTGCAAGGCTTCTAATCCCTCATCTGCTAGATGGTGTGCAGTGTACAGGGTATTATTTACAATGTGTCTGTGTGCCATCCAGGCAATTCTTGTAATTCCCACATCTAGCTTATGTGTGACCTATATCAGGAGTTTGTGTGGGGTAATTAATCTACAGGGCTGTCTAATCACGAGATGTGCCCATGTCCCACCACCCCACCACTGCAGCAGGGAAAATGTACCCACAGGTATGCATGCTGCAGTTCACCCATAATGCTGTTGTGCCATAAGTGATACCAGACACGCCTTGGAGCTGTGGCTCATGACACCTATCCATAGTGCTCAAATCACAGTGTAAATGGCATAAAACACTACTGTCACAGACTTGTAATATTGTTAATTATGTGTTCAGAATGCTGAAGGCCTGCTTCTGTAGTAGTCTTGATATCTCCGGTGGTGTATACCAGTATGATATGGAGACTTGCAGCAAAATATTCATTATCCATGCCATACAGCACAACATGGTGATAGGCTGGCTGGATGCTCTAGGTGTCTTGCAGTACCAGGATGGGAGGTCTCCTGTCTATAACTTATCTTCATCATGGCTATACCATTGGAGCACTAGACACTTCAGAGCCAGTAAGAGAGGAGGTGTCAGGTGAGGAGATGTCATGGGAACTAGCTGCACTGGACACAATATGCAGTAGCACTGGCAAAGAGATTATATCTGGTTCACAACTATGGGTCATGACAGAAACAACACAGAATAAAAATGATGCAAGCACTACTAAACCCAGTCTATGCAGTACAGTGCATTGTCTGGCTATACTGGTTCATAGGTTGGTACTAGGCTATCGGCCCTAGGGCCTATACAAGCCTAGCCATAACAATTCCCTGGATATTTCTTCCCACAATATTTACTTCCCTGGATCCCTGTCTAACAGGGCGACTGACATGATCCCCGAGTTGAATTTCCTATCTCCCATCCAATCATCAAGGTTCCTTTTAAAGAGGGCCAAGGAGGTACTCTGCTTGACATGCATGAGCAGTCCATTTCAGTGTATGGGGAGTCTCTGGGTCAAGAACCTATCCCTCCAGCATGTTTTGTTCATTGTGATGACAAGGTTTAGATCCCTGGAGCGTGTGGCTTTGAGGGATTGGGATTTCTTTAAGTGGAGCATGTCCAACAGCTCAGGGTTTGACATGGCCTTGTATGTTAAGCAGAGATCGCCACTGAGCAGACAATATGCCACAGAGTATAGCTGGAGTTTTTTTAGACAGTCAGCATATGGCATCTGCTTTAGGCCTGTGATTCTTTTAGTGAGGTATTTCTGTGGCTTTTTCAGCTGTTGCAGATGTTTTGTGAGGTACATACCAAACGGAACGTTATACTCTATAATGGGTCTAGTGAGGGATGAGTACAGTGGGACAATGACCTCCTTTTTTCTGGATGAAAAGCCCTTAGTGATGAAGTGTGCCACATAGAAGGATTTCCTGACTGTTGTGACGATGTGGTTATCGAAGGTGAGACCACTGTCCACCTGTATCCCTAAGTCTCTCATTACACTTTCGATGTTTAGTGTACTGCCACCTATGTGGTAATTCACGGGTACATGTTTTTTCCCAAAAGGGATAACTATACATTTCTTGGCATTAAGCTTGAGCCCATGGCTCTGGCACCAAGCATCTGTTTCTATAAGGCCCTTTTGTAGAATATCCACATCAGACATTACCTAACCCACACAAGTCTGAGAGGTGGCTAGAGCACAGCCAACATAATTATTTGCACATGTGGGATGAGGCACATTGGCAGGGTGCAGCACCACTAACATAGGTGAAAAGGTGGATGGGTTGGATGGTTAGGGCAGGTGGATATGGAAGCCAGGCACATGGCTAGGTGGCACCAGCCTTGTGGGGCTATGATGGCTACATATCTGTGAACAGCCCTTTTGTGGTTCTGTACTGTACTCACCACCAGATAGAATGGATGGTGTGAAACTGCATTAGCCTGACTGGCTGGCCCTATGGGGTGTACTCACAGTAGAGCCCAAGAAGAGTCAGCCATGCCTATGGGTATGCCTGCCCCTAGGGTTGGAGGCAGCCATGGGAAGTGAGATGTACAAAACAGGCCCCGGAGCAGTGCAGAACTGCCTGCCCATCATAATGCACCATGCACATGGCCTCAGATGAAGCCACAGGGAGCTGGGGCCCTATACCATATAGCAGCTGAAATGGATGACAAGTGGCTATCCACTGCCCTCAGCATGTATGTGTGCTCCTGGTTTCTATACACATGTCAGTATGCAGGTATCACGGACCCTTATGCATGTCTTCCAATGTGCCACATGTAACACTGATTATCTCTGACAGGGTACAAGCAGCATCTGTCTCTGCCTGGATCATTGACCTGCACATCCAGTTATTGATGCTCAAGATGGCACCCATGTCTCTGAAGGGATGTGAGTCATGAGAGTGTTGGTAACCAACATACCCTTCTTGTTTGGTGCATACCCTCCAGGGACAACACCGCTGACTACTGATGTGTGTGCAACTAAGGAACAGGCACCATGAGTTGGGCTTCCATGGATAGCCTGGCCACCACTAAATGCAGGGCATGCAGGGTGCGCATTGCCACCATCCACGGACATGTTTACAAATATAAGTGATGGTGGACTCTCCTGTGCTTGTTGCTGACAATTTCACTGGTCAGCTGACTGTGCAGTGGGCAGGCTGCCACCTTCATCAACAGATGTTGATGATACACTGACATCAGGTATGTCCTGCCCTTCATGCTGTATTAGTGGGACATGTGAAAGCAAATAAAGTCAAAGAACATCAAGTGGCTATGGCAAGATATTCGTGACACACTCCTACCAACCTGTGGCAAACACAGAAATACATGCCAAGAGTGTAAAAAGCTAAAAAAAACACACACACAACCTTTGTGGTGCATGTTCTGTCCATTGCATCTCTGATGTAGTTGGAGGAAAGCTATGTGAACATTTCTCACTGGTACAGTATTGACAGTGGTGAGGGACTGTGCTAAGTCACTGGCACATGATTTGCCAACCTAGTGACTCCCCACCAGATGCATATGGCATTGTCATCAGTCTGGTCTCTATATCCAGGCCTCCTCCTGGTGTAAGTGTGCAGTCTCTATCCCTGGGCAAAGGAAACAGGAACTCCTCCATCTTATGTGATGGAGATCTGTTTAGGTGGTCTTCCCCTATGGCTATTATGTCTCTGCTGATAGCATATACCTCGTTGTGAGTATGCAGCATTGAATAAGTCATCCTGTGTTGGACTTGCTGTGCTTTCCTGTTTTGGCCATGCATGGCATTGACATTACATACCAGACTCTGCTTTACATGATTCCAGAAGGCTTTGTCTGCATTATCCTTATTCAGCATCCTATTACTTTGAGTTCATAACACTTTTAATAATACCTCTGTCTCTGCTGTAGCAAACTTTTCCAGCATTTTATGCTCTTTTGGTCCCGTGTGTGTAGCTGTACAACTGTAGATGCAACTGTGGTCAGTGCATGTTGGAAGACATCACTCCGTTCCCCATTAATGGTCAATGATCCTGTTACTGCTGTGCTTTTGACATGTGTCATTGCTGCTATACAGTCTTGGCACAGGTTAGAACTCACAAATATGCCAAGCAGTGGTACCATACTGTAGCATGGGGTGTAACCTTGGGCTGTAAGTCATGAGGTACATATTGGATGGTGTGACCAACTGGAACCCTAATACAGAGGAAGTTTTTCAAATGATGTTAAGTATAGAAAAGTTAGAAAGGGAAGCCTTGAAAAGTTTGCCAAGTAAATCCCACATTATGTTCTTTTCCTAACGGACTTCCCCATCCCCTCACATTTTTATTTACTAGTCTCAAATTATTTTGCTATATCAACATCAATTTCTATTTTGTCATGAAATCACTACTTTGTAAAAGATATAATATTTTCAGCTGTGAGGCTTAATGATAACCCTGCAGGCTGGGAATCATGAAACTGCCCTCCTCTGCCACTGAACCTTTGAATGGCATTCTTTCCAAACAAATTTCATAATGATTTCCTAAGTTTTATCCACAGAAACACACACATGGGTCATAAATATGACAGCTAACTGCCATAGCTTTTTGAGAAAATATAGGAGACAAAATCTGTGAAATAATTAAAAAGTCCTTAAGATGTTTGTGGTACCCTCAAGTGTTATATATTTTGCAATTATTAATAATTAAAAGAAGATGTAACACTTGAGGATACCACAAACATCTTGAGGACTTGTATTCTCTGATCCAGATCCAATGGAATTAAGTCTTCCTTCTTAATTATTTCACAAATTTCTCTCCTGTCTTTTTCCAAGAAGTGTTGGAGGTTAACTGTTTTGGCTAGCCAAATACCTAAATACTTTAAACTATAATGGTCCCACAAATAATGATCAATTTGTATCTGTCTCATGGATGGCACATAGTGTATCCCTAAGGCTTTGGTCTTTTCTTTATTTATTCTGAACACTGATACTGATTCAAAGTCTCCTAGTATTCTGTATCATCAATATTCATCTCTGAAATGGTCAAAAACAGAATGATATCATCTGCAAATAAAGGGATCTTCTCCTCCTCCTTTGACTTTCACAATCATTGATCACCGATTGCCTTATTTATTTTAGCTAAAGGCTCTAGATAAAGTGCAAAATGTAAAGGAGATGGGGGTATCCTTGATGTGTGTCCCATTCAATAGGTACATGCCTTGTTAGCCTTGCATTTATTTTTATTACTGCTGTCAACTATATATATATATATATATATATATATATATAGAAACACTTTATAACCTCGAATTACTGAAATGTCGAATTTCAGTATCTCGAGACTATAAAGCCGAATGTTAAAAATAGCGAAAGGTCACAATCACGAACTCGAATATATGTCGAATTTGCGGTTATGACCTTACGCTGCGTAATGTCTGGGATTGTGTTTTGATGGTGCGCGGTGCCGTGTGTGGATGTAGGTGTTATGTCAGGTAAGTGTTTTCTAAGGGTTTTGAGTGGGAGTTAGAGTGTGTGTGAGTGTGCTGATGTGTTTGATGTGTGTGTGAGGGGTCAGAGAATGTGTGTATGTGAGTTGGCTTTTGTTTTGTGTTTGTGCGATCTCGGAGTTAGTATATATAAGTAGGGGGTGTGGGGGGTGCAGGGGGGCTTGCCCCCTGCTTATGTGTGTATGAGTTGTGTATGTGTGTAGTTTTGTTTGTTTATGTTGTGATGTGGGTGTTGTGGTGTATGTGTGGTATAGTGTGTGCGGTTTTTTTGGTGCTGTGAATTTCGCAGGTTTTTTTGTGTCTGTGTTTTGTGGATTCGGTTTTATACTCTCGAGATACTGAAATTCGATATTTCAGTATTGCGAGGTTATGAAGTGAATCCATAAATATATATATATATATATATATATATATATATATATATATATATATATATATATATAGTCTCTGAAACAGCTGTACAAATTTAATTCCTCCTTAAATCCCATTAAATGTAATATCTTTCATAAATATTTCCAGCATACCCTGTTGAATGCTATCTCTGAATCTAAACTAAACAGTACCATTCACTGCTGCATTTTATCTCCCTTGACTTGAAGATTATGTCACCCAAAAATGTTGTCAAAGGTTTGCCTTTCTTGACAAAACCACACTGATCATTTTTACCAGTCTAGGTAACATCCTTGCCAATTTGAATGTTATGATACTTATAAACACTTTGTAATCAGGGGAAAGTATTTAAATAGGCTGATATGAGACTGGGGGACAAGAATCTCTACCCTCTTTAGCAGTGGGATTATGACTGCTTCATTACAGGAATCAGGACTACTCCCCACCTCCTATATTTCCTTAAGTAAAGCATGGCGTTTTGGTACTATTTTGTGCCTAAGCATTTTCCATAATTCTACTGGGAGTCCATCCCTGCCAGATTTATCCAGTGCAGAATTTTTCAAATGCTCTTCAGTTTTTCCCAAAGTAATAGGCTACATAAGAAGACCATTCTCTTCCTCGGTAAAATATCCAGTCATTTCATTCCTCCTCATTTCTGTATAAACCCACAAAAATGCTTCCATTATTTCTCTAAATTTCTTCTGTTTTTTTTAACTTATCTTCCTGTTTTCAAGTTCTTTAGCTTCATAATATATCTCTCTACTTTCATTTACTGCAGACATGACAGGTTCCACTATTTAAAAGTCTGCAAATATAAGGATGAAACTGCCTATAAACCAGACAGTGATCATGGCAGCAAATGGGGTATATCAGAAGCTGAAAACTGAGACAGAAAGAAAACAATGGTGCAAGTTAGCAGTTTTAATTATCTGGGAGTGGTGCTTGTGGAGAAGGGAAGTCTGAATTTGAAGAGGTCAAAGTTAGAATCAGAAGGGCTGCAGCCAACTTGCACACTTCTACAATCCATTGTTTAATTTGGTTAGTATGCACTGGAACTCTATAAATTTAACTATTTTATTTATTTATTTGGACTAGACAGCCTACATAGGTTCTTAGGTAAGTACTAGGCTATCTGCCCAAGGGTATTTATAAGCCTAGCCAGAATGTGTTGGCTTTCGCCACCCCCTTAGATTAGTTCCCTGTCCCCTGTCTAGCAGAGCCATTAGTTCCCTGTGCCACTGTCCAGCAGAGCCACTGCAGTGGTCCCTAGGGTAAATTTTCTGTTTCCCATCCACCCATCAAGGTTTCTCTTGAAGAGTGTTAGTGAGGGGCTCTGCCTGATATATATACTGGAATCCTGTTCCAAAGCATGGGGTGTCTCTGGGACAGGAATCTATCCCTCCAGCATGTCCTAGTTATCATTGTGGTGAGGTTTATATCTCTAGACCGTGTTGCTCTCCGGGATTTGTTTTTTTTTAGGTGGAGCATGTCCATCAATTCTGGGTTGGACATGGCCTTGTATGTCAGGCAGAGATCACCTCTGAGTAAGCGGTATGCAACCGAGTACAGCAGGAGTTTCTTGAGTCGGGCTGCATAGGGCATCTGTTTGAGGCCAGTAATCTCTTGGTGAGGTACTTTTGTGGTCTTTCCAGCTGTTGTAGGTATCTTGTAAGGTACTTCCCAATTGGGGCATTGTGTTCTATGATGGGTCTAATGAGTGATGAGTAGAGAGGCACAATAACCTCTTTTGTTCTAGATGCAAACTCTTTTGTGATTAGGTGGGCCACATAGAAGATTTTCTAACCACCTTGGCAATATGATTATCAAAGGAGAAATTGCTATCTACTTGGGTATATTACATTTTCTGTATTTAGGGGACTACCACCTATGTGGTAGTTCATGGGTACTTTGTTTTTTCCAAGGGGATGAATATGCACTTTTTGGCATTTAGTTTGAGGCCATGACTTTGACACCAGGTATCCATCTCAGTGAGACCCTTCTGGAGGGTGTCTGTATCAGCTGGGGAATCAATTATGGCCCCTAGTTTGCAGTGGTCTGTGAACTTGGTCAGACATAGTCCTCCTATGCTTGCCTATACCTCTGAGAAGTATATACTGAACAGGAGGGGTCCTAGGACTGAGTTCTGTGGGACGCCACTTGTAACCGGTTTATAGTCGGATATAGAGCATGCAACTCTCACCATGTGGGTTCTATCCATGAGCCAGTTGGCAACCCAGCTCATGACGTAGGGGTTTATGTTCAAGCTGGTGAGCTTGTCTATAATACTAGAATGGGGAATGATGTCAAAAGCCTTTGCGAGGTCTAGGTAGGCTGTGTGGACCTACTTTCCCTCGTCTAATGCCTTGGTAACTGTCTCAAAGAAGTCCACCACCTTTAGGAGGCATGATCTGCCCTTAACAAAGACAAACTTGGTAGGGTCCAAGGTTTGGAGGTTCCCAATGTCTCTGTTAATGAGTTCCATGATGATGCCCTCCATAGCCTTGCAGACCAAGCTAGTCAGGCTTATAGGGTGATAGTTCCTGGCGTCCGTTGTGGCTCCACCTTTGTGGAGTGGGATAACTGTTGCTGTGCACCATTCTGTGGGTTTGTAGCCTGTAGAGAGGCTGAGTTTGAACAGTGTGTTTAGGTGAGGGGTTAGTTCATTTTGGAGCTCTTGTAAGACACAGCCTGGGACACCATCCAGTCCCATTGAAGTTTTGTTTTTGACTTTGGATATGGCTGTTTTAACCTGTGTGTTGGTGACTGACAGGGCCCTACATTATTCTGGTATGGTTATTGGCCCTTTAGGGGGTGAGAGGGGGGTGAAGTTTGCACTAAACCTATCTGCCAGAATGTTAGCAATATCAGTCGGTTCAGTGTATTTTGTGCCATTCTGCACCACCTCAGAGCAGATCTGAGAGTTTCTACTTAGGTTCTTGACATAGCTAAAGAATGCTTTGTGGTTATCTTTGGCATCATTGGCAATTTTTGTTTTGAAACTAGCCTTGGATGATTTAATGAGGGATCATAGTTTCTTGCTGATACTGATCAGGGATGTCTTTCCTTCTTGGGATTTTACTCTTTTCTGTACTAGTTTCCTCCTTCTGTTGTATAGCTTGTTTATGGCAGGGGTCCACCAGGCTGGTTTCCTTTTCTTGGAGGAGTGATTCTTGGTTTTACTTGGGATAGCATGATCCATGCATTCCTGGAGATGCTCATAGAGTGCCTTTGTAAAGGTTTCGGCAGCTTGGACAGCATTGTCCTTTAGCATGGGGGCTGTGAACCTTTCCACCTCGGTCTTAAGTAACAGGAAGTTTGATTTTGAAAGGTTTTTCATGGTGGTTTCCTTGATTGGGGGTGGGGGTGGAATGTGGATATCCAGAGTGATTAGTCTATGGTCTGATCTAACCAGCGAGGGGTTGACCACTGGTATAAAACACCGGTCGCCCATGTTTGTAATGACCAGGTCCAATATGTTGTTGCCTCTGGTTGGGGTGTTGACTAGTTGATCTAGGGCATTCGAGTTTATAAATTCTAGGAAGCGTTGGGCAAGGGAGTTAGTACTTGAGTAGTTCTCCCAGTTTATGTTTGGGTAATTGAAATCACCCAGAATTAGGGTGTTTGGTAGGACCTTCAAATTTCCCAGTGTCTCCAGAAATGCAGAATGGAGGTCCTGGGTCATGGTGGGTGATCTGTAGCAAGCTACAATTTGGATTGCAGTTTTGCCTGTTGTTAGTTGCATATGGATGATCTCTGATGCATTGTGCTGCGTCACTAACCTGGAGGTGTGGGAATCCTTGATGAATATGGAAACACCCTCACCTTTTGTGTTTCAGTCCTAGTTCTGTGGCCAAAATGTATGGTATGAGTTATAGCCTAGTAGTGCTGGTGTGCTCTCAGGAGCCTTAAACCATGGTTCTGTTACTGCACAGATGTCGATGTTCTCCATACTGAGAGGTGCCTCAAGTGCATGCACTTTGAGGTTTAGACTTCTGGCATTGAGTAGCATTACCCTCAGTTTTTGGTTACTTGTGCTATTTATGGTGGTGGGTTTGTCTTTTGAGCCTTGCCTAAAAAAGGCACTATGGGGGCGACAAGAGCCTTGGCCAGTATTTGAAAGCCTAAGGGTGACAGGTGCAAGCCATCTCTTGCGAAGCAACGTGGCTTGTCGAGCATGTCATCCCAGGTTGACAGATACTGGATCCCCTTTGAATGACACCAGAAACTTAGCCAATTGTTGAAATTGATCAATTTTCTTTATACTGTGGCATCATTCTTGGTGAGGGCAGGATGCTACTCAGGGTCAGGGTCATACCAGCCTGGGCTACATGATCAGAGAGCTCTTATATGTCTCTTTTCATGTAGTCCAGGGAGGTACATCTCAGGTCATTCACACCAATATGGACAATGACAGAGTCGTATTTGTACTTGTTCTGGAGTGACCTGAGTGCTTGTGTTATGTGGCGGATCCTGGCTCCCGACAGGCAGCTAACTGTAACCGTCTCCTTGTCCAGCCTAGTTAGTGGGACATCAGTGTGCCTGACTATAGAGTTGCCTATTACTACTGTGTTGGGTATGTTATTTTGCCTTAAGTGCTGTGATTTCATGGCACACTGATTATGTGAATTATGTGTTTCATGATTGGTGATGGGGTGTGGAGGTTGCTTGGATGTCTGCTTTGGAGTTCTCTGTTGCTTTTGCAGATTTTTATTTAGAGCCTCTGAGTATGTTTTCATGTATTCTTGTGTGTTATTTGCCAGTGTTGGTTTATTAAGTTTATGTGAAACTGGTGGTGTGTTGCAAGTATTACCCTTCTCCTCTTGACTGTCAGTTCCAGTCTTGGGTTCAGAGAGCTTTGTCTCCAGTTTGGCTGTATAATTGCATCTCTCACATATATTTGTGTTTGGTGGTAGGAGGAGAGGGTTGTCTGTGTACATGAGGCAGTTGTAACATTGCCTCAAAATGCAAAAAGAACAGAATTTACTGTTGTCCAACAATAACAAGTACCAAGAAAAGGACAATAGTAAGAAGCACTGCACCACTCGTAACTGTAAAAATAGACTCCTGGATTTATTGTTCTTAACGCAATTCAGTAAAAAACAAGCAGCGTTTCGTCCAAGTATTCCTCAGACTTCATCAGACAATCAACATGTTAAATTAATTGACTATATATATATATATATATATATATATATATATATATATATATACACACACACACACACACACACACACACACACACACACACACATATAATTGATCCAATTAATTAATAAAAACAAATACTCGTATTTAAAAGGGAAATTACCAGGATATTTGATAAACACATAAGGTAAAGTGCATGTGCTACTACGAAACTCAAATACTATGATAAAAACCCTAAATACTGTTTACATAGATAAACCCATTGGAATTATTTAATTCATAAAAAATCGTTATTCAAGTGTACATTCTTCAAACTATGAAAGATGTAAAACATGTAGCCGAGTGTATTTTTTTAATCTTTAATTAATTAATTTAAATATTTCAAACAACTCACAGTTTCACCAACCTAAGTTTTAAAAGTGGTATCAAAGAAATATTATCATTGAGGCCTGGGAACTTATTAGCCTGAAGTACCACTTGCCAAAAAGTTTCTCTATAGGCCAATTGAGATTCCCAAGGTCCCCCCTCAATTCCTTATGTACCTTTTCAATCACAAAAAAGCCAAACTTGGCCTCAGGACATAGGGCAAGGTGTCTAAATTAAAGCATTATGATTGTTTTTATTACTAATAATGTTCATATGCTCATATATCCTATGTTTAAGTTGTCTCTCTTTTTCCCACATAGAAACTTTGACATACACTGCAAATGACTATGTTTTCCACCCCAGAACTATTACAGTTAAAGTAACTAGGGGAAATCAGAACTTTTTGTCTAGAGGTTACCAAAACTTCTTCCTTTTGTATAATATAGGGGCATTGCTTACAAGCCCCACACTTGTATGTCCCCTTTCTCTTGTGTGAAAGAAGGGACTCATAATTAGCTTTTTCCAACAAATGTTTTATATTCTGACCTCTTCTAAAAACCACCTTAATGGATTTATTTTTAAGGTTGGGTAAATCCGTGAGGTCAAAACATTTTTTACACTCGTTTTCAACAATAGCTTTAATATGGTATGCATTACCACTAAAACTGGTAATAAAAGATCTGTTGTAACTTCCGTCAATCTGGCTAAGTGCTCCATGTTGATTGGAAAAATCAGTACCCCTTCCCAAAATTGGTATATATTTATCCTTCCTACCCTGTGATACTTCTTGTTGGATTTTACTAATTAAATCCTCAGGATAACCTCGTTCCAAAAACACACCCTTAAGTAGGGAACATTCAATCTCAAAATCAGTTTCAGTCGATGTCATACGTCTTGCATGCACATATTGGCCTTTAATAATCCCTTTCTTCTGAAAGAAAGGGTGTGCACTTGTGAAGCTAATATATGTGTTGGAATAGGTAGGTTTTCTATAGATAGAAGATTTGAAACTTTGTTCATGTTTGCTAATTAAGTCATCTAGGTAGTTCACCTTGTCAAAACTGGTCTGGTAGGTAAATTTGAAGAATGTAGTAGTTTGATTAATATAATGAATAAATTCATCTAATTCATCTAAACCACCTGTCCAAAAAATACAGATGTCATCCAAACACCTGGTTTATAAGTTCCACTTTTGGACATATTCACTGTTGTACAAACATTTTTTATCCCATATGGATACTACAATATCTGCAAAAATGGGGGCACAACTGGCCCCCATTGCCACTCCAGTCTCCTGTTTGAAGAACTCGCCTTCGAAATACATAAAATTATTTTTCAAGACAAGGTCCACTATTTCCAAACACATAAATATATCATTCTCAGTAGTACCAGAACTGCCCCTAAGAGCTTCCTCAAGCCAGGCCAATCCAGTCTCATGGGGTATTACTGAAAATAAATCAACAACATCGACTGTAACAAATATTAATCCTGGTGTATATAGTTCAGTTTTGACCTTACTCAAGAATTCCCATGAATCCTTCAGTAGGTAAACTTCCCTACCCCATAACACTTTAAGTTTCCAGTCAAGGAACTTGGCTAAAGGTGCAATCTTAGCTCCTTCTGAGGCCACAATGGGTCGGAGAGGGGGGTCCCCAATGCACTTATGAATCTTGGGTATCCCGAAAATTGAGGGTACCCTCGGGGAATCGTTCTCCAAATATTTTTGTATTTTAAAGTCCATAACCCCCTGGTCAAAAAGATCCTTGAGTGCCAAATCAATTTTCTTATATGATAGATTCACCTCATTGATGGAGACCTTACTATATCTACTACCATCATTAAGGATAGAAAACATCTTGCCTTCATATATAATTTTGTCCATGAGGACGACCTCACACCCTTGTTGGGTTCCATAACACAGATAGATGGATTAGAACACAAATGAATCAAAACCTGCCTCTGTTTAGTGTCCAGGTTCAAATGTACCCTGTTGTTTTCAAACATTTTCCTAATTTCATTTTCCATGACTGATTCTAGATTTTTGAGTTGGGGGTGTATAGGGGGGTTAAATACACTATTTTTCTTAGGTATATCGGAATCCAGGCAGGTGCGCGCTGATTTCCAAAAATATTCTCCAAATTCAACTTTTGAATAAACATTTTTAAATCAAAAATAACTTGAGTCAAATTACTTTTCTTTTTAGGAACAAATTTAAAACCTTTAACAAAAAGATCAACAAATTTGTTGGTAATTTCATACTGACTGTAATTAAATACATGGAAACCACATCTTGAAACAATTTGAACATTGTCATCTACTTGCACGTATTTAATAACATTTGAATCTAATACCGGTAATTCCTGAACCCTCCCCTCCCTCCTGGTAATGGTTCCTTCTGTAAAAATGGTTGTAATTTGAATTTTTATTTTTGTTATGCAATCTGTCCGATCTACGGGTAGGGGTTCTTGATAATTATCGGGAACATTTACCCTTTCTACAGTTGTTAAATTGTCACTGACCCCCCCCTGTTGGTTAAAGTCGGAACATACATTACTTTTCGAACCAATGGGTACATGGAACTGTTTAGGCTGGGGGTATTGTCTCCCTTCTTTATATTCCCTAATGTCCCTATCCAATTTCTTATACTTTCTATGTAAAATTTCATCACATTTCTTATCAATAAGGTTTCTAATGTCATAGTATTTCTTTTTCTCTACTTCCAAGTCAAACAACAAATCACTCGTGATACGAGAATTGTACAATGCAATTTTTTCTTGTAAAACCACAATTTGTCTTTCATTGTTTTTTACAATAGCTCTAAGAACTTCCAAACCACTATTATCGAAAATAACAATGAGTTCCTGATGAAATTCGGAACCACAACTAACATTGTTTGGAAACTTATAAAGTCTCAAACCTTTAGGTACAATTCATAAATGAATACATTCATTGAGATAGTCATTGCCTCAAAATGCCCAGATTCACCAGTTGGACTGGAGAGTACATCGGAAACTGCCCATTGGACATGCCTGAATAGGTAGAGTAAGCTGTTTTTCTGATTGGCTGGTGGGGACGAATAGAGAGCCTTGTTCTTCTGGACAGTATAGGTGGGGTCTAGTGCTAGGGTTAATTAGTGCTTGCTATGAGTTTTAAGCAAGTGCTTGACTGTGAAATGAATGGTTTGAGTGCTAAAGTTGAAGGTTTGTCTAGTTCCAAGGGAAAAATTGAAGAGTAGACTTCGTGGAGCCGAGAATAGTTTAACTCTAGCTAACCAACACGTAAATGTGTTTTTTATAGCAGGGAAGTGAAAGAGATAGAAATTAGCCCAAAATGGCCAATAAACTACTAACTTCTGGGCTGAAACCACTCCTCCAGGGACAGATAGGCTGCTCAAAGCTCCCCTCTCTCACAGGTGAACAGAGAAACTTCCTTCTATCCAAGTAAGGTATGGGCAGCACAGAGACTTGTAACACAGCCCTGGATTCAGCAATAACCTGAAAACTGGACTATACTAGTTCAGAAAGGTGGGAAACAAGTATATATATATTTTTTTTCAGAAAATAGAGCAGATACAATCAAAAGTACATAATGCATCAGGATTAGTAAAAGGGAATTCTCTGGGTCACAAATATCTAGGTTTAGCATGTGCTAGCACATAAATACTAACTCTTTTAGTCTACTCATTTTTAAATACAGCATAATGTTTAATAAACACTTTTAAAGAACCTTTCGTGTACTTGCTTTATTTATTATTTTTTCAGAATGTAAGTGTATTTCAAAATGTAAGTGAATTTTGTTTAGCCGGCATTTTTAATCTGTTTTACCAAACAAACTTAGTCTAATACCTTTAACATTTATTGTTTCTTTTTTCTTCTAAGTACATTCTGTCGCTCTTCTTATATACATAAAGAAGATGTTGAGGCTTGAGTGTTCGTTTAAGTAATTTATTGAATACAAACACAGGATGGATAGCAAGAACATTGAACTTAAATGAACTATCTAACTAACTTACTGACTACATTGCATGCTCACACTCTGGCTGTTCACTCAAAATGGCACTCTAGCTTGCACATGCTCAGTACTTATATGCATGTGTTGACTCACTGGAAAGCTTCTTAAAGGTATATCACACACACTGATCCACATCCTCCCTCCTTACTGAGCTGTCTCATATAAACAATGACATTTCAGTAGGCATACAATTATACAATCATGTCCAGGTTGCTGTGTATCTGGAACTAGGTTTCAAGATGCGACCTGATCTCGTGACATAATAGTTAGAACTGGGTTTAGCAACAGGGGCAGTCATTGGGGAATGTTCTGCTTGAGGAGTCTCAGGGATTTTCTCAGGAACGGGGATTTCTGACGGAAAGTCCTCTGCAACAGAAACATTGGAAAAGTCACTCTGAGAACTAGAGTCTTTGTCACAGGCAAGATGCTGTAACACTGGTTTGGACACTGGTAACAAATGCTTCTGATTTTGTCTGAATTCCACTCCTTGTGATTTCACAATGTACGATCTTAACACAAACTTTTCACAAATCCAATGTGATCAAAACCTTCTGACATCTGCATCCTCACTATCTCCCCTTTTATCAATGAACTGAGTGGTTTGCTGGTTTCATCATAGTAAGACTTCTGGTCAAATGCTTTTGCAACAGTTGGGCTTTTACTGCTTTGTTGCTTTTAGCACATGGAACCAACAAATTAATGCTGATTGGTAGTGTGGTTCTGGTTTGTCTCAACATAACCAAGATGTTTATCACAAGGAATGTTTTTGAGATTTAACAAGTTGAGAAAAACATCAGTATTGTCACGTTTGGATTTCTCTAACAGCTGTTTTGTACTTTGAACTACACATTTCAGTCAAGCTATTTGACTGAGGGTATTCAGGACTACTTGTAATATGAACAAAGTCCCACTCTTCTGCAAATCTCTTGAACTACTGACTAGTAAACTGTCTATCATTGTCAGAAATAACTATGTGCAGACTGCCATGGACAGAAAAATATCACTTCAACTTAGTAATGACAGTATTGGAAGTTAGGTTGGGAAGTAGGTCAATCTCAAACCAATTTGAATAAGAGTCTACTAACACCAAGTAATGTTAACCATTCCACTCAAAGATATCTATGGCTACTGTCAACCAAGGTAGTTCAGGAATCTGGCTTAAATGAAGTGGTTCTTTCTGCTGATGCAGCTTTGTACTATTACATACTGAACAAGATGAAAGTACTTTCTCAATATCTCTTGACATAGGAGGCCAAAATACTAGACTTCTCACCCTTCTTTTGGTAGAATCAGTTGCTGGGTGGCCACAATGCAATATATTAATATACTCTTGTTGCAAAGACTTCAGAGCAATCACTTTAGGACCTTTCATGATGATACCATTCTTTGACAAAATTTCATCCCTGTATGGAAAATATAGTTGCACTTCTACTGGTAAACAAGATTGCTTTGAAGGCCATCCTCAGCTGATGAAGTGGTTGAGCTTCTGGAGAATTGGATCTGAAGCTGTGTGCATTCTAAGCTTATTAAGATGTGTGGAAGAAAGATTTCTCACTTCCATGACTTCAAAATCAAGTTGCTCATTGTTATGCTGTTCTGTGTTTTTTTCTAGATGATATAGATAAAGTATCAGCAAGATAAATAAGTTTGTTTGCCTTTTGTGTAGATGAGATTGAAATTGTAGTTTTGCAATTTGAGCATCATACATTGCAGTCTAGTTGGAGCTATGTGCATAGTCTTTCTCAAAATAGTGACTAGAGGTTGGTGGTCAGTTTCGATCTGGATAGGTTGACAATAAGTGTTTGTTTGTATTTTCGGCTTTTCCCGTTAGAGATCACCACAGCAGAACTCCGGTCTGCTAATGATTGGCAGTAGATTTTTTTATGGTGCCGAGTTGCCAGCCCGATGCCGAGCTGACCATAAATATAATCATGAAACTTCAAAAATGCAAACACAATGACCAAAAGCTCTTTCTCAATCTGGGCATAGTGCATCTCATCTGGGTAAGAGTTGTTGATGCAAAGGCTACTGCTCTACCCTTTGAAGAATGACTGCACTTAGACCAAATTTAGAAGCATCACAGGAAAGAGTAGCTGGTTTGTGAACATCATAGTAGCTTAGAGTTGGTGGACTAGCAACTTTCTGTTTCAGTGCATCAAATACTCTTTGGTGCTGTTCTGACCATGACCAAATTACATCTTTGCATGTCAGCTCTCTTAGCAGTGTTGAAAGTTGGCTTAAATCAGGAATGAACTTGCCTAGGTAGCTGACCATGTCAAGAAAATGTTGTAGGGCTTGAACATTGTCTGGAGCTGGCATCTCGAGAATTGCTGTTTGCTTTGAAGGATCTGGTCGTATGCCTGAACTGGTAAACAAGTGACCAACATAAGTAACTTTAAGATTCACTTCACGTGCTCTTTTCAGAACTTTTTTTAAGGTTTCTGTCATGTTCAACTTCACCATTGCCTCCTACTAGAATATCATCTACTGTAATAGTGCACAGATAGCCCAAAAATTTTGTTCCATTGCACTCTGAAAGAGTTCACTGGCAGAATTTATTCCAATTGGCATTCTCAGAAATCTGTATATTCTGAATGGCATACCAAATGTGGTTAACAATGAAAATTTTCAGTCAAGTAAAATTTGCCAAAATAAATTCTTTGCATCTAAGACAGAAAAAACAGTGGCATTTGGCATGTGGGCAGCAACCTCCTTGAATGTGCGCATTGGATGGTGAGGTCTTTTTAATGCTTTGTTCAGATCTCTTGGATCAGTACATATTCTGATATCATCTGAGCTTTTCTTATGAGCTACCACCATGGAGAATATCCATTCAGTAGGTTCTTCTACTGGACAAATTACTCCTAGCTGCACCATTTTGTCTAGCTCAGCTTTGACTCTGTTCTGCATAGCTACTGGAACTTTCCGTATTGGTCTGATAACTGGGCTGACCTCTGGGTCTAACTTCACAGAGTACACAATTGGTAGTTTACCTAGTTTGTCTGCAAAAATATCAGCATACTCAGAAAAAATAGTTTAAGCTTTTGTCATGCAGACTTACATGGAGAACTTCTTTATTACGTGAAATCAGTCCCATTTATCTCTCCATAAATGCAATGTTACTGTCACAGAGGAAACGCTGTGCAAAAACCTGTAAAATCTGTCTTTTTATTTTAAAAACAAACTGGAATTCACTCCATCAAGTTAAAATAGTTGAGCACTTTCACCCACTGTATGTGGGCTTCATCACTTCTTGGTTCAGCCTCCTTTTCACTCTTTGAGGGCTACTGATAAACTATCTAGCTTTGAAATCTTGTACATTTTTATTTGCTGTTTTTATTGCTAAACAATATTTAAGGCATTTTTAATGTTTTTATTTATTTATTTAGTTATCCTTTTATTGACCAGGTTTGTCTCACTGGGCTAGTAGCCACTTTTCAGGGGAGACACGGGCTAGTATTTATACTGGGTCTGTATTACCTAATCAAATCTGCAAATAACCAAAGACCAAAACATCAACACATAAAGCTTGAACTACCAAAACTACGAACAGACACTTCAGCAAATTTTTTCCCAGGGGAAAAAAATCACTTGGCCGTCTTCGGGAATTTGCCTTTTCTCCACTGTAGAATGATCTCGGAGTTGGTATATTTAGTTAGGGGGGGTTATGATCTGACAGTTTGGATTTTGGTCAGCCAGTTTATTTTTTCCCCTGAAGTGACTGCTTGTAGTTTTGCTGGTTTGAACTTTATGTGCCGATGTTTTGGTGTTTGGTTATTTGCAGTTTCGATTAAGTAATATAGACTCTTTATACTACTAAGGGAAATTTGGCCAGGGCATTGGGAAACTTCTACTCTTCTCAATAGGTGCCATGGGATCTTTCACATCTACCTGAGCTACCACCAACTCAAGCAGATGGGGCTTTGGTTTAATGTTTCATCCAAAGGATAACACACTCAGGATTGGGCACCCCCTTATGCTGCACTGCAGTGCCAGCAGTCAATCTATCTGGTGGGGACTTCTTACAGCATCTGATATAATATTTAATTGCAATTATAGCCTTTGATTATTTTTAGTTAGTGGGTTGGCTCCATCATGCAGAAGGGTGAAGCCCCAGTAGGGCCCTAGACAATTTGGGATTGGCTAATGAAGCAGTAGTGGAGGAACTAATGAGAGAGGGTAAGAGTCAGTGGCTGGCACTGCCTTGTGCATTTTGAAGGGAGGAAGGTGGTGCAGCTTGCTGCATTGTCCACTCACAGAATATGGCAGTATACTGTCATTGCACCAGCACAAGTATATAATGTGGCACAAGGTACAGAGCAACATGCACTTGCAACTCTGAGGAAGGCCACTATAGTGAAGGGATGAGGGGGCGAGGGTGCATGGTTTAGATGGTATGTGACAAACTGAAGTCCCATACACAGCATCATGTCATAAGCCAATAGGATTTGCTGGTGAATGCCTACAATAGCTGTGAATTTGAATGGGTTTTTGCCAACATGACTACAAGACTGCTGGTATCCTCTATTCAGTGCAATGCACAATGTTGGCAAATGTATAGCAAATTAGTAGTTATGAGTGTTTGTGCATGTGTGGGGTAGAGTGTACCTCAGCCAGTCAAAAATTCACCTTGAGGCCTCTGGCTGCACTGACTGTCTCCCTGCCATGTAGTGATACATCAGGAATCTGATAAACATACACGTCAAAAGTTACAAAACATGAGAAACTTCAGTACAGACAGTGCAGCAGAAACAGCAGTGGTAGAGAGGATAATCAAAACCAGTATGGATATGTAGCTATTTGTACTTCACAGAATTCTGAAGTGTAACGTATCAGCTAGAATTGATCACTAAACACAATAAATATTACATTAGTGCATATTAGGGGGAGTGGGAGGGTAAGCCCCCATGCAAAAAAGTCTTTTTGAACTCTTCCATTTTAATCACTGACACAGGCCATTTGATTTATACTTGAGTAAATCTGCTGTGTGTGGCCCTAACTAGACTAATTTCCCAGCTAGCATGATTGTCACTTTTGTGACTCTTTCCCCATACAGTTTCATAATAAGGACTCAGCAAAGGAGCAGTTTGGCAGTATACATTTAACAAATAAACTGAACAGTGTTAGTGCATACATATATATATATCACAAAAATGTGGCCTGTTTCGAAGCTTGGTATTATTCCACACAGGATGCTAAAGGTAGGTCTAGTATGTGAGGAGTATATGTCATTAATATGCTAATGACTTCATCATCTGTTTTTTTTTTTTTTTTGAAAGATGATAACACTAAATGATTGCAAAATATTTTGCAAGTCACTAACAGTGGAAAGGAACTGATAAACTATTTTACTACTAAATGTAGTTGATCCTATAGAAAATGCAATTGTTTCAAGTCAAATGTGATATGGCATAGATAAATGTTGACATTTCATGTTTCAACTCAATTATCTACACCCTTCTTTTCTACAAATCCATCACTGACATTTCTATTTGTGAAAAGGTGTTATATACTCTAGATTTACAGATTTTTTGCAGAACCGGTCACACTTTGATTTGTCAATGTTCGCCAAATATATCCAGATTTTATCTTCTTTTTTTTTTCATTTTTTAAGCTAATATATAATCCAGCCATAATGATGTACATATTCATAGATTCATAGGTGCTTACTAGGGTATTGAACTATAAGAGTCTTTTTGAAGCCTAGCTATACATTCCCAAGAAGTTTATAGCCCTTATTTTGTAAGTACAAATAGAATAAAGCCCAGATATTTACATGTTACCCCATCCGCAAATGACAATGGTGCTAAACCAGGGGTGAATTTGTGGTTTCCCATCCATTCTTCCAGATTACTCTTGAAAAGACTGAGACACATACTTTGTTTTATGTGGAGAGAAAGAAGATTCCAGAGAAGGGATAATCTTTGTGGTACACATCTATCTTCCCAATATGTTCTATATATGCAGAAGAGATTAAGATCTCTTGACTGGGTGTTTATGCCACCATTGCACTTCTGGATTTGCAGTAGGTCTGAAAGGATGGGTTCAGCTGAAGCTCTGTAAGTGATGCAGAGATTGCCCTTCAGTAACCTGTAAGATGCCGAGAAGAGGGACAGGACTATGAGATGGCCACTGTAACTTTTCTGATTTATGCCTTTGATTTTCTTGGTGAGAAAGCATTGTGGTCATTCAAGCTGTGTCATGTGTTTGGACAGGTAGATACCAATGAGGACATTATACTCAGTGATCATCCTAACCCCTGGGATTCCCCCTGTGTCCCTGCTGGATAATGGCATAGGGTGCTGACTTGTTGGAACATGGGCTAAATTCTTGGCTGGGCTTGTAAGGGCCTCAGGGCCAATAGCCTAGTAACTTCCTATGATCCACAGATCTTGCAGTGTTTAGTATCAAAAAGGAAAACAAAATGTAGTTAAATCCAGCTGTGCAAACTAATGAGCACACTCGAGATACATTATTACTTCATTATTCAAAGGGTTAAGAGATGAAGCCCACTAGGAACATTCATTTCAAAAATAGGATTTAATTCTCTTGAAAAGTTGAGAGAGTTTGAAGACCCTTAAGGTAACATGGATGGAAATTATGCATTTGTGATAACAGAACTGAAAAGTCTATGGAGGTGCACTGTACAAACTGGGCTGAAGATTATTTAGTGAAGTGGTACTTGATATTACAGTTCTGTGCAACGTCTCTGGTCTTTAGAGTCTGTGAAGAGGTCTGTAGTGTTTACTTTTGAACACCTTACAAAGTATAGTACAGAGTGTAAGTTTGGCTTGCTATATAATTGACAACTACTTGATATTAGGTAGTGATACACAGTAATATTCCCTGTTTATGGTACTTGTTAGGAAATTTAAATTTTTTTAATCATCTGATCAACTAACTAAAGGCTTTAGCAAAAACTATTAGACTATACTCTAAAGGAGGTAACATGATCCTTTGTCAAGGACTTTGCTTGCTTTCTTGGAGACAAAAGTATATATACTACCGCAGGAAACAAGACTAGCACTGGTTCTATTAAAATGTTTTGGTTATTTCTGATGAAAAAGTAAGGACAGGGATCCAGCCAGACCCATGACTATTTGTAAGCATTCATTGCTTCAGGTTTTACTCTCAACATGCCAAAATGCATGGACAATCTTTAAAAGCAACTACTTTCTACTCGGTATCATATTTTTCTGGAAAGAATTTTGTTAAATTCACTATGACTGTCTTAGAAGATGTCATCTACATAGCAAATGTAGTGAATCCAGTGGGTCTATATTAGATAACCAAACGTGCTATTCAGCGAATGCTCACATGAGTGAAAATGCCAGAAATCGAAAGGGTGTTTGTGGGGTCGGGGTACAGTGAGGAGTGGGCCATTTGCCCTTTCCTCACTGTAGTGCAACCTCAGAGGTGGAATATATAGTTAGCGGGGGGGGGGGGGCACAGCCCCCCACAATAAGAAGTTCGATTTCCAGCATTTTTGCTCATGTGAGTATTTGCTGAATAGCACTTTCGGTTATCTAATATAGACACGAATCCAGCTGAAACTGTAAATGAATGAATTTATAATTAACATGAATAGAAGCATCCAAAGTACTTAGCCTTGCTGTACCCATTTATGGGCACTTTGGGTTGACGAATATTGTAGGTCAGTTAGCACCCTAAATGCTCTGTTTTCTAGGTAACTTATAAACCATGCCAGTTTGGAGATGTCTATGCCATACACTTTTAATTCACAAAGATCTGCAGAATCAACCACCTTGGTGAGACCAAGAAAGACAATCCCAGTGAATTCACCTTTGTCTACAACTCACAGAATGGAGTCAGTTAATGCAGGTACTATGGCCTTTTCTAAAACCATGTTATCAGTTACCCAGTAAGTCATTTAATTCAAAGTGATTTTTCACATGGTAACAGCAAGAATATTGGACTTACAACAGAGTAAGAAATTGACCAGAAAGTCTCAGCTAGGTTGTAAGGTCCTTGCTTAGGATGCCAGATGAAACAAAAATGTTTATTACATGTTATAGCTGTACAGCAACGGACGTGTCACATATCCAAACTAATTTCTGAACAGGCCATCTGCTTCAGTTTGCCCATAGTGAGGAACTTCATATAGTTGCTTATTTACACCAGAGACTGACACCCTGGTAATTTAAAAAACAGTAGAGTAATTAAAAATGCCTTCCCTTGTTCTTTCTTTTTCCCAGCTTTTCACAGGATCAAAGCAGTCTGATTGTTGCCTAAATAAACTATCAAAATGATCAGCAATAGTTTTCCTTCAGACACTTCCCGCTTACAGCCAAACAGCTAGGTTTCATTTCATGATTTTCCTTGACAACCACATTATTTACATCCTTTCAAAATTATTTGTGGTTTCTGAACAAGGTAGCCTTCCTCTGGTTTGAGAAATGTGCACTTCACTTAGCCTATTCACAGTATTAAACTCTTCCTAATATGACATTAAAACATGTAGCCACCTGATATGTGTTTTTGTTTGTACATTTCAAGCCTAATTTACATATTCTGAATTCTTAGCAGTTTTGATCTTTTTAATTTTAGCTGGATAGTAAATCTCTTGAAGTGGCAGAAAGATGTTAAACTATTCAAGATCAAGAGTTATGCTGCAGTCACTCTGGTCCGTTACTTTGAATCAATCAGTAACAACGAGTGTGTTTTGATTAATTTCTCTACCTTCCACATGATATGGCTTGTCCAGTGGACACACTATAGTGATCGACACTGGTGGAATGACTTCTGTAATGCTTGTTGCTGCATGTCCAGAATGTGAATTGGGCTTAGCAGGTGAGTTCACAAAGCTGAGTCCAGTGAATATAGATGAAGCTTAAGAGCACCCATCAGTACATAATTATTACATTGCAGAAATGGCATTATGGCTGCTATGATATAATTTGTAGATTGCAGGGAAACTGGAGGTGCTTATTACAACAATCCAGTTCCGTGCTTAAACTTATTACCTATAATTCCTGTGCTATTGCAAATTAAGCAGTGTGACACACTATCATCCTACAAACGAGACCTAGATGATTGGATGTTTACCAACAAATTCACCCTAGAGAAGGGGGGGTACAGCCTAAGAGTGAATACTGGCATAACATAAATGGTCATAGGTTCATAGGTAGGTACTAGGCTATTGGCCCTAGGGCCTATATAAGCCTAGCCAAAAAGCTATCCTGCCTTTCGCCACCAAAGAAAAGTATTTTCCTGTGCCCCTGTCGAGCAGAGCCACAGAGGTGATCCCCAGGGTGAATTTCCTATTTCCCATCCAGTCATCAAGATTTTTCTTGAAGAGTGCTAATGAGGAGCTTTGATATAGATAGGTAGTTTGTTCCAGAGTATGGGAAATCTCTGGGACAGGAATCTATCCCTCCAGCATGTTCTGTTTACTGTGGTGACAAGGTTTAGGTCCCTAGAGCATGTAGCTCGGAGGGATTGGGATTTCTTTAAGTGGAGCATGTCCAACAGCTCTGGGTTTGACATAGCTTTGTATGTTAGGCAAAGATCATCTCTGAGTAGGCGATATGCAATGGAGTAAAGCTGGAGTTTTTTGAGACAGTCTGCATAGGGCATTTGTTTGAGGCTAGTAATCCTCTTTGTGAGGTATTTCTGTGGCCTTTCCAGTTGTAAATGTCTTGTGAGGTACATACCAAAAGGGGCATTGTACTCTATAATGGGTCTAATGATGACGAATAGAGTGGAACAATGACCTCTTTTATCCTGGATGAGAAACCTTTTGTGATGAGGTGTGCCACGTAGAAGGATTTCTAGATTACTGTGGTGATGTGATTATCAAAGGAGAGACTACTGTCCCAAGGTCTCTTATCACACTTTCGGTGTTAAGTAGACTACCACCTATGTGGTAGCTCATGGGTACAGGGTTTTTACCAAAGGGGATGACAATGCACTTTTTAGCATTGAGCTTGAGGCCATGGCTTTGACACCAGGCATCTGTCTCAGTGAGGCCCTTTTGTAGGATGTCCACATCGTTAGGAATTTCGATTATGGCTCCTAGTTTGCAGTCATCTGCGAACTTCGTTAGCCAAAGACCTTCTGTGTTAGCCTGTACTTCAGAAAAGTAGATACCAAACAGGAGAGGACCCAGGACTGAACCCTGTGGTACTCCACTTGTCACTGGTCTGAAGTTGGATTTAGAGTCTGCTACTTTCAAAGTGTAGGTTCTGTCAGTGAGCCAGTTGGCAACCCATCTTGTGACATAGGGATTTATACCTAGTTTAGTGAGTTTATCTATAATTCCAGAGTGGGGGGTGGTGTCAAAAGCCTTGGCGAGATCTAGATAGGCTGTGTGAACCACCTTACCCTCGTCTACAGCTTTGTTGACTGCTTCAAAGAAGTCTATCAGGTTTAGGAGACATGATCTGTCTTTTACAAACCTGAACTGGGTGGGGTCCAGAGATTGGATATTACCATTGTCTTTGTTTATAAGTTTCATGATAATATGTTCCATGGCCTTGCAGACCAGGCTAGTTAGGCTAATGGGGCAGTAGTTCCCAGGGTCTGTGGTGGCTCCCCCTTTGTGGAGTGGGATAACTGTCACTGTACACTATTCAGTGGGCACAAAGCCTGAGGTGAGGCTATGATCGAACATGGTGCTTAGTTGGGGTGCCAGTTCATTCTGTAGTTCATGTAGAACGCAGCCTGGGATGTTTTCAGGTCCCATGGATGCTGTGTTCTTGGCTTTGGAGAGTGTGGTTTTTACCTGTGCAGCCATGATTACAGGAACTTTGCATTCTTCTGGTATAGAGATGGGCCCTTTAGGGGGTGAGAGGGGGTAAAGTTAGCACTGAACCTATCTGCCAGGATGTTGGCAATATCAGTTGATTCTGTATATTTAGTGTCATTGTGCTGTAACTCAGAGCAGATCTGAGTGTTGCCATTGAGATTCTTGATATAGCTATAGAATGTTTTGTGGTTGTCCTTGGAATCAGTGGTGATTTTGTTTTCGTAGCTAGCTTTGGAGGATTTTATGACAGATCTCAGCTTCTTACTGAGGCTGACCAGGGAGTTCCTCCAAACATGGGATTTTACTCTTTTTGCAACAGTTTCTTTCTTCTGTTCTAGAGTTTGTTTATGGCAGGGGACCACCAGATTGGCTTCCTTTTTTTGGAGGATAGCATCTTGGTTCTGTTAGGGATAGCACGATCCATGCACTCGTGTAAGTGCTTATAAAGTGCATTTGTGTAGGATTCAGCAGTGGTACCTCTATTGTCCATCAGCATGGGTGTCGTGAAGTTTGCCACTTCTGTCTTAAGAAGCATGAAGTTGGCTTTGGAGACATTTTTTACGGTGGTTTCCCTAATGGGGGGTGGGGCGGGATGTGGATGTCTAGGGTGATTAGCTTGTGGCCGGATCTGACCAACGAGGAATTGACCTCTGGTGTGGAACACCTCTTGTCATGTTGGTAATGACCAAGTCTAGGATATTGCTGCCCTTGGTGGGGGTGTGGATAAGTTGATCCAAGGAGTTGGAATTTATGAATTCCAGAAAACATTGAGCAAAAGCATTGGTACATGAGTAGTTTTACTCACAAAACAGTCCAGCACCAAGGAGATGTGTAGACTATAACATTCTTTAATTCTTTAATGTGGCAAAACAAACAACAAACCGGTTTCGGCCAAAAGTATAGCCTTCTTCAGTGCATTAGCTAACATTCATTCACTTCACATTTAAATAGTGCAATATTAGACCAGAGTCAAAGCTGATTGGTACATGCCTAAATTAGATTAATTCATTGAGGCCGGGCTTAAACAGATCCCCCAGCCTGACAATCCAGCCAGATTCCTCATTATTTAATATAAAATGTCAACCTGTTTTGTTAGATTTATTTCCCTGAATTTTATCAATAATTATAGATTGAAATTTATCAGTAGCATGGGTTATCGTATGTTTGTAAAGAGCATTGGATATTCTTTTATTTTTTATATCACTAAGATGTTCACTCATCCTATGTTTTAGTGGCCGAGATGTTTGCCCTACATAAAAGGCAGAGCAAAAACAGGTGGCCAAATAGATGACCCAGTCACTGCTGCAGTTGAAGAAGCATCTGATTTGAAAAATATGTGGGGTATTGCTGCTGGTAAATTCTTTTGTTTTGCAAACATGTAACAAAGACATACAATGGCCACATGAACTACTGCCAACTAACTTGTCCCCAAATAAAGTAGTTTGTTGTGTGGTAATGGGATTGGATTATTTATTGTGAGTAAGATGGGAACTGATTGTACGACCTCTTCTGTAGGAAAAAAGACATTGTGGAGAGAGCATTCCAGCTAGTTTTTCATTGGCCAACAAAATATCCCAATGGTTATTAATAATGTGTTTGAGGCCACCGATGTTACATCCAAATGTTGTAACCAGACAGATAGGTTGGGAAGATTGTCTATCACTTCTCTTGGATCCCTTCCCATAAGTTAGCAAAGTCCTTCTATCCTGTTCAGTGGCAAATGAACATGCCCTATTTAGAAATCTTTGGGATAGATTATTTTACTGGTATTATAGGCTTCCTCTGAAGAACATACACGCTTAATGCGTAGAAATTGGGATTTAGGGATGTTCTGGATGATGTGGAAGGGGTGATGACCGGAAGCATGAAGTAAGGTGTTAAATTGGGGACATTTTCTATAAACCTCAGTTTGCAATGTATGGTCATTCGGATATAAGATGTGAACATCTAGGAATGTGATTTGCTTATAATCATAATTGAGTGTGAGGTGTATCCCCCACTTATTTTCATTTAAATATTCCACAAATTTCTGTGCATATCCAGCATCACCCCTACACACCATCCGACAATCATCCAAATAACGTCTCCAAATGTCCATTTTGTCCAAAAATATATTATGGTTCTCATCATATATTAATTGTTCGTCGATGTAGCCCATAAAAAGGTCTGCATAAACGGGAGCGAAGGACACTCCCATAGCTGTACCTGTTAACTGCCAGTAACATCTCCCATGAAAGTAAAAAACATTCTTAGTAAAAACATGTTCAGTTAAGCAAACAAGAAAGTATTGAAATTCGGAGTATATAATTCAGCTTTATTCAGCCAGAACTGAATGGCTTCCAATCCTGCCCAGTGTGGGATATTTGTATATAGGGCAGTAATGTCCAGTGTACATAAAAGCCAGCCTGGTTCCAACTGTGTGTCATTGATGATATTGAGAAATTGAGTGGTGTCTTTGATTCTAGATCTGACTAGAGGAAGAAGTGGTTGTAGATATTCTGTAAGAAAAGCAGATAATGGTTCTGACAGAGATCCACGACCTGAAACAATTGGTCTACCTGGTGGTTTGGTAGGATGTTTATGTATTTTGGGGAGTAGGTATAGATATTGTGACCTAGGATCTTGGGCAATCAATTGGTAACCAGTCCTCTGATCAATAATTCTTTTCTCCTGTGCCAATTTCAGAAAAGCGTCAATCTCTTTTTTGAACCTAAATGTTGGGTCCAGGGGCATATGCATGTAAAATTTACTATTAGATAGTTGTGTTGTAGCTTCTGCTTCATACATGTGCCAATCCATGATGACCACTGCCCCTCCCCCTTTTGTCAGCTGGTAATATTACCAGGTCATGGTTATTGCTAAGCATATGTAGGGCTTCCCTGTTCTTGTTTAGTAAGATTTTGTTTAGTACTGGTGCATATATTCATGTTAAAATGTAAATCTTTAAGCACACATTCTTTAAAGACTGAAACATGTTTGCCCATAGGGGGTATGAAACTGGATTTGCGGAAGTGAAATCCGATAGATCTTTGAGTTTGATTAGAATCTGAAAAAAATAATTTCAGGTTAAGAATTCTGCAAAATTCATGAATGTCATTTACAAAGGTATGTTCAGCCACAAAAAAAGATGGAATAAAATTTAACCCTTTGTTCAATAGTTTTATTTCAACATCTGACAAAGATTTGGAAGAAATATTGTGAACATTATTGATGTTTAATGTGATAGAATCTTGTCCAAAAGTTGTTGAATGTTGTGTACCTCTCCGGTGTTTCCTACCCCCCCCCCGTGTTTTTTGCCCCTAAAGGGTCAGTGCTAGGTCTCCTCTTTGCTACTGGAGACTCCTGAGTAGAGATAGGGTCGAGATCCATGGCTGAGGATGAGCCATTCCCTGATGTTCCTCCATCGGTATAACTCTTGTTCCTAAGTATGTATCTGGGCCTATTTTTCTTATTAATAGGTTTGTTTCCTGAATCCTAAAATCTGACACTCTTATTTATGCCAAATGGTTTGCCTCTGTCATAATCTAAGATATCTCTGTTAAATTTTTGTGTTTTTTTCTTTATCAATTGTTGTTCCAAAGCCGAAAGGTCTGTAGCCAAAGCATTCAAATATTTGCTGAAGAAGGGTTGCCCTTCATATGTTTTAGCTTCCTCACAGTTGTTAGTTACTTCAACAATACATTGATCTATGATTCTTTCATAGTATGAAATGAGAGCATCCACAAACACCATAGAAACTTTATGTTGGGCCTGGGCCCAATCTTGAGATAGTCTCTCATCTATCTGACTAACCAAGGGATGAGTGCGAACACGCAAACCCCTAGAGGTGATGTTCTTAAGTTTATATGCTTTAGAGCTTCAAATGTCAAATGTTAGATATGAGTGTCTTCATACTCTTTGTTAGTTTCTGAAATAATACCCCAGATAGACAATCAGGATCATCCTTATCCAAAGTTGTATTGTCTGAACCTAATGGTCATAATCCAAAAACTGTCAAATTATCACGGTCTGCTGAGAGACCTTCCAACAGTT
Organism: Protopterus annectens; assembly: GCF_019279795.1. NCBI lineage: Eukaryota > Metazoa > Chordata > Ceratodontiformes > Protopteridae > Protopterus > Protopterus annectens. The sequence continues at coordinate 1,739,107,842 of NC_056739.1, read as the reverse complement.
TTGAAAGATCCATAATTGAAACTATACGTGGAAATGAATTAGCTAACACTGTGATCTATCAACAAGTATTAATGTGGCATAAGACCAAAAAATGCTTCCCCAATTCAAATTCAATAAAATAAAAATAAAGTTTGCAATATGCAAGCTGTTGGTCAGAATGAAAACTATATATCAGTAAACTGTGAATGCCTTAAACAATACTTCCCATATTTTGATACAGTAAAACTCTAGGATGTAAAAATGTGATCACATCATAACTGTGAATCCTAAATAAAAAACAAAGTGGTTGGGTAGCCCAACAAACAATTGTCTGAATACAAAGTGCAGCCAGTTAGGGGCCATAAAATCTTTGTTAATTATATATATATATATATATATATATATATATATATATATATATATATATATATATATATATTATAAATGTTGGACCATAATTCGAGATCTGTCAATACAGAGCCATTACACCCTTAAAATCAAACAATAATTAAGGGAATGTAATAACTGGGAATATGTCTGATAAAGGTAATAATAAATCAAACACCTAGTGTTTGATTTAAGGCAAAATGGCTGACCTACGTCTCTGCCAAATAAGTTGCGTTTGATTAGTTGCAATGCATCAGTACTTCAATACACAAACCAGGAACTTTAGCACCAAAAAAAATAATAAATCTGTAATGCTCTTTATAAGAGTTGACTTTCATCTCAACTCCTTGCAAACATGCAGTAAATCCATGAGCTGACTTTCCTCTCCACTTAGTATTTATGTACTGAAAGCAAAAACATATTATAGAGCCCTGAAAGGGCCCTTATTGTTACCAACAATAAATGCCGAAGACTAAATCTCAATATGCATGCCCCTTGGTTTATATTAAATAAGATGATGTAGGCATATAGCTCTGTATTGATAGGTGTCGAAAAATAATCTAAAAATAGAAATAGAAACGCCAACCCAAACTAAACGTCTGCAGTTTATATAACCAATTGGTGTATAGGCTGATTGGCCTTATTGTGTCTATTGTAGAGACAAAGACCTATATTTAGTAAATATGTATCCTTAATAATTGTAAAATGACAAAGCCCCAGTTCCAAAAACAAGTGTTGTCACCAATATATTAATATGATGAGTAATCTCTAACCTGAATGCATTGTAGCCAAATAATAAGATAAATACAATGTTCAGTCATAACATATTAATTAAACAGTGCAAGGAAACTGGTATTTTCCATATGTACAAAACATATTAGTCCCATCAGCCAGTATTTCTTCCGAATGCAAATGTCCCTTCAAGATAATATGATAAATGGAAACAAAAAAATCCAGTCACAAATACGCCCGATGTTCAAATAATGTTCCAAACACTGTGGATAATGCCTGATGGCCAAATGGAACGATTGTTCAGTCACCACAATGATTTTAAGTCGATATTAGCCCCAATACAATATTAAAGCCGTAATGACTTGTAAGCCGCTGATGCAAAATGGCATCTGCCAAAAAACAGCTCCCCAAGCTGAAAATGTTCTTGCGATAAAGTAATGGGTTGAACCAACAATTCTCGGCACTTGATTTTGTACAAAATGCCAACTAATAAAACATAGATCCAACAATGTCCTGGAGACAACCCTGAGTACAAACACAATGCAATTGATGTTGCGAAGTTCCTTTTTACAAAATGATACCCATTAACCAACGTATGTTAAATGAAAACAGTTCTTGAAATGTTAAATAACTATGTTATTAAGCAGTTGACTGACCCAGATCAAATAATGTAGTCTTAAGTGTCCATACACCTTAGTGAAAACACATAACTGCCACAAAAAACTTTTAAAGCTTAGCTTGCTCCGTGTTTATAACCAAACAGGTGATATTCATTGCGGTCTAAAGAGTTGAATACAAAGCCATTACCTGGTTCGGCACCCAGATAAACACCATCAAGTTGTGTTCATAGAACCAGCAGCAAACCCCAAATAAATGTCAAGTTAGTTGAAGCCCAATATATCCAAAAACAATATAAGAAAAAATCCAGGAATAACAACAGGAGGCAAAAAATAAAAAACCTCTAAGTCTAATAATATAATTCAAAGGTAAACCAGCCACATATCAGTTCCATCTCTCCCAAGGAGTCTCCAGCACAGAAAGAGCGATGCTGCAACCTAACTCAATCCCACCAAAGTAAGACAGGGTGCACGGACCAAACCAAAATGTAGTCAAACTTACAAAATAGTCCAGCACCAAGGAGATGTGTAGAATATAAAATTCTTTAATTCTTTAATGTGGCAAAATGAACAGCAAACCGGTTTCGGCCAAAAGTATAGCCTTCTTTAGTGCATTAGCTAACATTCACTCACTTCACATTTAAATAGTTCAATATTAGACCAGAGTCAAAGCTGATAGGTACATGCCTAAATTAGTTTAATTCATTGAGGCCGGGCTTTAACAGAGCCCCCAGCCTGACAATCCAACCAGATTCACTAATTGCAAAACAAAAGAATTTACCAGCAGCAATAACCCACATATTTTTCAAATCAGATGCTTCAGCAACTGCAGCAGTGACTGGGTCATCTATCTGGCCACCTGTTTTTGCTCTGTCTTTTATGTAGGGCAAACATCTCGGCCACTAAAACCTAGGATCAGTGAACATCTTAGTGATATAAGAAATAAAAGAATATCCAATGCTCTTTACAAACATACAATAACCCATGCTACTGCTAAATTTCAATTTATAATTATTGATAAAATTCAGGGAAATAAATCTAACAAAACAGGTTGGCATTCTATATTAAATAATAAGGAATCTGGCTGGATTGTCAGGCTGGGGGCTCTGTTTAAGTCCGGCCTCAATGAATTAATCTAATTTAGGCATGTACCAATCAGCTTTGACTCTGAGCTAATATTGTACTAGTTAAATGTGAAGTGAATGAATGTTAGCTAATGCACTGAAGAAGGCTATACTTTTGGCCGAAACCAGTTTGTGTTTGTTTTGCCACATTAAAGAATTAAAGAATTTCATATTCTACACATCTCCTTGGTGCTGGACTATTTTGTGAGTTTGATTACATTTTGGTTTGGTCTATGTACCCTGTCTCACTTTCGTGGGGTTGAGTTAGGTTGCAACATGAGTAGTTTTCCCGGTTAATGGTGGGGTAGTTGAAATCACCCATTATTAGGGTGTTGAGTTGTACCCTAATATTTTCCAGTGTATCAAAAAATGAGGAGTGGGAATCCTGGGGCATGGTGGGGTATCTGTAGCAAGTTACAATTTGGATTGCGGTCTTGCCCAGAGTTAGTTGCACTAGGATAATCTCGGATGCATTATGCTGAGCAACTAGCCTGTATGTGTGGATATCCTTAATGAACATGGACATGCCCTCCGCTTTTAGTATTTCAGTCCAGGTTAGGTGGCCGAAAGGTGTGGTATGAATTATAGCCTGGTAATGCAGGGGTGCTCTCTGGAGCCTTGAACCAGGTCTCTGTCACTGTACAGATGTCACTGTTCTCCATTTTAAGGAGTGCCTCGAGTGAATGCATTTTGAGGTTTAGACTTCTAGCATTGAGTAGCTAAACCCTCAGATTTTGCTTGCTTGTACCTGTTACGGTGGTGAATTTGTCATTTGAACCTTGCCAAAAAAGGCACTATAGGGTTAGCAAGAGCCTTAGCCAGTATCCGGAATCCCAAGGGCGACAGGTGCAGGCCATCTCTGGCAAAGCATCGTGGTCTGTCGATCATGTCATCCCAGGCAGACAGATACTGGATCCCCATAGAATGACACCAGAAGCTTAGCCAATTGTTGAAGTCAATCATTTTGTCCTTGTACTGTGGTATCATTCTGGGTGATGGCAGGATGCTACTCAGGGCTAGGGTCATACCTGCCTGGGCTACAAGGTCGGAGAGCTCCTCCATGTCTCTTTTCATGTAGTCAAGGGATGTATGTCTCAGGTCATTAACACCAACATGGACAATGACAGAGTCATATTTGTACTTGTTGTGGAGTGACCTGAGTGCATGCGTTATGTGGCGGATCCTGGCACCCGACAGGCAGCTGATAGTAGCTTTCTCCTTGTTTAGCCTGGTGAGTGGAACATCAGTGTGCCTGACTATAGAGTCACCTATGTCTAGAGTGTTGGGTACGTTGTCATGCCTTATGTGCTGTGGTTGAGTGGCACACTGAGTTTGTGGGCTATGTGTCATTTGGGTTGTGTTGGAGGGTGGAGGTTGCTTGCGTTTATGTTTTGGAGGTCTCTGTTGCTTGAGCATATTTTTATTGAGAGCCTCCACAAATGTAGGTGTGTGTTTTGTGTTGCTATGTGTGTGTTTTGGTGGTTTAGGTTTTGAGGGACTATGTGATGAATGTGGTGTGGTGCAAGTGTTTACCTTCTCCTCTTGACTGTCTAGTCCAGTCTTGGGTGAAGAGAGCTTTGCTTCCAGTTTGGCTATATAAGTGCATCTCTCACAGGTTGTAGTGTTTGGTGGTAGGAGGAGAGGGTTGTCTGTGTACATGAGGCAATTGCTGCATTGCCCCAAGATGCCCAGATTCATCAGGTAGACAGGAGAAAACACCGGGAGCTGACCCTTAGACATGCCTGGATAGGTGCTTATTTATTAAGTACTAAAAACTGTTTTCCTCTACACAAGTGAGGAAAGTAGAGTGCTGCAGTAATTTGTAACTTATTTAGTGCTTACAACGAGTTCTGAACAAGTGCTGAGCTCATAGAAACAGATTTGAGTGCTAAAACTAAAACACTGGCAAGTTCTAAGGGAAATTTTGAAGAGCAGACTTTATGGCGTCAGGAATAGTTTAACCCTAGCTAAGTGGTGATGCAAAATGTGAGACACAATTGCCTTAAAATGCATATAATTCATAGCATTACATTTTGACATAAACATATAAGCCAGTCCTGTATCATAGTCATCCAAGATAGCTGAACTGGCAAAAACTGATGCATTCATTGAAATCTTTGCCATCTAGGCTCCTTGGTGCAAAGGGAAACAGCCCTGACTGTGAGCTAGGTAACTTCGGTTCAATTAGTGACACCAGCACTAAGGAAGTTAAACAGGGAGGGAGGGACAGAAATAAAGGGGTGTGGCCTGTTTATATCTCCCTGGGGGAGGAGGATTGCATATGCTCACCGAGCACATAAGAAGGTCAGATTTCCCTGGGGGTGATAGGGAAAACTACCTCCTGTGCTTGTAGTAGGTTGGTGAGGAGACTTGCTAGAATACATCCTTTATGGAAGTGAGGGACCATCTAGTACCAAAAGCCCATTGTGCCCCACCTTCCTTAATATACCTGAGCATACTTGGAGGAGGGGCAGCAATGAAATAAACAAAAACCTCTCTCTTTTTAAACACCTTTATTAAATTATCACTTAAGACATAGGCAAACATACAGTAACAGAAAAGAAAACAAACCATATTAACATTATAGGTTCATAGGTTGGTACTAGGCTATCGGCCTTAGGGCCTATGCAAGCCTAGCCATAACAATTCCCTGGATATTTCTTCCCACAATATTTACTTCTCCAGGCCCCTGTCTAGCAGGGCGACTGGCATGATCCCCGGGGTGAATTTCCTATCTCCCACCCAATTATCAAGGTTCCTTTTGAAGAGGGCCAAAGAGGTGCTCTGCTTGATATGTATGGGCAGTCTATTCCAGAGTATGGGGAGTCTCTGGGTCAGGAACCTATCCCTCCAGCATGTTTTGTTCATTGTGATGACAAGGTTTAGATCCCTGGAGCATGTGGCTCTGAGGGATTAGGATTTCTTTAAGTGGAGCATGTCCAACAGCTCAGGGTTTAACATGGCCTTGTATGTTAAGCAGAGATCGTCTCTGAGTAGACGATATGTCACAGAATATAGCTGGAGTTTTTTTTAAACGGTCAGTATATGGCATCTGCTTTAGGCCTGTGATTCTTTTAGTGAGGTATTTCTGTGGCCTTTCAAGCTGTTGCAGATGTCTTGTGAGGTGCATACCAAACGGGGCATTATACTCTATAATGGGTCTAATGAGGGATGAGTACAGTGAGACAATGACCTCATTTTATCTGGATGAAAAGCCCTTAGTGATGAGGTGTGCCACATAGAATGATTTCCTGACTGTTGTGGCAATGTGGTTATCGAAAGTGCTTCTTTTACTTACATTATAAGCAAACTTCAAACAATAACACAGCACAACTTTACTCTGGCTGAATCATGGTTTTCTAGCATTAAACTTATACCCAATCCCAAAAAAACAAAACTACTTTTCTTCAATTCTGGTAGAGCTCCTGCACTAAATAATGATTTCACCATAAACTCCAAGGAGAATACCTCAATCCCCCCAACAACTGACACTAAACTCCTAGGCGTAATTGATAACAATCTAAAGTTTGACATACACATAGCCCAAACAATCAAAAAAGTAAACAAAAAGCTTGGTCTACTGTATCGGAACAAGCAATTCATGACCAATTATACCAAAGCCACTATTGCTAGAACACACCTATTATCCACCCTACTGTATGCCTCCCCAATCCTGACTAATCTTCACCACAGCAAACTAAACAAAATGACATCTTGCTATAACAAGATTGCCAAGTTTTCTACAGGTGCCTCTAGTAGATCCCATCACTGCTTTTCCCTCAAACAGTTCAACTGGCTTGAGTTGCTCCAACTACTTCTTGCTACTCAACTCTCCACAGCCCACAGACTGCACTACCTCTCTGACAAAACTCCTGCTCTACAAGAGCTAATACAGCACTACACCACCACCTGAACCTTAAGATCAACAGACCAAAATCTCATAAATGTCATCAAACATAAGAATGAAGCAGGTAAATCTCTTTTTGGCTGTACTATAGCAAAAATCTGGAACTCACTTCTAAATCATATAACATCTACAAGCTCTGTTCCACTATTTAAGAAATTACTCAAAACCCACTATACTAACAATTGGCTGTGCACATGTGACTCCCAGGCTAAACCACTACAATGCAGTTTTGCAAGAATTCCACCAAAGAGCACCTATAAGTTTCAGACCTCTGAATACCTATTATTACTATAAATTTATAACCTCTGAATACTTACTCTTACCAAACAATGTTCTATTTTGATAGTTTTGATTTAAATGTCTATTTAGAAATGTTGAAGTTTTATTCCGATGCTATTGATTTTTTTATGTCTATGCAGAAATGTTAAATATGTTGTTTAAATGTTTAATTGCATGCCTTAAGAACACAGTTATGTATTTTACTACATGTATTGTAACATTGTATTAAGTGGAGCTTTTCTCCCCAGGCCTCCGCTGAAAATGGACCTGTGTCCAGTCGGACTTTCCCGGCCATCAAATGGAAAATAAAATAAAAAATAAAAATAAATAAATAAATAAAATATATCCTTTCTTTCTTTCTTTATAACTATCATCAGTCCAGTGTTAAATAATTCCGTCAGTTCATACCTTCCCTTAAACCTCATTCCTCCTCCTCCTCCTCTTGATTATTATTCAGCATGTATTGTTACCACAATTTCCAGTGACATTTATGTAATTTGCTCCTCCACTTTTCTAAAGATCCTTCTTCCAGATCTTTTGTCTCTTTTTATAATATTCAATACTTCAAATCAGAAGTATAGCTGGTTCAGCCAGAGCCTTGGCCTGGTACTATGAACCATCTCTCACTCCGTCAGCAATTCAAGTGAAGAGAATATATATATGTGTGTGTATATATATATATATATATATATATATATATATATATATATATATATATATATATATATGTGTGTGTGTGTGTGTGTGTGTGTGTACACACATGTATGTATTTATATCTGTGCCACTTTTTAAAATATCAGGTTTAATATAGGTGTTTAAAAACTGAAGCAACACTGTCTCGCTAGTCCTAATGCCAGGTTTAACACATGGAAAACTGAGTGATAAAGTGCCAGATGTGTTGGTACAGTTGAATAAAGCCTCACTGTGACCCAAGTAATCTGAGTATAATTATGGCACAGGAACCTGATAAAGCTGGAATGGGGGAGGAGAGGAATGATAAGACGAAAACCAATTATACTGAAACCAGAGTGTGTGTGTGTCTGTGTGTGTGTGTGTGTGTGTGTGTGTGTGTGTGTGTGTCTGTGTGTGTGTGTGTGTGTGTGTGTGTGTGTGTGTGTGTGTGTGTGTGTGTGTGTGTGTGTGTGTGTGTGTGTATGTGTGTGTGTGTGTGCTTCATAGGTCATAGTGTGATAGATTCTTAATAAGCTACAAAGGAGACCATGAAGAAGCTCAGCCACATCACCCAGTCCTGGTAGAAACACTGGTGGAAACTAGGGATAATACAGAAGTGCTGTCTATAAGGGGAGTGGGGCCATGATTATGTAACATAAGGAGGCATGGACATCAGTCATGAGGCCAACTGCATGCCGCCATTTGGACTCTATGGGCATACACCTGGGAAATGTAGGGCAAAGAAAAAATAAGATAGTGGCTGCCTGAGTGATGGTTCCTCTAACTGGGTCTTACCTGCTGGGTTGTAGAGGACTGTTGGATAGCATAGAACTCGGTGGTCTTCAGGCAGCTGGAAAAAAGAGCAGATATTAAGTGAAATGTTATTCTCAGGCTTAAGCCAGAATTCAGAGATATCAAGGATATCAGTGATTCAGCTCAATCAAGACCTTTAATGATGAGAATTTAATATGAACTCCTTTTAAGCTACTTAATAAAAACCATTACTGAACATAGCTGCAATGTAGCAAAAGCAGCAATGAATAAAATATAATGTAATAATCTAATGATTAAATGAAGAGTGAGGAAAGTAAAGAGTTATAGGTCCTCTGACAGGTGAAGCATGCATGTTGTTCTAACTACACTACCAAATAATTTGGTGGCATTCTTGTGCTTTGCTAATGAGTTGACTGGTATTCTGTGGCACTTTTACTTGATGCACGCTGTGCATACTCTGTATACTACACATTTATCAGTGATTTACAACTCTTTGTCCCCTTCCGTTCTGAAGCACAGTATAGCTATTAGAAACTGCCAGCATGAGATAGTTCTAAGATATGTCAGTTAAGTACAGAGTATGAGCTACTAATAAAGCCTTGCCCTGGAAACCTGCATATGAGTTCCTCAATCATCACTTCAAACTATGTGACTCTGAGAAAGCCATTGTTCTGAAGTCTGGCACATACTTAAGGGTAGATGCCTTTCAAACCTTAACTCCACATAATAGTGCAATAAACTGAAAGGATTGCTTTTTAGAATATTTAGTTGGGGGTGGGGCCAGCCTCCTTCCAAACAATATGATAGTATGATGTATCTTTAAATGTTGTTTTGTTGTACCATTAACAAACATAACTACATAATGTCAATCACCTTCTTCGGTCATGAGAATCAAGGAAACCATACTCCACCAAACACCTGGTAAAAATGCTGATAAATTAAAACCAAAAGAAGCTGGTGCTATTGGGCTGCAGTGCACCCCCCCCATTTAATTTCCAAAATGGTGTAGGAAACGTGTGGCTAAACTAATAACATATTTATGATTTTTACTCAGAGTAATTTGATATATCTGTGCATGCTTTAACATTACTCAGCATGTATGTAATGAAAGAAACACAGCAAATTCTTATCACTGTCACTGTTGGGCTGTTTTTAAACTGGCCCAATAATTTCGACAGTCTGTGCATCCTTGCCAGTGCTATTGTGTGGTGTACCTTTCCCTGTAAAAGGTAATGGAACTAAAGCAACTATTAGCGAGGCCAGCTGGGCTGCAAATAATAGAAGTGAGAAGGAAACTAATAACATACTCAGATGAATCCACTCTCATTTGCACATCTGACAACATGGTACACCTCCAAAAAATTACTCAGGAAGCTTTAACAGCCACTGAAACATGGCTTTGTAACTCACAACTCATGATCAACCCTAAAAAGACCAAACTACTACTTTTTTCCCCAAATCCGTCTCTCATGAAAAAAACAAAATTTAAAGTCCTCTGTCTTGATAATACAACCATTGAAGTCACTTCTCACAGCAAACTATTAGGGTTAATAGTGGATGATAATCTAATATTTGACCTGCATATACAAAATTGCATAAGAAAAACTCATCAAAACTAGGGATGCTTCACAGAACCAAAAACTTTCTCACTGATGCAACTAAAACTACACTTGCCATTACTTACCTCCTCCCCACTCTTTTTATGGCACTCCCATTCTCACTAAGCTCCAGATTTCACAAAAGTTAAAACTTGAACAATGCTATAACAAAGATGCTAAATTTGCAGCACATAGCCCTTTCAGAACGCACCACTGTATAGCACTCAAAAATTAAATTGGTAAGAACTGTCACATCAACTAACATATACTCAACTTTTACTACCTATAAAGTTATCCAGCATCTGTCTGCCTGTCCAGCACTAAAAAACATTCTACACAACTATGGTCCCAGCCGGTCAGTGTGATTCATTGATCAAAAACTCCTGTCTGCCTACAAATCTAGTAAATCTGCTTGGCATTGTCTGTACTCATACAAGGTTGCTAAGGTCTAGAATTCTTTACCTGTATCCATCAGGTCTATGCCCTCCCTCCAATCTTTCAACACCACTTTGAAAGACTTCCAAGCTAAAATCTATCTCTGTTCTTGCTCAAAACCAGGATAAACTATATCCCTAAATGTGAACAAGTACTTTTTCATTCCTTATACCTCCTTACTCTCCCTATTCACTTACTTCTTTACTGCTATCTAATTCTCTTCCCTGACTTTCTTTCTAAATATACCATAAGCCTGTTTATCCCTAACTTCATATTGCAGTTCCTGTTTGTATTAGAATAACTTACCTTTAATTTCTCTACAAACTAAAATTTCTCTAAATATTAAGTGATTGTCACAGATCTTTTATCAATTCTTAACCAATGTTTTTATATTGTGTCTAATTTGTTATAATTATTTAAACTGCAGATGTTTTTGTTTTATTTTTGAAGGTTGTATAATTATTGTTCTTAAAATGCTTTGCAATACTTTGGAGCTTTTCTTCTGGGCCTCCACTGAAAATGGGCTTCTACCCAGTTGGACTTGTCTGGTAATAAAATGTCAATAAATAAATAAATAAAATAAACTAACTAGATGACATGTTATATCTCCCTCAGCTCAGCAATCTAATCACATTCTCATTCACAGCTTCTAGTGACAATGATTTATGATGTGTGAGAATGCTGGTTGCTTTGTTTTTTATTACATTTGGCAAATCATGTCAGAGCAGCTAAAAAAAAATCATTCTGACGGCTTAGAGTCATCTTGTGATAAGTTGGACAATCTTAATTAAATAAGATGTAGCTATTCTTGCTATCAAATTGTATTGCCAGTGAAGAAAGAAGTGATAAATTTATACAGCAGATGTAATCATTTATCATTTGCTCAATTGCTGACACTGCAGTGCAGCGTAAGGAGTGTTGCACTCCTGAGTGTGCTCTCCTTCAGATGAGATGTTAAAACTGGGACCCATCTGCTTAAATCGGTGGTAGCTCAGATGGATTTAAAAGATCCCTGGGCACCTAATGAAAAGAGGAGTAGTCCTTTATTAAAATTCACAAATACAATATATGTATTCCATATACAATTTTTACAACTCATTTATAATTATATACAAGTAATTCACACACTGTCAAAATGTTCAGACTTTGAATTCCCTCCACTCCTTTTTCCACAGACAAGATTTTTTTTTCATAATTTCTGATACTACCCATTTCCCATTATATTTTTTCTCACTAATTCTTTCATTCCAGATGATCCACATTATACAAAACAATTTTTCATCTAATCTATCTATATCATGTTTCATAGTTTCATAATATCCATATTCTATCATGTCTGTATTTATACATTTAACATTTTTCAATCCTTTTAAACATTCTTTGCCACATATTTCCTCCTACAATTGATATAACCTTTTACATTTCAGAAAAACATGTGCAGTGGTCTCTAATTCGCCACAGTATATGCAGATTCTATATTTTATTGTTCTGTATGGCATAATTGCTTTTACTGAAGCCTATTTAAAGACAATCTTCACAAAAAATCTGTACATTCCACATATTTCTGCACCTTTTCACTCTCGCTTTTAGTGCTTTCACTTTTTCATCTCCTAACTGCTTCCAAGGGTAAATATAATACATTTTTCCATTATATTTTCATGGTTTACCTTTATTAACCCGAATGGCGTGCATTCAAGTCCACCTGCTTAACGTCCTACATCCCAAATGACAGGAATGCCAAACACTGACATTCCCGATTCACCAATCTCGGCCCCTTCTGGACCCATGTTAATGCTTGTTTTTAGGTCCAGTAAGGAGTTTCGAGGTTCGGTGTTTATGTTGGGTATACTGCAATTCGGCATTCCGACATTTCATGGAAATACGTTGAGCATGCGATTACTCGATCATCTGACAATCAGACTAATGAAGGTAAACCTATTTTCATACCATGTTTTCCTGTTCTTTTCTATGCTCCCTAAATCAATCTTCCATACTAGTATTTTCTCTTGATATAGTTTCATTTCCATACCAGTGATTCCCTTACTTCTTTTTAAACCTTTAAGCCTTTCTCAAATTGATTTATATTTTTCCTGTATAATAGGTTCATAGGTAGATACTAGGCTATCTGCCCTAGGGCATTTATAAGCCTAGCCAGAGTGTATTTGGCTTCCGCCTCCCTATTAGATTAAAAAAAAACACGTAGATGCCAGTGAATGAGACCAAAACCACAAATAAACACTGGGAGCTCACCAATGAGAGGAACGAGTCGTGAAATGTTTATTCAAACACGAACACATACAATACCAAATGCAACAACTGATAGCGAATGCAGTAACTGAAAGTGTAATTAACGCTTTCACTGAATAAATCGCGTTTTCGTTACAACTTCATCAGATACATCTCACAATAAAATAAACCATTATATATGCAGTTGAATCAAAAATGCTTCCTGTCATTGGTCCTTTTAATAATTGATTAATTGAAAACTCAACCCATTCTTAAAGAAAAATTGAAAAAGAATAAGTCAAAAAACCAAAACCATTTAAAACCAACCTGTTAATGTATGTGAACAGCTACATGTGCCATAAAAACAACAAATATACAAAATCATCATAAAAATCATTATAAAACATTGTAAAAATGGTATGTTATAAAAATGTATATACAATAATAAAATATATGTGTGTATATATGTCTAGTAATTGAATAAAAATCATGTTAGTTAAAAAATAAAAATAATAATAAAAATAAAAATGAAAAATGTATGTTAAGTAATACTAGTATTTAATAGTATTAATGTAATAAATACTACAATTACAATTTGGCTTGCCTTAATTTCAAGACTGGCTTGATGTAAACCATATCATTAAGTCCTGGGGGTCTTGATGCATCTAAAAATATTTGCCAATAGAGCTCACGGTATTCTAACCGCGTCTCCCACATGCCACCTCTAATGTCTTTTGCAACTACTTCTAGAACAAAAAAATGTAAAACTTGCATCTTTACAGACCATTTAGTGACGGTACAATGCGTTTTGTTGTTTTCCCTACTAATTTCATAATAATGTTCATAAATTCGTGTTTTCAATTTCCTTTCCGTCTTGCCTATGTAAAAAGAACAACACAATTTACACTGAGTAAGATAGACAAGTCCATTGGTGTGACAATTGGCATAACAATTACTATGTAAAATTTTGTTTCTACTAGGTAATTCTATTTGAGATGCGTTGTACAAAAAAACACATTGTGAGCAAGCACCACATTTGTACGTACCTAATCTTGTTCCTTGTTTAAATTTACATAAGTTATGTCCAAACTCAAAGAGATTTTTAAAGTTTAAGTCCTTTCTATATGTAAAAACCAGGGGACTATGACGTAGCAATTCTATGTCAGTAATTTCTTGGAATTTTTGCCATACCTTATCTACCACTTTCTTAATAACTCCTGAATCCCCATTGTAGTCAAGGACAAATGTATCATGTCTATTAGTATCTGTAAGAATGGCATTAGAAGTGATACCAGTCCCCATTGTTACAACATCCTGTCCTAGTATAGGTAAAAATCTATCTGTTCTGCCTTCAATAACTTCCTTTTTCATTTCCTGTATCAGATACAGTGGATAACCCCTGTCTTTGAACATATCACAAACTTTGTCACATTCAATAATAAATTCGTCGTCCTCAGATGTCATCCGACTAACCCTGACAAGTTGACCTTTAATTAAATTCTTTTTCTGAAAAAAGGGATGTCCACTCTTAAAGTGAAGGTAAGAGTTAGAGAATGTTGGTTTCCTGCAAATCTTAGAGGAAAATCTACCATTCAGTTTAGAAATACTAACATCTAGACAATTAAGTACTTCTTGATGAACCTGGTAAGTAAAATCTAAAAAACTAGTAGTTCCTTTGAGATAGGACAAAAATTCAAAACATCTCTCTTGCCCTGCTGTCCACAGGATACAGATGTCATCTAAAAAACGTTTTAGATTAGCCTATTAGATTACCCTACTGTGCCTCTGTAAAGTAGGTCACAGAAGGTACCACTTTAAGATTAGTTTACTGTGCCTCTGTCTAGCAGGGACACAGAAGAGATCCCAGGGGTGAATTTGTGATTTCCCATCTACGCGTCCAGATTTCGCTTGAAGAGGGTCAGCGAGGGGCTATGTCTAACATGAACTGGGATTCTATTCCAGAGTGAGGGGAGCCTCTGGGAAATGAATCTGTCCCTCCAGCATGTCCTATTTATTTTTGTGCTGAGGTTTAAGTCCCTGGAGCATGTAGCTCTAAGGGACTTGGATTTTTTGAGGTGGAGCATGTCCATTAATTCTGGGTTTGACATGGCTTTGTACGTCAGGCATAGATCACCTCTGAGTAGGCGGTAAGCAACTGAGTAGAGCTGGAGTTTCTTTAGTCGAGCTGCATAGGACATCTGTTTGTAGCCCATGATCCTCTTGGTGAGGTACTTTTGGGGTCTCTCCAGTTGCTGCAGGTGTCGGGTAAGGTACATCCCAAAAGGGGCATTGTATTCAATTATGGGCCTGATGAGTGACGAGTAGAGGGGCACAATGACCTCTCTTGATCTAGATGCGAACCCTTTCGTGATAAGGTGGGCTATATAGAAGGTCTTTCTAACCACTTTGGCAACGTGATTATCAAAGGAGAGATTACTATCTACGTTGGTCCCCAAATCTCTAATTACTTCTTCTGTACTTAATGGATTGCCACCTATGTGGTAATTTGTGGACACCTTGTTTTTCCCAAAGGGGATGACTATGCACTTTTTAGCATTTAGCTTGAGGCTGTGGCTCTGGCACCAAGCATCCGTCTCTGTGAGACCCTTTTGGAGGATGCTTGTGTCAGCTGCAGATTCGATTATGGCCCCCAGTTTGCAGTCATCTGCGAACTTTGTCAGCCATAATCCCCCAGTGTTAGCCTGAACCTCAGAGAAGTATACACCGAACAAGAGAGGTCCCAGAACTGAGCCCTGTGGGACACCACTTGTAACTGGTTTGGATTCGGACATGGCACCTGCGATTCTGACCATGTGGGTTCTATCCCTGAGCCAGTTTGCAACCCATCTTGTGATATAGGGGTTGATATTTAAGCTGGTAAGCTTATTTATGATGCCCGAGTGGGGTATTGTGTCGAAGGCTTTTGCAAGGTCCAGGTAGGCTGTGTGGACTACCTTGCCCTCATCTATGGCTTTGGTAACTGTTTCAAAGAAATCAACTAGGTTTAAGAGGCAAGATCTGCCCTTAACAAAGCCGAATTGGGTAGGGTCCAGTGTCTGGAGGCTCCCAATGTCTTTGTTTATGAGTTCCATGATAATACGCTCCATAGCTTTGCAGACCAGACTAGTCAGGCTTATGGGGCGATAGTTCCCGTGGTCCGTTGTGGCACCACCTTTGTGAAGTGGGACCACTGTAGCTGTACGCCATTCTTTTGGTACATATCCTGTAGTAAGGCTAAGTTTGAACAGTGACTTAATGTGAGGGTTAACTTCTTCTTGGAGCTCGTGTAAGACACAGACTGGGACACCGTCCGGTCCCATAGATGCTGTGTTTTTTGCTTTGGAGAGGGCAGCTTTCACCTGTGCATCTGTGATGCCAGGGAGGTTACATTCAGTTGGGACAGGCATTTGCTCCTTTGGGGGGGAAGGGGGGGAGAAGTTTACGCTGAATCTGTCTGCCAGGATGTTGGCTATGTCTGTAGGTTTGGTATATTTTGTACCGTTATGCAACAATTCAGAGAATATCTGGGAGTTTCCACCCATATTCCTGACATAAGTAAAGAAGGCCTTGTGATTATCTTTAGTGTCTAGGGCAATTTTTCTTTCGAAACTGGCCTTTGATGATTTTATGAGGGATCGAAGTTTCTTGCTAATACTGATCAGAGATGCCTTCCCTTTTTGGGATTTTGCTCTGTCATGTAGTAGCTTCCTCCTTCTGTTGTATAGCTTATTTATGGCCGGGGTCCACCAGACAGGTCTCCTGTTTTTGGAGGAGTGAGTCTTGGTTTTATTTGGGATAGCATGATCCATGCATTCCTGCAGATGCTCATAGAATGCATTTGTAAAGGATTCTGTGGATTGGGCTGTATTATCCTCTGGCCCGGGGGCTTTGAAGGATTCCACCTCATTCTTAAGAAGTGCAAAGTTGGCTTTTGAGAAATTCTTTACCGTGATTTCCTTGGCTGGGGGTGGGGACGGGATATGGATGTCCAGGGAAATTTGTTTATGGTCTGATCTTACCAATGAGGGGTTTACCTCTGGTGTGGAACATAGAGTCCCCATGTTGGTGATGACCAGGTCCAATATGTTGTTCCCTTTTGTGGGAGTGGTGACCAGTTGTTCCATCGCGTTAGAGTTTATAAATTCAAGGAACTGTTGGGCGAGGGCGTTTAGGCTTGAGTAGTTTTCCCAGTCAATGTTTGGGTAGTTGAAGTCACCCAATAACATAATGTTTGGAGAGACCTTCATATTCTCCAGTGTTCTCAGGAATGCCAAGTGGGGTTCCTGTAATAGGGAGGGTATTCTGTAGCAGGCTACAAACTGAAAGGCAGTTTTGCCCGCTGTTAATTGCACATGGATGGTTTCTGATGCTTCGTGCAGTGCCACTAACCTGGAGGTGTAGGTATCTTTGATGAATATAGATACTCCCCCTCCTTTTGTGCTTTGGTCCGAGTTTTGGGGCCGAAACGCATGGTATGAGTTATAACCTGGTAGTGCTAGGGTGCTCTCAGGAGCCTTGAACCAGGTTTCTGTTACTGCACAGACATCAATTTTCTCCATACTGAGGAGAGCCTCGAGTGCGTGCATCTTGAGGTTTAGACTTCTGGCATTGAGTAGCATTATCTTTAGTTTTTTTATCCTTGGGTTGTCTATGGAGGTGGGTTTGTCCTTTGAGCCTTGCCTAAAAAAGGCACTATGTGGGTGGCAAGAGCCTTGGCCAGTATACAAAAGCCTAAGGGTGACAGGTGCAAGCTGTCCCTAGCGAAGCAACGTGGCTTGTCGAGCATGTCATCCCAGGCTGACAGACACTGGATCCCCTTTGAATGACACCGATACTTTAGCCAATTGTTGAAACTGATCATTTTGTCTTTATACTGTGGCATCATTCTTGGTGAGGACAAGATGCTACTCAAGGTCAGGGTCATACCAGCCTGGGCTATATGATCAGAGAGCTCCTCTATGTCTCTTTTCATGTAGTCCAGGGAGGTACGTCTCAGGTCATTCACAACAGCATGGACAATGACGGAGTCATACTTGTACTTGCTTTGGAGTGACCTGAGTGCTTGCATTATGTGGTGGATCCTGGCACCCGACAGGCAGCTTACAGTGACCTTCTCCTTGTTCAGTCTGGTGAGCGGGACGTCAGTGTGCCGGACAATAGAGTCCCCTATAACAAGTGTATTTGGTGTGTTGTTTGGCCTTAAGGTC
Source organism: Protopterus annectens (assembly GCF_019279795.1). Lineage (NCBI taxonomy): Eukaryota > Metazoa > Chordata > Ceratodontiformes > Protopteridae > Protopterus > Protopterus annectens. The sequence goes on along the minus strand of NC_056739.1, from coordinate 1,739,089,905 downwards.
TGTGACTGTGAGGCACACTGATTTTGTGAGATATGTGGTTCGTGGGTATTGTTGAGGGGTGGCTGTTGCTTTGATATCTGCTTAGGAGGTCTTTGCTGTTTAGGCAGATTTTTATTTAGAGCCTCCGAGTATGTTTTTGTGTGTTTATGTGTTGGGTATGCAGATGCAATAGGTCTGTGTGAGACTGGATTTGTGGTGAGGGTGGTTACCTTTTCCGCCTGACTGACTGTGCCGGTCTTGGGTTGAGAGAGCTCTGCCTCCAGTTTGGCTGTATAACTGCATCTCTCACATGTATTAGAGTTTGTTGGAAGGAGGAGAGGGTTGTCTGTGTACATAAGGCAATTGTAACATTGCCTCAAAATTCCCAGATTCACCAGCTGGACTGGAGAGTAACCCCGAAACTGACCCTTGGACATACCAGATTAGTATAGGGAACTGTTTTTTTACTGATCAGATTAGGGAAGGGAACTGATTTTTCACTTGATGAGGAAGGGCCAATCGGGAGCCTAATACTTATGAGAAGTCAAGGAGGGTGTAGTGCTTTAGTTAGTTAGTGTTTCCTTATAAGAGCTGAGCAAGTGCAGGGCTTTAGAAAGAGAATAGAGTGATTACTTTGAGAGTTTGAACAGTTCTAAGGGAAAAAGTGAAGAGCAGACTTTGTGGAGCCTGGAATAGTTTAAACCTGTTTAGGCGGCGCTGCCCGATACTGCTCAGTGCACAAAACCGCGCAAAAAGAGAGTTGTAGGGTTTTAAGAGAGAGATCAAGGAGTTTAGAATTGACCCAAAATGGCCAATAAAACTACAGCTTGTAGGCAGTAACCACTCCTCCAGGGACAGGCAGGCTGTTCAGTGTTAACCACTGCCACTAGTGAACACAGAGACTTCCCTTTAGCCCAAGAAAGCACTGGTCTTCTAGAAATTTCCAAACAGTTCAGAACAGCAAATCTATAACTGAACTTTCTTAACTTTCAGAAAGTGGGAAAAAAGCAAGATCCTTAACAATTTTCCTTTTTCCTGCATCCCTGTCAATACTTTATATAAACTTAATGAGGTTATATATGCAATTGGATGTACTAAACCCAAACCTCCTTCCGTACTGGTAACATAAAGAATTCCTCTCTTAATAGGGTTCAGTCTAGATTCCTATATAAATGTAAATAACACATTCATTAATTATTTTTCACATTCTGATGGTATCATAAATATACTTGCTAGATCTGCCATTTTACCCAATATTATTGAATTAATTAAACATGCTTTTTTTCTGTATGTAAGTTTAAATGTCCTACAAAATATACAAGTACTCCTGATTTTAAGTATCATGTCCTTCCATTGTGTCATCCTCTGTTGTTCATTACCAAATTTTATTTCCATAATTTCTATTTCTTCTTTAATAAACAGGATACTTCTTATTTTTTCCAGAGAACCCCAGTCCTTTACTCTTTTCCTCATTAATACTTAATCCTAACACCTTTAGTTCTTTGTTGAGTATCTTAATGCCTATATTCATCCATTCTTAAATTTTAACAACTAATACTAGGTTGTCCTCATAAAAGAACATCACTGGAATCTGAATTCCCTCTGCTGTAAAATATTTAGCTTCCTCCAATGCCAAATTTATCTTGGTAACTACCACATTCATAATTAATGCAAATGGAATACTACTTGCCAGACATCCTTGCTTAATGCCACTCTTTATTTCTATTACCTCACTTAACCAACCATTAACCACTAGTCTCACTTTATTTTTGTTATATACAGATTTCAAAATGTTGATTATTTTATTACTTATATTATATTATTTCAAACTCTCCCATAATACTTCATGTTGGATTTTGTCAAATGCTTTACTTACATCTCATACCAGTACTTTTACTTCTGCTCCCCTATTTATTACATCATCGACCAACTCTCTTATTAACATTAGAAGTTCTTGACTTCCTTTCTCTTTTATTGCAGAAACTATTTCAGTTAGCACCTTATTAACCTTATTTACTCTTCTTTTTCCTACTATTTTATAAAGATCTTATAATCAACATTATTCAGTACTAAAGGGCTTCAGTTTTTTTATGTCAGCTCTTTCTCCGTTTTCCATATAAATTTCATTGCACCCATACACATTTTTCCATCATTTATACCTTTCTCAAACCATTCATTTAACACCTCTCTCTAAAAATATTCTTGTTGCCATTCTTGCATGTCCTTATACATTAGGTACTCCAGTCCATCTAAACCTGCAGCTGCTTCTACATTTATTGTTTTCAAGACATTTTTAAATTCTACCATTGCAATCTTTTTCTTCAATTCTCTTGTCTTCTTGGGTTATTTTTTAAAGTTCCATTTATTTTTTCTTATAGTGTCACATACAGTTTCCAAAAAATGTGTTTTTTTACTGTCTGCATAATTTCTTTTTGTGCTTTCACTATATGTCCTTTCTCATTCCTTAACTCCCTTATTATTCTAATTTTTTTCTTTAACTATTTTACTTAAGTATGGCACTACTTCTTCTTTACTACCTTGTAAAAAATATCTTTGTTTAAATAACATTTTTTTTCAAATTTTCTGTTGGTTCATTTTGTATAACATTCTCTCTTTTTCTATAAACTCTTCTTTATTGTCTATTATGCTTTTAAAGACGGTTACTCATTTCCTTATATTTACAACTATATTGTATTCTTTTGGCCTTTTGCCATTCTAGTACTTCTTTTTTATATTCTTCTTTTAAACGAATCCACCAGCTTATCCAGTCTTTAAAAACCTTTTTATCCTTAGAGAATCCAGCCATAGTTGATGTATTATGTATCCCTTACATACTCATTTAACTTTGATTCTTTGATTCTTTTTATCCCCCTACCTACTTTTATACAACCTTGAAAAAATATTCATATTGCTAGATCATGCTGGTTGTTATTCTTATATCTATTAATATTATAATGTCCATAGCTAGCATTCTACACCATTCCAACACCCCTAGCCTTTGCTGAACATTCTTTATACTGTTAACCTTAATAGCTAGTATTCTCACTTTAAGGAACATTTTTTGTTACTTTTATCCTTTTTCTTTATTTCACCCTATACCTATATTGTTAAATTTACATTTTTTTCTTTCACTCTTTTCCCAATAGAACTTCTTTTACTTTTAACTCTTATCCATTTATCATCTCCTTCATCTCTTGAATTACTTACTTCTATCTCTCCTTCTTTTCCTTTTGTTTTACTCATACATTCATTTACTTCCATTCTTATATCTTCCTCATTCTTTTTCTTTTTCTGTTTCTTCTGTATTATCTACTATAACACTCTTCCTATCTTGGCCTGACTTTGTTTCCTGTGTACAATTTTCTGCAGCATCCATGAATGTCCTATTTTTTTCACATTTTATACATTTTTGCTCACATTTTTTTTTGCTTCATGCCCAACTTTAGCACAAATAAAACATTTCCTTTTATCACAGTTGTTAATTAAATGATCATCTTTACCATACAAAAAAGCATGTTTTTGGTTTTCCCCAGTATCTAACAACCCTTATTCTCCTCCACATTAATTATCTTCAATAGCTGCACAATTTTACCATTTTACATTTTCAATACAACACCACATTTCCATCCCCAGTCCATAAACCTCTTTTGTCATATATTTTCATAATGCCCATTATATCTATACACACAGTTTTTAAATAATCTTTAAGTCATCTCTTTCAACTTCATTTCAAAATTGTATAAATACTCTTTTTTTAGCTTCTCTGTTGAATGCCTGCACAACATACAAGTTCCAGGGGTTTTCACTCTTTCTCTTTTCATACTGTTCTAAAAAATTATCCATATACTGTGCCTCCTCAAAATAAGTGTCACAGAAAGTATCCTTGTTATTATAAATAAAAGCTCTTAGCTCTCTGGGCTTAATACCCACTGGTGAAATGATGCTATCCCATACTTCATACCTGTCCAGCTCCTCCATCTTACTACTTATTCTCACCAAATGGTTTCTTCTTTCTTCTGTCTTCTTCTCTTATTTTGCCTTCTTTCACCATTTGTGCATAAAGGTTCATAGGTTCTTAGGTAGGTACTAGGCTATCTGTCCGAGGGTATTTATAAGCCTAGCCAGAGTGTGTCGGCCTTCGCCACCCCATTGATTAATTAACTGATTCTGTGACAAGAATCTATCCCTCCAGCATGTTCTATTTGTTGTTGTGGCGAGGTTTAGCTCACTAGAGTGCGTGGCTTGTAGTGACTTGGATTTCTTTAGGTGGAGCATGTCCATCAATTCTGAATTGGACATGGCTTTGTAAGTCAGGCAGAGATCACCTCTGAGTAAGCGATATGCCACTGAGTACAGCCGGAGTTTTTTCAGATGGGCTGCATAGGACATATGTTTGAGGCCAGTAATCCTCTTGGTGAGGTACTTTTGTGGTCTTTCCAGCTGTTGGAAGTGTCTTGTGAGGTACATCCCAAATGGGGCATTGTACTCTATGATGGGTCTAATGAGTGATGAGTAGAGGGGCACTATAACCTCTTTATTTCTAGATGCGAACCCTTTAGTAATTAGATGGGCTACATAGAAGGATTTCCTAACTACTTTGGCAATATGATTATCAAAGGAGAGATTACTATCTACCTGGGTCCCCAGATCTTTTATTACCTCTTCTGTATTAAGGGGGCTTCCACCTATGTGGTAATTCGTGGGTGTTTTGTTTTTCCCAAATGGGATGACTATGCATTTTTTGGCATTTAGCTTGAGGCCATGACTTTGACACCAGGTGTCCGTCTCAGTAAGGCCCTTTTGGAGGATGTCCGTGCCAGCTGGAGAGTCAATGATGGCTCCCAGTTTGCAGTCATCGGTGAACTTGGTTAGCCCATAGTCCTCCTATGTTTGCCTGTACTTCTGAGAAGTATATGCCAAACAGTAGGGGTCCCAGGACCGAGCCTTGCAGGACACCACTTGTGACTGGTTTAGAGTTGGACTTGGAGCCCGCTATTCTTACCATGTGAGTTCTATCTGTAAGCCAGTTGGCAACCCATCTCGTGACGTAGGGGTTTATGTTTAGGCTGGTGAGTTTTTCTGTAATACCCGAGTGGGGAATGGTGTTGAAAGCCTTGGCGAGGTCAAGGTAGGCTGTGTGAACCACCTTTCCCTCGTCTATGGCTTTGGTAACTGTTTCAAAGAAGTCAACCAGGTTTAGTAGGCATGATCTGCCCTTAACAAAGCCGAACTGGGTTGGGTCAAGTGTTTGGAGGTTCCCAATGTCTTTGTTAATGAGTCCCATGATGATGTGCTCCATAGCCTTGCAGACCAGGCTAGTCAGGCTTATGGGGCGATAGTTACCAGGGTCAGTTGTGGCCCCTCCTTTATGGAGAGGAATAACCATTGCTGTGCACTATTCTATTGGCACGTAGCCTGTGGAGAGGCTGAGGATGAACAGTGTGTTTAGGTGGGGGGTTAGTTCATTCTGTAGTTCGTCAAAGACGCAGCCTGGGACACCATCTGGTCCCATTGATGCTGTGTTTTTGGCTTTTGAAAGGGCTGTTTTCACCTGTGCATCTATGATTTTTGGGACACTACACTTTTCCGATATTGTTGTGGGCCCTTTTGGAGGTGAGAGGGGGGTGAAGTTTGCACTGAATCTATCTGCCAGGATGTTGGCAATATCAGTAGGTTCAGTATATTTTGTGCTAATTTGCAGTAGTTCAGTGCATATCTGCGAGTTGCCACTTAGATTCTTAACATAGCTAAAGAAGGCTTTGTGGTTATCTTTTGAATCCTTGGCTATTTTTCTTTCGAAGTTAGCCATGGATGATTTCATGAGGGACCTTAGTTTCTTACTGATACTGATCAGGGATGTCTTTCCTTCTTGGGATTTGCTTTTTTTCTGAACTAATTTCCTCCTTCTATTGTATAGCCTGTTTATTGCAGGGGTCCACCAAACTGGTTTCCTTCTCTTAGAGGAGTGAGTCTTGATTTTGCTAGGGATGGCACGATCCATGCATCCTTGTAGGTGCTCATAGAGTGCATTTGTAAGGTTTTCTGCATCTTGGGCAGCATTATCCTTTAGCGTGGGGACTGTGAAACTTACCACCTCTGTCTTAAGTAAGGTGAAGTTTGCTTTAGAAAAGTTTTTTACTGTGGTTTCCTTAGTTGGGGTGGTGGTGGGGTGTGGACATCCAGAGTGATTAGTTTATGGTCTGATCTAACCAGTGATGGGTTGACCTCTGGTGTGGAACACCTGTCACCCATGTTGGTGATGACCAGGTCCAGTATGTTTTCACCTCTGGTAGGGGAGTTTACCAGCTGATCCAGGGCATTTGAGATGATGAATTTCAGGAAGCACTGGGCCTAGGAATTTGTACTTGAGTAGTTTTCCCAGTGAATGGTAGGGTAATTGAAATCGTCCAATATCAGGGTGTTTGGTAGGACCTTCATGTTTTCCAGTGTCTCCAGAAAGGTGGAGTGGTGGTCCTGGGTCATGGAGGGTGATTTGTAGCAGGCCACAATTTGCATTGCAGATTTGCCCGATTTTAGTTGAACATGGATGATCTCAGAGGTATCATGCTGCACCACTAACCTGGAGGTGTAGGTATCCTTGATGAATATGGATATACCCCCTCCTTTTGTGTTTCGGTCCGTGTTCTGTGGCCGAAACGTGTGGTATGAGTTGTAGCCCGGTAGTGCTGGGGTGCTCTCTGGAGCCTTCAACCAGGTTTCAGTTACTGCACAGATGTCAACGTTCTCCATACTGAGGAGTTCCATAATGAGGAGTGCTTCAAGCGCATGCATTTTGAGATTTAAACTCCTGGAGTTGAGTAGCATAACCCTCAGTTTTTTATTAATTGTGCTGTTTACGGAGGTGGGTTTGACTTTTGAGCCTTGCCTAAAAAAGGCACTATGGGGGCAGCAAGAGCCTTGGCCAGTATTCGAAAGCCTAGGGGAGACAGGTGCAAACCGTCTCTTGCGAAGCAACGTGGCTTGTCGAGCATGTCGTCCCATGCTGACAGACACTGGATCCCCTTTGAATGACACCAGAAGCTTAGCCAATTGTTAAAATTGATCATTTTTTTCTTTATACTGAGGTATCATTCTGGGCGATGGCAGGATGCTACTCAGGGCTAGGGTCATACCTGCCTGGGCTACAAGATCAGAGAGCTAGCTCTTCCATGTCTCTTTTCATGTAGTCCAGGGAGGTACATCTCAGGTCATTCACACCAACATGAACAATGACAGAGTGATATTTGTACTTGTTCTGCATGACTTCTTTTCTTCCTTCCTTATTTCTTGAACTACTTCTTCTTGAATTCTGTCCATTATTTCTCCCCACGACACTGCCTTCTCTCTCTCTGGTTTGCTCTGCTAGAGTAATTCTTTCAGATAAACATGTCATAACCCCCCCCCCCCCCCATTGGAGGGTTGTAACAGCACACCTGGATGTTGCAGAATCTGCTGCAAACAAATTATGCTGAAATAGCTCTTTAGAATCTACCATTTCTATTTCACCTTCCTCTTTTTGCCTTTTACCTGACTCTCCTCCATTTACTTTTTTCCTTTCTCCTCTGTCCTCACTCTGCATACCTTTTGACTCATTCTCCACCACATTAGACTCCTCAGTAGTTCGATTAACAGCTTTGTTCTCACCAAAAACACAAAAACACCTTCTTTCTCCTCCATTGTTTATTTTCTGCTTATGCTTCTCTGAGCTGCCATCATGCCCGAACTGGAAGTCAGGAAGCACAACAAAGAATAGAGTCCCCGTACACAAAAGAGTAGGGAAAGTTCCTCTTTGCCCTGGCCAAATTTTCCCTAGTAGTATAAATGCCACCTGGAGTCTCACCTGAAAAAAGTTACTAGCCAAGTGGGACTAATTTGGTCAACAAAGAATGGATAGATAGATAGATAGATAGATAGATAGATAGATAGATAGATAGATAGATAGATAGATAGATAGATAGATAGATAGATAGATAGATGTGTTTTGAACAAATTAACATCAAATACTTTAACATTTTCATCCTTTTAAGTATTTTAATAATCCAGAAATGAAGAAAGCAAACAGGACATTGTAGGTATAATTCTATAACACAACCAATGTGCTCTTTTACTTGAACTTCACATGTATGATTTCTTAACTTTGCAATAATGCCCAAACTTCTGAGGCAGAATTATTGAAATAAAAAATAAACTCCAGAACAGTTTTCACAATGAAAGCTGGCTGTCCTTTGAAAGTCAGCATACTATTTATTTGAAACAGTAAGCACTTGCAGGCTGAAACAACTGTTTCTTAATGAGTGAAAAAATGAATAAAACTGACTGCTTTGAAGACTAGTTAACTGCTGAGAACCCAAGTATACTGGAAACATCCCATTATCCCATCTACTGTTATAAACAGCAGCTACCATGCATTCCTTGACAACCACCCTGCTACTACTTGTAACAAAACAACACAACCTCTCCTCCACCTTGTTGGTTACCAACTCCCTTCCTCTGACACTAACCTAATTGGGTACCATCCTCAACAACCATTGGAGCAAATGTTAACTCGCTAGTGCCAGCAGTTTATATCCCCCTTACCTTGGTCACATTATCTTTTTAAGACTACTATTACAAGTATTTTAAAACACATCAGCAGAAACATGAAGCTATTCATTCTTGGCTCTCAGTTTGTTTCTTTCTGTCTCAGGATAACCTCACCCAGATAATAACCTCTCCTAGCAGACCTAACCAAATACTGGAAATCACTCCCTCCTTGATTTATTTCCAACATTCATACCCATAGCTCAGATGGATCCTACTTACAGAACACCCCCAGTGACCATAATGGCCAACCTCTGCCTTGTACATAGTTAATGCCTTCATCACAGCCATATTGAATAAGCACTTCCCTATCCTGAGGTGGTGTTTTGGGGGACAAAAATATCCCTGGTTTGACATTGACATTAAAAAACACCTGTCACCATGCCTAAAAGCAGTGGAAGTCCTCTAATCTATAAAGGACTACCATACTCTTCAAAACCTTATTTACACCTCCAAGTTACTAATAAAAACACCAAAATCCACATTTTGAGCTCAAAACTTCAAGCCTCAGTTGTACAGCCTAAACACTTTTGAAAAGTTTTAAAGAGCATATTTCACTTTACCACTACTACACCTGACAACAACATTTGTATAAGTAATTTATCCACCTTCAATGAGTTTAAAGCCTAATAGTGTCTCAAATTAACTCTGTCCCCCTCAACACAGGCAGCTCAACTCCTTGTCCTTCACAACCTCCCTTCTCCTCCCCACTTCTCTCCAGTGGGATTCACTCCTTCTACTTCAGAGAAATCATATCAAAATCTGTCAGAAAAATGCTTTAAAGACTCACCACTGCATACAACCCAAACACTGGCAGCATACCTCTAGCATTCCTAAAATGTGTGCTCAGCGCCTTTCCAAACCACTTGCCCACATATAAAATCTCTCAGACATCGCAGGTAATTTACCATGCCATTTCAAGCACTCTATTATACCCATTCCTGAATTTTCTTCCCCTTCTCATGTATATGACTACTATCCTATTTCTATTCTCTTCCTAGTCACTAATATCTGTAAAAAACACATTTATGAGCAAGTTTATGACCACCTCAGCAAATATGGCCTCCTCATAGACCCACAACATGACTTTAGAGGAGGTCATAACACAAATTATACCGTCACAGACAGAATTTTCTCTGCTGTGGAAATGTGATAGCTAACAAGGGCAGACTTCATTCATCTATGCACAATCCTTGAAAGTGCAGACCACTCCATTCTCCTTCACAAATTAAGTGCTCTGGACTTTGGAGATAACACTGTACACTGATTTAGAAATTACCTTACTAACAAAGCCTTTAAAATCCAAGGTGGTGCTCTGCAAACTGATAGTGGTTCCTTCTCTGCTGGAGTCCCTTGGATCTATCTTATTTCTCTTTATCAATGATATTTCTACTTCTATCCCTTCAGGTAAAATAGCACTTTATGCAGATGACATCATCTTATGCAGAACTAGATCATCCTCCTCCTCAGTCCAGTCTGCTCAAAATAAACTTACTCTTAATATCAATAAAATTGCTATAATGCTTTTTGAATCCTAATATAAATTTAAAACTGTTTTCCCACTTTTGATCAGTAATCCGAGTAACTAAACAACAAACATGATTGAACAGTTTAAGTATCTTGACCTAATACTTGGTAAAACACTTTCTTGCAGAAGCCACATTGAAGGTGTGCTTGCAAAAGTTACTACTCTGTTTCAAACTACCTCAGAAAAGAAGCCAGAAAAGCTCTGGCAAAGAATGTGTTTATCCCAGGGCTAGATTATGCCCTGCCAATCATTACCCTACATTCTGCATATAACACTTCTAAAATACAAACATTGTTTAATACCCAATGTAGAATAATTTCTTTCACCCTAACCTGAACATCACTGTCTCAGCTTATAAAAGACAAACCGATTATTAGCCACAGACAATTCCACATTCCTTCTAACCATTCTTACTTGTAAAACATTAAGCAGTTCTTTCTGCCTATGCGTAACAAGCAGGCTCCAAATAAAATACACTCCCCTACTATTTGAGAAGTTAGCACAATAACACCTCAACTTTAGTCTAGTCCCCTTTTGGCCTTTGTCTAGGTGAAAAGCCCATCAGTATGTCTCAGTCACTATGACTGTGTCCAGCTTGGTAGAAACCGGCATCCTGAGACAATGTAGCAATTGTCTCATCTACTCAGACAACCTTTTAGTCCTTAAAGAATTTAACACAGTATGCGAGATATCTACATACATATTATCCTTGGAGGCAAAAACTTGCTCACAAGCTTGTCAAGAACACACACACTACATCCTTCACACATACCACTCACCACACTCAAAGACCTTCTTATGTTGAGGCACTTAAAACAAACCTCCAAATTTCAAAGACCTCCTAATTCATCAAACTGAAACACCTACCCTCATCAGTCAATAAAGCACAAACCAGCAGCAGCACCTAACACCACACATAAGCCTGGACCCAATGAATCCCCAAAAACAAAGCCCATAAGGCAATCAAACACTTTGCCTAATACTCTTGTCATAGGGATTCTATTGTACAATGCACAGATACTCCTCTCACCAGGCTGGACAAGGAGAAGATAATGGTTAGTTGCCTACCTGGAGCTAGGATCTGCAATATAATGCACGCACTTAGGTCACTGCACCATTGGTACCAATATGATTCTGTCATAGTCCATGTGGATGTAAGTGACCTGAGGAATACCTTACTGGACTATATGAAAAGAGACATTATGGACCTCTCTGAATGTGTGTCACAGACAGGTACACACCTTGCATTGAGCAGCATTCTACCTTTAACTATGACCCTCCTAGAATTGGGTAGTCATTGCTAACCACAAGATCTCGAGTTTTGGAAAGATCCTTTATATTGGGTTTCTCTAGTATTTTATTGGGTACACATGGCTAGGCTTATAAAGACCTTTGGGACAATAGCCCAATAACCACCTATGATGCCACGGAATGAACAGAAAATGATTGATTTTAATAATTAGATTAATTTCTGGTGTCATTCCAGGTGATTCCAATATTTATCAGCATGGGAGGACATGGTTAACAGACCACTTTGCTTTGTCAAGGATGGTCTGCATCTGACCCTCCCCCTGGACATTTTGATAGTGGCTAAAACTTTATCCATCCCCTTAGAGCTTTTTTTAGGCAATGTCAAAATAACAAAACTACCTACATAACAAAAAAAAAACACTCAAAGCAACCTTAAGGTGTTACTATTCAGTGCTAGAAACCTAAACAAGAAACTCCACACCCTAGAATCTATACTCACTCTGCAGATTGTAGACATCTGTGCTGTTACCTAGACTTGATTTAAAGCCGCAGAAAGTACTCCAACAGTGGAAGGCCACAGTGCCTTCTACACATTTAGGCAAACAGCAGCACAGACAGGAGCTAAAGCTAGAGGAGTCTTTATCTATGTTAGCAGCAAATGCAACTCTAGGTTGGTTAAACAGGATGATGTCTTGGACTTCATCTGCATCCAAGTCTCCATAGATAAGGTTTTTACCATGTCCTGGCCATTTATAGGTTGCCCTTTATGACCCATGAAGCTCACAACTCTTATCTAGACTTACTAAAGGTACTCACCATCCAACCAAATACCCTATTCATGGGAGACTTTAACTACCCTTCCATAGACTGGGAAATGTACATTACCTCTTACTCACAGGCACAAAGTTTTCTGGACTTTATCAACACAAACACTATGGACCAGATAGTTCATTCTCCAACCAGAAAATCAACGATATTGGACATAGTACTCAGAAATGTGGGAGAGTGTTGCAACCCCCCCCCATATCACAACCTCATTGGTGGAAACAGACCACAAAGCTGTCTCCCTTGAAATAATAATCAACCCAGAAAACTCAACTAAACCTGTAACAGATAGGAACTATTAAAAAAAAAACTACATACTATTAAGTGACAGTTTTTTCAAAATTCAGAGCTTCCTCAAACCCCAAGAACACAGTTTCATGCAGAGTTATTTACAGAAACCCTGCACAAACATGTAAGTAGCTGCACTGAGGCAGCCATACCTACCAGAAGAAAGCCCAGATCTAACACCAAAAACAAATCACACTGGTGAAATCCTTACCTTAACAGGCTATATAACAAAAGAAAAAAAGTCATGGCCAAAATCAGAAAGAGCAGCTGTAATAGAAACATGAGCTCTCTTATTCAACTAAACAATAAATTAAGAGGTCTAATAAAGTCTAACAAGGCCAGTTACAATGTCAGGATAGCCTCCCAGGCTAAAAACAATCACAAGGTGTTCTTCAGCTATGTCAGGAACCTTATGGGTTTTACTCAGCAGTGTGCAGAACTGGTGCTAATTGGCACAGCCTTCTCTGAAGAGGGTGACATACCAAATCTATTGGCTGATAATTTTATCTAACTTCATCTCCCACTACCCCCCTGTGAATCCCTTCTAGTATACTTCCCCAATATCAACACGGAGCAGGTCCTGGAGGCCTTAGCTTGCTTCAACAGGACCCAACAATATCCCCAGCTGTCTCTTAAATAGCCTAAAACATGACCTAGCAGGACCACTTGAAGCCCTCCTCAACTACAGTCTCAAAACAGGTTATGTGCTAGGTGAACAGAAGGTTGCAATGGTCACCGTTCTTCATAAGGGTGGACTATCAACTGATCCCGGAACTACAGACCCATCTGTCTGACAAGTCTAATATGCAAAACCATGGAATGAAGTATCATGGAAATGATCAGCAAGAACATTGGCAACCTGCAGACACTGGAACGATCCCAGTTCGGCTTTGTTGAGGGAAGGCCTTGCCTACCTAACCTGGTGGACTTCTTTGAGAGGGTTACCATGGCTATGGATGAGGGGAAAATGGTGTGCATCTCCTACCTTCACCTGGCCAGGATGTTCGATACTGTACCCCACTCAGGTATTGTTGACAAACTCAGAACTACGTATAAATCCCTACGTAACTAGCTGGATTGTCAATTGGCTCACATATAGGGCTCAAGAAGTCAGGGTTGTGAGACCACCTCTACCAAGAAACTGGTCAAATCTGGCATGTGACCAACATGTAGCCAAAAGAGTAAGAAAATTGTACTGTGTTTCCCAACTCATAAGCAAGGGTAAGGCATCCGTATCCAAGGAAGTTGTAGTACTACTCTACTCAGCCCTTATCCAACCCATCAATGAGTACAACTCTCCCTTTGGCATGCACTTAACCAGGTACTTGCAACAGTTGAAATGCCTTCAAAGGTTCCTCACCAGGAGAATCCAGGGTATAAAAAGGTTCTTCACCAGGAGAATCCAGGGTATGAATATCCTGTCTTACACAGATCACCTTAAGTCCTATCTCTGTACTCAGTCTCTTGCAGGCTATTGACTGGTGATCTATGCCTAGCATATAAGGCATCCTCAGATGCAGCTCTAATGGATATCTTGCATATCTGCATGACAAATAGCACCAGAAACATTAGATCCAAGGATATGAACTTAGCCTGCAACATAAATAGAACATGCTGGAGGGACCAATTTGTGTCTCAAAGGATCTCTATGCTATGGAATAAACTCCCCATCTATCTGAAGCAGGGTTCATTCCCAATCCTATTGAAAATAAACCTTGATCATTGGATGGGAAATCACAAATTCACCCTTGGTCTGGCCCTCATGTCTCTGATGGACAGAGTTTGACAGTAAGTAAATTAATCCCCAACTAACATACCCGCATGACCCGTAGCTATCTCTTTAGTAACATACCTCGCCGTATAGCCATCCAAGGAACTCCAGGACAAAACTTGGTTGGGGTGCATGGCTAGGCTTGTAAACACTCTGATGAGCTTTAGGCTAGTATAAACCTATGGACATATAAAATTGTCTATTCCAATTGGAATTATCTTAAAGCATAATTCTGGCAAATTATCAAGTACCCACAGTTCAGGAAAGAATGAACAGTGCACCTAAAAGACATATAGAAGTGTACATGCTTTAAAGACAAAGGATAATTTCCACCTCCCAGCTACACTCCTCCATCTTGTCCCTATATTCACACTTAAGCCATAACTCCTGAAGATTATTATCACACAACAGAGGGACCTCACATAAGCTATATCTCCTAAAAATTGTTATCACACAACAGAAAGATCTCCCTTTGTTGTAAATATGTACATTTAATTCATAATTCTTCTTCTTGTAATAGTAGTTGTACATTAACACCTCCACACCAATTAATGACTGTACCCACTCCACTAATCACTACTGAATCATCATGCCTTTGCCTTATTGCTTATTTTAAAATAACTTTCTACCCACTCTCTTCATTTCTCAGGCAATACCTCTCTTTCATTTTTGACCCTACTTTCTCTTCTGTAAGAGCTTTACCATGTGGGTGCTAGTGCATTTACTTAAATCCTTGATACTTTAAATGGTTTTAAATTATTGGACTACAGAAGGTATTGTTTTTGGATCTTTTGCTTATACTCTTGTGTCTTCTGCACCAGAGTCTTGGAGGAAAATGGTCCAATGACCAGCATTGTCACTTGGCCAACAAAGAAGAGATAGAATAAATATTAAAAATGAATAGCCTGTCAGTTACTAAATTTCTAAATTTAAAAAAGAAGTAAATATGAATCTTTTGTGATGATCTGTTTTTCTTTCTGGAATATATTAAAATGACAAACTTATACTTACCATTATTTACAATACAATTCCTAAAATATTTTTGGCAACAGTTGTCATTGTGTTGTACCACAGTAATATATACAGAATGTATCAGTGGCTGGGATTCACAGACATTTAGCACTATGTACTAGAGACACATGGATTATGCAAATGACAACATTAAACACGGCGGTGCAGTTCAGAAATGTATAAAACAGATGTGCTGCTCCATTGTGCAAACCTGTTTTAAACACCAGGAATTTTTGGTGTACAGGGCTATGAGTATGCTAAGATTAGCAAAGGCTACTGCCAAACACCATGTGTTAGAGGCCACTATTAGAGCCAATTGCTACAGTGTTGTAAATCATGGCCATCAATACCATTTTATAATGTACTGTTAGTGCCGTATATACCAGCACCTCACAGACCAACAGAGATTGGACCAATACCATGTGGACAGGGATACTACGGGAGAGATTAATTGTGTCATGCACAGTCAGAATCAAGGGAGATGGAAAAACTGCCCATCCATGTGTACGTAAAGGTATGTGTAGCATTAGCCATTGCAGCTACAGGGACCTTCCAGCAAACCACAGGGGACACATTAGGCATCTCACAGGTATCAGCCTTGTATATCCTACACCAGTTCCTGTACATCATACTGCAGTATGTGGAGGAGCATATCTGGTACCCCAGGATTGCAGAACAGAGAACCACTACTGTGCAGGTATTTTGCATTATAGCCCATTTATCTGAGGTTGTGGGAACCATAGACTGCACACACATTGTCATCAAGACCATTCTAGTCCACAAGAACTTAATTACATCAATCTTAAGGGCAATATGAAAGGTTTCCACACAACTGCCAAGTGGTGTATAATGTCCAGGGAATTATATATAATATATCCATGCACCACCCTGTCGGTCGTCACGATTCACACATATAGAACACATCCTTCCTATACCAATGATTTGGGTATGGAGACTTCCCACAAGGTCATTTAGTCATTAGGTACACACATAGGTGGGTTATACAAGACAGTATACAGACATACCACATAAGTAGGGAGCAGGTCAGTTATAATAGTATGCTTGTTGTGGATTACATGTTATATGGGATATGCTTTGGAGTTGTGGATGATGACCTGCATTTGGAACTCCAAACCACGGAAGACATGGAGTACAACACAGCTCATGTAGTAACATGCTATGACATGGAGCATGTCTTTGGACATCAAAAGGGACACTTCCACAACCATGACACATCAGGTAGGGCATTGCAATATAAACCAGACACCTTTGGAAATCTTTGGGATACTTTTTGCATAATATTTTTATTTTTGTTTTTATTTATTTATAGTCTGGGTTACTCCCACAGGCCTAATGGTCTCTTTTCAGGGGAGACCTGAGGTGGTATTCATACTGACTAGGGGAAATTTGTCCAGAGCACTATGAAACTTTGCCTACTTCTGCAGTAAGTGCCATGGGATCTTTTCCATCCACCTCAGCTACCACCAACTTAGACAAATAGGGTCTCAGTTTAATGTCACATGAGAACGAAAGGTGATACTTTGGAAACAACTGCAACAGCAGGGGAAACATCTCACTACAGCAGTAGGACCAACAATGAAAAAGCAGGTTGTAGAATATAGCGATGATGAGGCAACAGCCGTATCTCATGAGACATGGAGGTGGGTGCATGTAACTGGTGAAGAAACAGCATTTTATCCTTAACTATGGGCCACATGTACTTGAAAAGGACAATGCAGAATAAAATGATGAATGTAGTATTACACCCAGGCTATGTATGAACTGGCTATGACATGCATCAGACAAAAATATAGCCATACAGGTTAGGGGTGGGAAGGGCACAGACATCATCACTTGAACATGTGGTTGGGAGGACACAGTGACAGTTGAAAACAATACTATAGAGTGGGTTAACTTTATGAGAGGTGGTCTTGGTCACCACTTATTGTGTCTGCAGGTTGTGGGGCGTCAGAGTCAAATCATCTAGTAGTGGGTTTGAGCTGCTACATTGTGACCACTGGCAATGTCCATTGTGGTAGCCTGCAGTCTTGCGGCTTGATGCAGTCTATAGCACAGATAGTGCTGAACTATGGGATCAACTACATGCACCCTTATGTATTATGTCTCATGTGGGCAGCTTCATCGACCATGACCTAGACAATGGTCAGGAGCAGGGACAGTGTTCTACATACTCACAGGTGATAATGAAGGTGAAGAACTACAAATGTGTTCAAACGCAGCCTGGCCAGGGGTCTGAGATGTTGATCCTGAGGACCATCACTAACAATGATCTTGCGACTGCCATATGGAAGGCTATGTGGCCATAGTTGACAGTGAAGCTGTCTCAGCAGCAGTCTGTGTAGTCTGTTGTAGGATTGGAATGTACTTAGCCATCGTGCATATAGACTGTCTCATGGACATGCAGTGCACAACCTGCAGTGACAGCTCTATGGGCAATTACCACATGTCTCATCACACCACCCACAAAGGCCACATTTGTCAGAGGCTTCAAATAAAAGTGTGTGTTCATTAATACAACAGAGTTATAAAAAACAGTATATAGATAAAGAAACCTTGATCTGTTTGGAAAAAGAAGCATCTGAGGAACTGCAAAAATATAAAGAACAAAATCTACAGACTTTTGAAAGGTATAAAAAAGAAATATGGACATGGAAAAGAAAGAGAGCTCTGATACAGTGCAATATTTATGCAATGGAGAAAGCTAAATTAATCAACACAAAAAGGCAGCCCCAAAGATATTCAAAGAGAAATACAGGCAAAGGCATCCAGATCTGGAAAATTTCACAAAAAAAAAACAGATCACAAAGAGGGAATGTAGAACAGAAGATTAGTAAAGTAGAAGTTTAAAAAAAGAAGCTAAAGTTATGGAATACTTGCAAAGTGAAGGATTTAGAGTAGAAAGTCTAACACAGGTTACATCGCAGCATGATGAAATGAGTCCCCAAACTAAAGAGAAACAAGAGGATCAGGAGACATCTGAAGAAATACTCCCAAGCGAAACAGACTGCTCGGGAGCCACAAACCAAGAATGAAATGTTTATTTAAGCTTTAAATGAATACAAATCAGCCTTTTGTCCCTATGGTTCTTCAGAAAAATAACTTTACTATTTACAATTACACTGACTACAACATCACTGATGAGTACTTTTCCATGTTTGAGAAAGGATTCACCTTTATTCCTACTTTTAAACAAAACTTGGTAGATACCATGATGAAATTTAAATTATTCATTAGAAAAATTAATTTTACTATCCAATACAAAGACACGCCTCACAGCAAGAGGTTCTCCGGTTCGATCCTCGGCTGGGGTGCCTTCTGTGCGGAGTCTGCATGTCCTCCCTGTGGTCGCGTGGGTTTCCTCCGGGTGCTCCGGTTTCCTCCCACATCCCAAAGACATGCTGCAGGTGGATTGGATACTCTAAATTGGCCCTAGGTGTGCGTGTGAGTGTGCCTTCTGTGGAAGGTTGGGCGCCGGGCTGGCAACTCGACACTGTAAAACTCCACTGCCATTCAATGTGCGGACAAGGTGATCCGCTGTGGCGACCCCTAACCGGGAAAAAGCCGAAAGAAGAAGAAGAAGAAGAAGAATACAAAGACAAGGAGGTGGAAAGGGTAGAACAGAATGGATATTCTAATTATTTAACTTTAAAGAAAAATAGTACAGCAATGTTCTTTCCCCATCCCACAGTTGGAGCATTTTTCAAAATATGTGAGCATAACATTTATCAATGTTATATTTTGGGGAAAAGGGCTATAGTGCCTTTGATCTTACTAAAGAAGAACATGATCCGTTAGAGAACTTGAAAAGGAATCCCCACCTTAGAATAATGAAACCTGACAAGGGAGGCAGTAGTTGCTTCAGGAGAGAAAAATTCTCTAAAGAAATGTTGAAGATTTTGGAAAATAGTGACGCATACTAGAGCCTTTATGAATGAAGTACATGGTTCCTATCAATATATAGCTCTATTTTTAGAGGATGACTTCCTGCAGGGTAGGATGGATCTTAAGACTTACATGTTTTGGCAGAACAATCACCCCAGAATTCCATATTTCTTTGGGATCCCTTAAGTTTCACAAGGACCTGCAGCACCCTACTTTTGGACCCATTGTCTCTGCAGCAGGGGCTAACACACACCCCCTTGCCCTTTATGTGGACAGGATGTTGAAATCTTTAAAAAAAAATAGAAAACCACATTGTTAGAAACTCTTGGGATTTTTTGGGTAGGGTCACACATTCCCTTTAGAAAAAGGATGTCATCTTTCTGACGATAGATGTGAAAGAACTTTTCTCTAGTATCCCCCAAGAGGATAGATTGGAACTGTTAGTGAAGCAGTCCTGAGGTCTGGTTTAGTTAATGGGGAGCAGTTCATGCTTATTATGGAATGTATGGAGATTGTGCTCAACAACAACTATATTTGGTTTCAGGGTAATATCTTCAAACAAACCAACAGAGTTGAATTGGGGGCTGCTTGTGCCCCCATTTATGCCACTTTGGTGCTGCTTAGTTGGGAGAGACTCTTAATTTTTGGTTCCCCTTTTGAGAAGTTTTCATTATATCTCAGATATTTGGATGACATCTCTGTCCTCTGAGTGGGTGACATAGAGAAAATTCCTGGGTTCATAGAGTATTTGAATAATAGTACCCCTTTCCTGAAATTCACTGGACAAAAAAAGCATCAATTATTTGGACATCACCTTAGAGAAGAAAGAAAATAGGTTTTCCTCTACTATCTACTGAAAACCCACTTTCTCAAACAGTTACCTATATTTCAGTAGTTCGCATCCTTTGTCCCAGATAAAAACTCTTGTTAAGGGACAGTTTATTAGATTGATGAGGATGGTGTCTGATAATATAACTTTTGAAACTAAAAAAAGAAAACTGGAAGATATGTTCCTTGAGAGGGGGTTGTTGTTAGAGATTATGAATATAAGGCTGAAATTAATTCTGTTGTAAATATGCTGAAAGATAAAGCATAGAATAAAAAGTTTGCTTGAATATATGTATAGAGTTTAGCAATGTAAAATGTGCATTCATACTATATGTATAACAGGCTTCTCTTCACAGCATCAAGAAAAGCCTAACAAAGCAATAATGGAAAGCAAGTATCCCATGCTTTTCTCATGTTTTCAGAACAAATATCTAAACTCAGCAATACATGATGTTTTTTCAGTAACAACAGAGCAGATGTTTCCTTTCATCTGATTGCGTGCATTTGTGCATTTTCACACCAGCAGAACTGCTGACAGGACAACAGAAAAATCTAAAAACAGATATTATGTGACTTCCCACAGAAGGCCAAAAAAGATACCAAGAGGAAATAACAAAATCAATATGCGTGACTAGCACTCTATATAACAACTGTAAGTAATTCAGTTATGTGAGAGAGGGACAGACAGAGGTATTTTGTAGAAGTCATTATTCATATCTGTAATGAAGGAAAACTTTGTAAATATATGCTACAATCTGACAGAAAGAGTATGTGTGGTTTATTATAAAATAAGTTATCTGTAACTGTGCTTATAGCTGCAAAATATATTTTTATCAGTGTGCAATTTGTAAGGTTTGGTGCTTTAAACAGACTACAAGTGGAGTCATGCAAAGCTCTGTGTCTCTGATTCAGCAGTAAACAGCACAGCAAGACTGTGTGTCTTAAGAAGACTTTGGATCCAGCACAACATAGAAGCAGAGCGCACATAAAATAAATTTTTCAGTGGTGACCCTGACGAACGTTCCTAGCCTGTATCCAAAAACAGGGGGAGTGAGTGGGTAATGCCTTTTATAAGGTCACTCCTGTAAAAGCACAGTAACTAACGTTTATGTGAAGTACTTCAGATTTCTACAGTTTTCTACAGTTTGCAGCAATAATACAGTTTATTTGACGTCTAAATCCGGAGTGAGACTGCAGTGCAGAAAGGTGAGCAGTGCCATAAATTCCCTCTTTTTTCATAAGAACCATTAGCACAGAGGTTGCCCAAAATAGAGAGAAGAAATATCTACCCCTCTTGGGAACAGGATTAAATAAGGGAGCTCTTTTGATATCTGACAATAATAATATTCAAAATGGGGAAGAAGGAGTAGATGCGTGTCTACAGTTAGCAAATGAGGAAGTAGTAAAGGCTAGAGATTTCCCTAGAGCTATGGTACTTGAATACAGTGTTGGTTCCAACAGCATTAGGGACATCATAAATAAATGTTGGGGAATATTGGTAGAAGATGGACAAATCAGTCACATGGTGGGTAATAGACCCACTTTTATATACAAAAAGGTAACAACATCAAGAATATTTTAAAATCTAATGGTGACAACAAGGAGAAGAAAAAAAATAGTAAAGGTACCCAAAAATGTAGAATGTGTAGCCACTGTAAATACATATTGGTTCATCCAGTACTGCAGTTGCAAAATGCAGCAAAGTCTATCATCCACTCACAGGAAGGGAATTGTCTATCTAAGGTGGTGGTGTATTTGGCTATGTGTATGTCCTGACCTGCATTTTATGTAAGGAAAACAGAAAGTAAGCTAAAGGAAAGGACATATGAACACCAATATGAGATATCAGGTCTACTTTTGAATCTCAAAATACTGAAATCAGTACGTTTTGTTGGGGGGGGGGGTTTCGAGTCAGTGCGACCTCAGAGTTGGTATATATATATATATATATATATATATATATATATATATATATATATATGTGTGTGTGTGTGCGACCTCAGAGTTGGTATATGTATATGTATACCAACTCTGAGGTCGCACTGACTCGAAACCCCCCCCAGACAACACGTACTGTTACGTGCCCTAAACTCCCATTGCAAACAGTCATATTTACTCTCACTAATAACACACACACACACACACACACACACACTACCCATGTACAAACATCACCGCATTCAACGCTCACAGACACACACACTCTCACCTACCTACCCCAACCTACTCCTAAAACCCTCCCCAAAAATTAAAAACTAACAAATTTCTACCCAAAACCTATAAAAATTAAACACCTATCAGAATCTCTGTACATAAACAAACATTGTCTGCCATGTAGAAATCCCAAACCACACTACCCTTAAAGAGGCAGTAAACAATAAAGTACACACCACACCTATTGCGAATTCTGGAAACTTAGATTTGACAAAGTGCAGTTTTGAATAACTGCACTTTCAGCATTCTGGTCTTGAAATACTGAAATTCGAGATTTCAGTATTTTAAGATTCAAAAGTGGACCCAAGATATCTAACAAAAATCCAAACAATGCTTTGTATAACCCTGTACTACTATCAGCTAGGAACACAATTTGTGAGAGATGCAATTACATTAAGAACCTAGAGTCTATGCTCTCTCCCTCACAAGCCAGTATATCTGGCACTGAGAAGGCTGTCAACACAAACACCACACCTCAAACACCACCCACACCTACACAACACACACCCACATATGTGGACGTCCTCAACAAAAACATACCCAAACAAAAGGGACCTCCAAGGAAAAAAATGCAAACTCCACTGCCCACCACACCACACATAGTCAACACACCTGTGTCTCACAGCCACTAAAGCCTAAACATAAACCCAACATATTAGTCATAGGAGACTCCATTGTGAGACACACAGATGTGCCCCTCACCAGGCTGGATAAGGAGAAACTCACGGTTAGTTGTTTGTCAGGTGCCAGAATCCACCATATTACCCATGCACTCAAGTCTCTCAACAACAGATAACTGTTATGACTCTGTCATAGTCCATGTTGCCATGAATAACTAGAGGTGTACCTCCCTGGACTAGATGAAGAGAGACATGATTGGGCTCAGTGAATATCTGTCCCAAGCAGGTATGTTCCTATCCTTACACAGCATTCTACCATCACCCAGAATGATGCCTCAATACAAACAGAAAATGATTGACTTTAACAACTGGCTTAGTTTCTGGTGTCATTCCAAGGCGATCCAGTACCTGACAGCCTGGGAAGACATGATCGACAGACCACAATGCTTTGCCAGAGATGGCCTGCATCTGTCTCCCTTGGGCTTCAGGCTTTTGGCAAAGGCTCTTGCCTCCCACATAGTGCCTTTTTTAGGCAATGCTATGAGTTCAAAACTACCAACATGAACATTTCGTCAAAACGCAAATTAAAGGTCATGCTGCTAAATGCTAGGCATCTAAACATGAAACTGCACTCATTGCAAGCATTCTTAACCCTGGAAGATGCTGACATTTGTGCAGTCAGAGAAGCCTAGTTCAAAGCTGTGGAGAGCACCCCAGCCATACCAGGTTACTCATCCTATCATACATTCAGATCCCAAACCATGGGCAGCAAAGCAAAAGGAGGTGGAGCTGCAATATATATTAAATGCATACACACCTCCAGGCTGGTCAAACAGTATGACACACAAGAGACACTCCAGGTACAGTTAACTGTTGACAAGACCCCTATTCAAATCATAGCTAGCTACAGGCCCCCAACTTTGACTCAAGATGCCCACTCCAACTA
Source organism: Protopterus annectens (assembly GCF_019279795.1). Classification (NCBI taxonomy): domain Eukaryota; kingdom Metazoa; phylum Chordata; order Ceratodontiformes; family Protopteridae; genus Protopterus; species Protopterus annectens. The sequence continues at coordinate 1,739,066,161 of NC_056739.1, read as the reverse complement.
TCTGGACTTCTTTGAATCTATCAAGAGACAACCCTTTACTCGGATCCAGGGCGACTTTAACTATCCAACCATAGACTGGAAGAGCTACTCATGCCAAAACACAAACACCCAGAATTTCCTTGATTTTGTCAATGCAAATGCCCTGGATCAGCTGGTTGACACCCCCACAAGAGGTGATAATATCTTGGACTTGGTATTAACCAACATGAGTAACCACTGCAGCATCCCTAGAGTGTCAGCCATCCTCCCTGGTAAGATCCAACAACAAAGCGGTCACTTTCAAAGTGACCCCCCCAGTAGGTTCAAACAAAAGAACTTCTCCAAAGGTGATTACAACCTCCTGAAGGAAGGTATAAACAGCTTCAGAGCCCCCTCCCCATCCATAGGAACTGAGACATATGTCCAAACCTACACTAAAGTACTATATGAGCATTTATATAGCTGCATGGAATCAGGAATACCAGACAGGACAAAATGATCCTCCTCAAGAAAGAGTAAACCTGTCTGGTGGACATCTGCAATAAATACATTCTATAATAAAAGGAAAAAAATTGCTGTCCAGGACCAAGAAGGAACAGATGCCAAATTAGGAGCAACCTCTCCTTAGCCTGAACAAGCAAATAAGAGCACTAATGAAATCCTCCAAAGCAAACTTCGAGTTCAAACTGGCCATATCTACTAAAGACAATCATAAGGCCTTCTTCATATATGTCTGCAATCTCAAACGAAGCACTCAGATCTGCTCAGAACTGGTGGTCAAGGACACCATATACACACAAATGCCTTAGATATAGCCAACCTGCTGGCAGACAGATTCAGTGAAACCTTCACCCCTCTGTCCCCCCATCAGTAAATCAGGACATCCACAGTACCTGCCCCCTCCCCTTATCTCTATGGAGCAAGTCATTACTGCCCTCTCAAAGCCAAAAAATACAGCCTCCATGAAACTCAATAACATCCCAGGCTGCATCCTACATGAACATGCAGCACCATTAGGCACCCTATTCAACCAAAGCCTGAGTACCAGATTTTTCCCAGCCGAGTGGAGGACAGCCACTGTCATCCCCTTGCACAAAGGTGGAGCATCCACTGATCCAGGAAATTATAGACCCATTAGCCTAACTAGCCTGATCTGCAAGGCCATGGAACGGATTATCATGGACCTCATTAACAAGGACAATGACAACTTCCAAACACTTGATCTCACACAGTTTGTTTTTTGTCAAGGGGAGGTCATGCCTTTTAAATTTGGTCTACTTCTTTGAGACAGTCACCAAAACCATGCATGAGGGGAAGATGGTGCACACCGCCTACCTTGGCCTGGCCAAAGCCTTCAATACTATTTCCCACTCAGGTATAATAGATAAATTCTCTCAACTAGGCATCAATCCATATGTTACTAGATGGGTAGCAAACTGGCTCACTGATAGAACCTACCTAGTCAAAATAGGGGAAGCCACCTCAAGTAGTAGACACATAACGAGCGGTGTACCCCAGGGATCGGTCTTGGGGGCCTCTGTTGTTTGGGATATACTTTTCTGAGGTGCAGGCCAAAACCAGTGGGCTATGGCTGACCAAGTTTGCAGATGACTACAAGCTGGGTGCTGTCATCAATTCCCCTAGTGATGTGGACATCCTCCAAGAGGGTCTCACCCAAACAAATGACTGGTGCCAGAAATATGGCCTCAAACTGAATGCCAAAAAAAAATGCATCATCATCCACTTTGGGGAGAGTGACTTCCCCACAAATTATCACATTAATAACAAGGTCCTAAGCATGCAATCATTCATGAGTGACTTGGGCACCCAAGTTAATAGCAAACTGACTTTTGACCATCACATTGCCTCTGTTGTACGGAAAGCTTTCTACATGACCCACCTCATTAGTAAGGGTATCTCATCCAAAGACAAGGAGGTCATAACATCCCTGTATTCTTTCCTTATAAGACCCATTATTGAGTACAATGCCATTTTTGGCATGTACCTCACAAAGCACATGCGGCAGCTGGAGAGACCATAGAGGTTCCTCACCAGGAGAATCCAGACCCTCAAACATCTACCCTACACAGATAGGCTTAAAGCCTTGTCCCTCTACTCAGTCTCACACAGACTCCACAGAGGTGACCTCTGTCTGGCATACAAAGCAATCTCAGACACCGACTTGATGGGACTGCTGCATATCTGCAAGTCAAGCTCCACTCGTGTAACCCACACACATGACCTCAACTTGGTCTGTGACATCAACAGGACTTGTTGGTGGGACAGATTGGTATCCCAGAGACTCCTCCTTCTGTGGAACAGACTCCCTCTCCACATCGAGCAGAGTACCTCATTAACCCTTTTTAAGCACAACCTGGATAACTGAATGGGGAACAGACAATACACCACTGGGATTCCACCTGTGTCCCTGATGGACAGAAGCATCGGGCGCTGACTTGTCAGAACATGGGCTAAATTCTTGGCTAGGCTTGTAAGGGCCTCAGGGCCAACAGGCTAGTAACTTCTTATAATCATATAGACATTCTGCCTGTTGTAGTTGCTTAAGCAATTTTGGTTCACTATATTGGAAAATGTTCCTGCTGATCCTAGAGGTGGTGAGTGGAAAGACAAGTTGGAATTAAAAGAGTTGAGCCGGCAAATTAAATTAGATGCAACCCATTTCCCTGGAATTAATGACTCCCTATCCATACTGCCATTACTAAAATTTAGGGCAGAAAAATATTAGTTAGCCTAAACACACAAAAATGCATTAGTGTTTACACTGGAAGTTCCACTATTGTTGGATATTAATATACATCTGTAAATATATATTACTTAGTACTTAAATAAATTATATATTTTTTTATTTTTTTACTGTGGTTTTATAAAGTTTTACTGGGTATATTTACTTAGTTTTTATTACAGTTTTTTATATGTATACATTTTATTCAGTCTTTTTTATGGCAGAGGGAAAATGTTTGAGTGTGTATATATATATATATATATATATATATATATATATATATATATATATATATATATATATGTACCAAACACAAAAATCCAGAATCCAAGTAGGAGCGTGCTGTAATATAATATCCAAAAGCTAACCAACAGCACATAAAATACAGCCAGACTGGATAAAAACTCCAAGAACCAATGATCAAAGGATGCACTTCATCTCCAGCAAATGCAAAAAATCCTTTTCAGCACTATAAAGTGCCTAACATTTGTTTCACATAAAGTCAATCCACAGGAAACCAACGGATAATAAAACACTTTGTCTCATTTATTTAGGCAGAGGCTCAAACTAAAAACAACTAAAAATGACTGTACAACAAACTAACATAATGGATAAGCGCTTTCACGTCAGTACATCAGCTCTTCATCAGATCCATATAATAAAAGGGCGGCAAAAACTTTTTAAAAGACTCTGTGCCAATGGCACATCAGTTAGTGTGATCACGCCCATCTACATCATGTCGAACCCGCCTTTTCAGCCTCCTTTTCCTTAATGCTGGCTGTATGGGAAAAGTAGTATTTAGCCCAGGTTTCAGATGTGGTGTAATTTGCCAATCCAATGCATTTCTTCCTGTTCAAGTCTGCTATTAATGTCACCCCCCCTTTTTTGGACATATAAACCACTTTCAAGACCCTAAAAGCAAAACTGTGGTTGGGATTAGCTCCGATGTGTTTTGCTAATGGATTTTTAAGATCTTTAAGTCTAATGTCACTAATGTGCTTAGAGAGTCTCTCCTTCATTTGTCTGATTGTTTTCCCTACATAAAACTGTTCACATCTGGAGCATGTTGCTAGGTAGACCACGTTCCTCGTCGTACAGTCTGCATAAAAATTAGACACATATTTCTTCCTAGTAGTAGGGTGCACAAAACAATTGTCCGTGCAGATGAATTTGCACATAGTACATCTCCTACACGGAAAAGTACCTTTCCTTGTTGATTCAATACTTGGCACCAAATAGTTCTCTTTACATAAAATATTTTTCAAATTACTGGCATTTCTGTAGCTAAAACTTGGTTCTTCACCCACTATTTCTCTACATTCATCGTTGGATAACAGAATCTTCCAGTTCCTCTTTATTATTTTACTCACTTCATCTGTATCCGTAGTATGTGTGAGAATGATTCTCGGTCTCTTTGAACCATTGCTGACTTGCCCATGTATTGCATTCTCCTGTTTACCTCGTAGGAATGGTCTAGCTTTACTCTCCCTTTCACTCATTACTTGTATTTTATTCATTGTTACTTCCTTTTCTTTATATCCTCTCCTTTTTAGATGTTCAGACATCTCATCCATCCTGTTCTTGATCGTAGCATCATTCGAATGTATACGCGACATCCTTAAGAGCTGACTTCTCATAATACTCTTATAGGTGCGTCTTGGATGCATACTATTATACCTGAGTGGGAAATAGTATCGAAGGCTTTGGCCAGGTCAAGGTTGGTGGTGTGCACCATCTATATATATTTTTTTTCCAGCATTCTTTCCTGAATAAACTGGTTTCTATGTCACTATCCTCGTTTTACTGCATCCTTACATCCAAAAAATCCATTTGTATCTCACTATAAGTCATTGTGAACTTAAGAAAGTTCGTACTACATTCCAAAAATGAGTGAAATTTTTTCAATTCCATAATGCTACCTTCCCATAAGATGCATATATCATCGACAAATCTCTGATACAGTCTAAGATATTTCTTCCATTGATTCTCTTGGTAGATCACTCATTCCTCCCATCGTGCCAACACTAAGTTTGCATAACTGTTGGCGCATGGGGTACCCATGGCCACGCCACAAACTTGAATATATAGTCCATCATTAAATAGCAAAACATTATTGCTGAGAATCATCTCCATTAATTCACATATTACAGTAACCTATCTCTCAGTACAAGTACCTTTGTTTAATAGAAATTACTTCATGCATTTTATTCCAAGCTCATTAGGAATACTTGTAAATAGATTCTTGATATCCATACAAACCATCATTAAACTCTTCTTTTCTTTCAGTGTGCCTATGAAATCACCAAGTTTCTCTAGAAAGGTCTGTGTGTCTTTAAGGACTGCTGGCGCATGCTCCAATTCTTTTTTGATATAGTTCTCTACATATATGGAAGCCGGTTCCGTTATCCACCCTGCTCCTGCCACAATAGGTCTCATAGGTGGTTTTAAAGGGTCTTTATGTACCTTGGGGAGGCATTTGAACACCGGAATAACCGGATGTTCAACTATTAAATAGTCAAGCACATCTCCAGTTATTAAATTTCTTTCTTTGAGATCTTCCAGGCACCTGTTCACTCTTCTTATTATCACATCAACTTCTTTTCTTTCCATCTTCCTGTAAGATTGGTCATCTCTTAATGTATTCATTACCTCTTCTACGTATCTCTTTGTACCATCAACACTATTCCTCCTCCTTTATCCGCAGGTCTGATTGTTAACTCCTTGTTTTTCTCCAATTCATCTAGAGCCATCCTTTCTTCCCTAGTAACATTATAAAATGTTCTTCTTATTGTCACTTTGAACATACTCTATAATCTCTCTTTCACATACATTAATAAATATTTCTATAAGTCCATTATTCTGAGGCACAAATGTACTGGGTTTTCTAAATACTTCATTCTTCATTTCATTGTTCATATATATGTTCTTCAGCATCACATCTCTGCCAGAGTTCCTCAAGCTCAGTATGACTTCATTTTCCTCCATACCTCTAGTGGGTATGAACTTCAATCCCTTATTCAAAATACTTAGATGTACATCACTTAATAGGAAGGATGATAAATTAACAACCAATTAGTCATTTTCTTTGTTGTCTATCTGTCCTCCATATACGACCTTCCTCTTTTTCTCCCTCTGCTCAAAGACCTGGCTTCTTTTCTGCTTCTTATTTCTCTTATTTTCAGTGGAAGTAATGGAAAACCCATACCTCTCGTGCCATCCTTCGGTATAGCTCCCATGTGATTGCCATCCATTGCCAGTGGATTATTAGCAGTAGATGTAGAACTCGGTCTAGTTTCTATATTCACTATGTCTCTTGTTGGTTCCTTTTGTGAATGTGTACTATCAGTTCTCTCCCCTTCATTATGTGTAGATACTTGCTTATTATGTATTCTATCATCATTCACAGGTTCATACACCATTCTGGTTCTGGTTCGTTACATATATTTACTGCCCTGTTCTTCCTTGGCAGATGATTGCTGTTCTTTGTTAAATTCCCTAGACCAAGTGAAGACATCACCTTTTTTGAAATTCAAAAAATCTCATTTAATTTTTCTAGCTTTCATTTGTTCCAACTTACTGTCATACAATGTTATTTTATAGTACAGTTCTTCAACTTTGGATGAGCGGTCTTGATTTTCAGAGTATTGTTCCAAGGAGAGACTCTCTAAGCACATTTGTGACATTAGACATAAAGATCTTAAAAATCCATTAGCAAAACACATCGGAGCTAATCCCAACCACAGTTTTGCTTTTAAGGTCTTGAAAGTGGTTTATATGTCCAAAAAAGGGGGGGGTGACATTAATAGCAGACTTGAACAGGAAGACATGCATTGGATTGGCAAACTACAAGCATATCTGAAACCTGGGCTAAATACTACTTTTCCCATACAGCCAGCATTAAGGAAAAGGAGGCTGAAAAGGCAGGTTTGACATGATGTAGATGGGCGTGATCACACTAACTGATGTGTCATTGGCACAGAGTCTTTTAAAAAGTTTTTGGCGCCTTTTTATTATATGGATCTGATGAAGGGTTGATGTACTAACCTGAAAGCGCTTATCCGTTATGTTTGTTTGTTGTACAGTCATTTTTAGTCATTTTTAGTTTGAGCCTCTGCCTAAATAAATGAGACAAAGTGTTTTATTATCTGTTGGTTTCCTGTGGATTGACTTTATGTGAAACAAATGTTAGGCACTTTATAGTGCTGAAAAGGATTTTTTGCATTTGCTGGAGATGAAGTGCATCCTTTGATCGTTGGTCCTTGGAGTTTTTATCCAGTCTGGCTGTATTTTACATGCTGTTGGTTAGCTTTTGGATATTATATTACAGCACGCTCCTACTTGGATTCTGGATTTTTGTGTTTGGTTTTATACAGATTTGTTACCAGGAAGTAGGAGCCATGGCAGAAGGGAGAAAAGAAAAAGCTACAGAGGAACAGAGAAATACGAATGATGTTTCGACAATTGGTCATGTTAATCGGAGACAAGCTACAGTACACAGTAAGTTGAATAGACTGTCCCTCAATGTGAACAACAATCCTTTGTTGAAACTAGACTTAATTAATGATGGGTTGCTAGAAGAATTAATAGATTCTGATATTGTGCAACCGATAGAGAAAGTTAGAAGACAGTCTATATGAATTGAAAAGGCTGCAATGGCAGCGGCAGCACTTGGAAGCCTGTTTGCATTTTCATATAGTACTGAGGGGGTCTAAGAGTCCTTTTAATGCCAACATATGGTAATTCGCAAACCGAACTTTTGAAAAAGTGGCAAAGTATGAATTTAGAACACAGCCGTAACTACATGAAGCTTTTGATAGAACATTTTTCACCAAGAGAGACTGACTTAATTAAGCAAGTTGAGGAACTACAATTATCCTTGGAACAATACTCTGAAAATCAAGACTGCTCATCCAAAGTTGAAGAACTGTACTATAAAATAACATTGTATGACAGTAAGTTGGAACAAATGAAAGCTAGAAAAATTAAACAAGATTTTTGGATTTCAAAAAAGGTGATGTCTTCACTTGGTCTAGGGAATTTAACAAAGAACAGCAATCATCTGCCAAGGAAGAACAGGGCAGTAAATATATGCAACGAACCAGGACCAGAAAAGTCTATGAACCTGTGAATGATGATAGAATACGTAATAAGCAAGTATCTACACATAATGAAGGGTAAGAGAACTGATAGTACACATTCACAAATGGAACCAACAAGGGACATAGTGAATATAGAAACTAGACCGAGTTCTACATCTACTGATAATAATCCACTGGCAATGGATGGCAATCACATGGGAGCTATACCGAAGGATGGCGCAAGAGGTATGGGTTTTCCATTACTGCCACTGAAAATAAGAGAAATAAGAAGCAGAAAAGAAGCCAGGTCTTTGAGCAGAGGGAGAAAAAAGAGGAAGGTCGTATATGGAGGACAGATAGACAACAAAGAAAATGACTCATTGGTTGTTAATTTATCGTCCTTCCTATTAAGTGATGTACATCCAAGTATTTTGAATAAGGGATTGAAGTTCATACCCACTAGAGGTATGAAGGAAAATGAAGTCATACTGAGCATGAGGAACTCTGGCAGAGATGTGATGCTGAAGAACATATATAAGGACAATGAAATGAAGAATGAAGTATTTAGAAAACCCAGTACATTTGTGCCTCAGAATAATGGACTTATAGAAACATTTATTAATGTATGTGAAAGAGAGATTATAGAGTATGTTAAAAGTGACAATAAGAAGAAAATTTTATAATGCTACTAGGGAAGAAAGGATGGCTCTAGATGAACTGGAGAAAAACAAGGAGTTAACAATCAGACCTGTGGATAAAGGAGGAGGAATAGTGTTGATGGCACAAAGAGATACATTGAAGAGGTAATGAATACATTAAGAGATGACCAATCTTACAGGAAGATGGAAAGAAAAGACGTTGATGTGATAATAAGGAGAGTGAACAGGTGGCTGGAAGATCTCAAAGAAAGAAATTTAGTAACTGGAGATGTGCTTGACTATTTAATAGTCGAACATCCGGTTATTCCAGTGTTCAAATGCCTCCCCAAGGTACATAAAGACCCTTTAAAACCACCTATGAGACCTATTGTGGCAGGAGCGGGTTGGATAACGGAACCGGCTTCCATATATGTAGAGAACTATATCAAAAAAGAATTGGAGCATGCGCCAGCAGTCCTTAAAGACACACAGACCTTTCTAGAGAAATTGGTGATTTCATAAGCACACTGAAAGAAAAAAAGAGTTTAATGATGGTTTGTATGGATATCAAGAATCTATTTACAAGTATTCCTAATGAGCTTGGAATAAAATACATGAAAGAATTTCTATTAAATAAAGGTACTTGTACTGAGAGACAGGTTACTGTAATATGTGAATTAATGGAGATGATTCTCAGCAATAATGTTTTTCTATTTAATGATGGACTATATATTCAAGTTTGTGGAGTGGCCATGGGTACCCCATGCACCAACAGTTATGCAAACTTAGTGTTGGCACGATGGGAGGAACGAGTGATCTACCAAGAGAATCAATGGAAAAAACATCTTAGACTGTATCAGAGATTTGTTGATGATATATGCATCTTATGGGAAGGTAGCATTATGGAATTGAAAAAATTTCACTCATTTTTGGAATGTAGTACGAACTTTTTTAAGTTCACAATGACTTATAGTGAGAGACAAATGGATTTTTTGGATGTAAGGATGCAGCAAAACGAGGATGGTGACATAGAAACCAGTTTATTCAGGAAAGAATACTGGAAAAATAATATACTGCCAAGGAATAGTATGCATCCAAGATGCACCTATAAGAGTATTATGAGAAGTCAGCTCTTAAGGATGTCGCGTATACATTCGAATGATGCTACGATCAAGAACAGGATGGATGAGATGTCTGAACATCTAAAAAGGAGAGGATATAAAGAAAAGGAAGTAACAATGAATAAAATACAAGTAATGAGTGAAAGGGAGAGTAAAGCTAGACCATTCCAACGAGGTAAACAGGAGAATGCAATACATGGGCAAGCCAGCAATGGTTCAAAGAGACCGAGAATCATTCTCACACATACTACAGATACAGATGAAGTGAGTAAAATAATAAAGAGAAATTTGAAGATTCTGTTATCCAACTATGAATGTAAAGAAATAGTGGGTGAAGAACCAAGTTTTAGCTACAGAAATGCCAGTAATTTGAAAAATATTTTATGTATGAGAACTATTTGGTGCCAAGTATTGAATCAACAAGGAAAGGTACTTTTCTGTGTAGGAGATGTACTATGTGCAAATTCATCTGCATGGACAATTGTTTTGTGCACCCTATTACTAGGAAGAAATATGTGTCTAATTTTTATGCAGACTGTATGGCGAGGAACGTGGTCTACCTAGCAACATGCTTCAGATGTGAACAGTTTTATGTAGGGAAAACAATCAGTCAAATGAAGGAGAGACTCTCTAAGCACATTAGTGACATTAGACTTAAAGATCTTAAAAATCCATTAGCAAAACACATCGGAGCTAATCCCAACCACAGTTTTGCTTTTAGGGTCTTGAAAGTGGTTTATATGTCCAAAGGGGGGGGGGTGACATTAATAGCAGACTTGAACAGGAAGAAATGCATTGGATTGGCAAACTACAAGCACATCTGAAACCAGGGCTAAATACTACTTTTCCCATACAGCCAGCATTAAGGAAAAGGAGGCTGAAAAGGCGTGTTCGACATGATGTAGATGGGCGTGATTACACTAACTGATGTGCCATTGGCACAGAGTCTTTTAAAAAGTTTTTGGCACCTTTTTATTATATGGATCTGATGAAGGGTTGATGTACTAACCTGAAAGCACTTATCCGTTATGTTTGTTTGTTGTACAGTCATTTTTGGTTGTTTTTAGTTTGAGCCTCTGCCTAAATAAATGAGACAAAGTGTTTTATTATCTGTTGGCTTCCTGTGGATTAACTTTATGTGAAACAAATGTTAGGCACTTTATAGTGCTGAAAAGGATTTTTTGCATTTGCTGGAGATGAAGTGCATCCTTTGATTACTGGTCTTTGGAGTTTTTATCCAGTCTGGCTGTATTTTATGTGCTGTTGGTTAGCTTTTTATATATATATATATATATATATATATATATATATATATATATATATATATATATATATGAGTCTACTACAGTAAACCGACAGCTCACAAGACCGACAATGACATCACTGACACCACAAGAATGAAAGTGCAAAAACACAAAAGTTCATATGCCCAACAAAGCACAATCCCGACAGTTAACAAAAGAAGAAAAAAAACTGCTGTTCCAAAAAACACACACAGAACACAAGCACACCCAAAACCTTATAAACCTACACTGAACCTTACATACACAACTATCTATGTACTAACCTTAACCCAAACCCTAACCCTAAGGTCCGTCACTATCGCACACTTACCTTACCCACACCCTAACCCTAAAGTCCGTCACTATCACACACTTTCTTTACACGCACCCTAACCCTAACATCCGTCACTATCACACACTTGCACAGTCACGCTCAAATGCAGGCACACATGTTTCGCATGTCAGTGTTTTCGGTGTCGGGATTTCAGCTTGTCGGGTATTTCCTTTGTCGGTCTTCTGGTGTCGGTCATCTCATTGTTGTTGTTTTGGCTTGTTGGTGTTATTAGATAAACCTATATATATATATATATATATATATATATATATATATATATATATATATATATACACACACACATAATATATATATATATATATATATATATATATATATATATATATATATATATATATATATATATATATAGGAACTGATTCAGTGGGTTTATTGTATTTTGAAGAAGACTTACTGATGAAAAGCTGATTTGTATTCATGTAAAGATTAAATAAACATTTCATTCTTGGTTTGTGGCTCCTGAGCAGTCTGTTTCACCCAGGAATATTTTTTGGTTATTTGTTCTGTTTTTTCCTGCTTCCTCATATGAGTTCTAGACATCTGAAGAAATATGGACATGGTAAAGAAAAATAAATTTAATATGGTGTAATATTTATGCAAAGGAGAAAGCAAAACTAATCAACACAAAGACAGCAGCACCAAAGATATTTGAAGAGAAATACAGGCAAAGGCACCTGGACATAGAAAAGTTTACAATACAACAAATAAGAAAACAAAAGAAAAGTAGAAAAGAGGATGAGTAATGGAGAAGTTAAAGAAATAGAAACTGAGGTTATGGAGTATCTGCAAAGTGAAGGATTTTGTGTAGAAAATCTAACTTAGAAAACACCACAGCAGGATAGAGCAATGGATCCACAAATTAAGGAGAAACTAGTGGAGTGAGAAACATCTGATTGGTTGCCATATGAAGATACTTTGGAGTCTTCTATAGGAAACCATTACAAACCGTCAGTTGGAGTTGCACAATGAGGGGAGGAACAGGAACCTGTGGCAACTCTGACACAGTCAGTGTTGTGGAGTGACAGGCCAGTGAGTTCCCGTATGAAAGAGCAATGGATGATGCAGGATGAATGTGGCATAGGAAGATGCTTTGAAACTTTCTATAGCATGACCACAGGAAATGGCGAACAAAGAATGTGCCCTCAGTTTAGAAGAAAGTGATCTAAGGGAAGAGTTGCTTGATTCAATAGAGATGGACAGACATATTAAGATCAATGAAAGAAACAGATTATAAAAAGTCAATAAAACCCAAAAAAGTTAGAAGTTTGATAAAACAAATAAACATAGTAGTTAAAACTGTCCATAGAGATTAATGTGATGTAACAGAAGTAAACAGGTTATACTACTGTCCAGCTAAATTAATAACAGATAAAGTCTTACCACAAAAACACAGGGTAGTAAGGGAAAAGAAAGGGAGATATCAAATGCCATCATGGAAGTATCAAATAAGGAAACCTATAAAGCAATTATGACATGAAGTGTCTCAGCTTGAAGAGTATAGAAGAGGAACAGATCAACAAAAATACTCAGAAAGATAGACGTGATAAAAGCAATGTGCAGTATCACAACAGATCAGGTTCTATTGTGGACTATCACAAGTATAAACTAACAATATCATCACAGGCAGAAAAAAAATTAGGAGATATGCAGATAAATATAAAGGAAAAGTATAAAATAAGCAATTTATTGATGACCCAAAAAAGTTTTATAGAGAATTGGAAAGCAAAACAAAAGCAATTGAAACGCCACCAAAAAAAGAAGAAATAGGTATATTTTGGAGAAATATCTATGATGATCAGTCACAGCATGAAGTTATGGGAAAGAGTAGTGAAAGCTAGGTTAAGAAGGGACGTGATGATTAGTGATCAGCAGTATGGTTTCATGCCGGGAAAGAGCACTACAGATGCGATGTTTGCTCTGAGAGTGTTGATGGAGAAGTACAGAGAAGGTCAGAAGGAGTTGCATTGTGTTTTTGTAGACTTAGAGAAAGCATATGACAGGGTGCCTAGAGAGGAGTTGTGGTATTGTATGAGGAAGTCAGGAGTGTCATTGAAGTAAGAGTGGTACAGGATATGTACGAGGGTAGTGTGACAGCGGTGAGGTCTGCGGTGGGAGTGAAGGGATGTGTTTAAGGTGGAGGTGGGGTTACATCAAGGATCAGCTCTGAGCCCTTTCTTATTTGCAATGGTGATGGACAGGTTGACAGACGAGATCAGACAGGAGTCCCCGTGGACTATGATGTTTGCAGATGACATTGTGATCTGTAGTGAGAGTAGGGAACAGGTGGAGGAGAGATGAAGATATGCTCTAGAGAGAAGAGGAATGAAGGTCAGCAGGACTAAAACAGAATATATGTGTGTGAATGAGATAGAGGATAGAGGAATGGTGAGGATGCAAGGAGTAGAGGTGGTGAAGGTGGATGTGTTTAAATACTTGGGATCAATAGTTCAGAGTAATGGTGAGTGAGGAAGAGAGGTGAAGAAGAGAGTACAGGCAGGATGGAGTGGGTGAAGAAGAGTGTCAGGAGTGATTTGTGACAGACGAGTACTAGTAAGATTGAAAGGGATGGTCTACAAGAGGGTGGTGAGACCAGCTATGTTATATGGGTTGGAGACAGTAGCACTGACAAAAAGGCAGGAGTTTGAGCTGGATGTGGCAGAGTTAAAGATATGCACTGGGTGTGACGAGGGTGAACAGGATTAGAAATAAGTACATTAGAGGGTCAGCCCTGGTTGGAAGGTTTGGAGACAAAGCCAGAAAGGCAAGATTACTTTGGTTTGGACATGTGCTGAGGAGGGATGCTGAGTATATTGGGAAAAAGATGTTAAGGATGAAGCTACCAGATAACAGGAAAAGAGGAAGGCCGAAGATAAGGTTTATGGATATGGTGAGAGAGGACATGCTGGTGGTTGGTGTGACAGAGCAAGATGCAGAGGACAGGAAAAAATGGAAACAGATGATCCGCTGTGGCGACCCCTAACGGGAACAGCCAAAAGAAGATGATGATGACCTATGAAGATCCTGTGGAACATAACAAAGATGTTAAATGGATAAAATAAGTAAAAGAAGGAATAAGAAGCTCAAATGTACAGGATATGAAATGGGATGAAGTAACAGCCACAGAGATTGAAACAAAGTTAAGAAAAGTTCCTAATTGGAAAATCCCCAGGCCCAGATGCAGTACCAAACTTCTGGATAAAAGTATTAACATCTTTACATGAAGACTTAGCCATGAGTAAAAGCTATTTATATGCACACCCCGAACAGACACCAGCCTGGTTAACAATAGAAAAAACAATACTCCCACTTAAGAGTGAACCTGTAAGCTATCCTAAAAACTATTGATCAGTAACTTGCCTTCTAACTATGTGTAAACTATACATTGGAATTGATGGCGACAGAGTTTATAGTCATTTAGAAGAAAACTCAATCATTGCAATAGAACAAAAGGGTAATAAAAAAGTCATATGGAAAAAAGGATGATTTGCTGTTAAATAAAGTCATAATGAAGAACTGCAAAAAGGGTAAGAATATAAGTATGGCATGCGTAGAGTACAGAAAAGCATCTGACATTATCCCACATTCATGGAAAAAGAGTGCTTAAAAATGTATAAGATACACCCTATACTGATCGATTACATTACAGCAACCATGAAACAGTGGCAAACCACGTTGCAATTAAGCCATCATAAAGGACAAATTATTATTCCAAGGATAAAAACTCAAAGGGAAATATTCCAAGGTGAATCTCTGTCACCGCTGCTCTTTTGTCTTGCTCTTAACACATTAAGCTGTCTACTTAAGAGATTAGGTCATAGCTACAATTTGGCACCCAGAAAATAACAAAGTGCAAAGACTTCCCATCTTTTTGTAGATGATTTAAAACTGTATAGTTCATCAGATGAGGAACTGAAAGCACAACTGCAAGTGGTCAAAATGTTTTCAGATGATATAAGAAAGTCATTTGATTTTGATAAATGTGCAAAAGCAACATTTAAAGCAGGAAAGTTGCAGCACAAAGAAAATATCAACTTGGGACAGGAATGTGATACAAAAGAACTTGAGCAAGAGGGACTGTATAAATATTTGGGAACTGATAAAGGATCAACAGTAAAACATCAACAAGTGTGAATAAAACTTGATAAAGAGTATTTTAGAAGACTAAAATTAATACTGAAAACAGCGTTGACATCCAGGAACAAAGTCCAGCTATAAACCAATTTGCACTTCCCGACTTAACTTACAGTTTTGGAGTGATTGACTGGCCCCAAAAGGTATTGCCTAGGTTGGATAGGAAAACAAGAAGGATGCTTCATGCTCATCAAATGATTTATAAAAATCAGTGCAAACCAAGATTATATATTTCTCGTTCTGAAGGAGGTATGGGCCTCCTTGAAATTGACTACATGTATACATCTGCAGTTGTGGGACTGCATGCATATCTGCTGACCTCACAAGACCCTAATTTAGTGAATGTTTTGAAATATGAGGAGAATAAGTCTAAGATGACTTTCCTGCTTAATTTAGCAGAACAATATTGGAGACAAGCAGGAATGGAAACCAAACTAGAGTTTGATAAATAACAGGCAGCAACTGAATGTGCCAAAAGATAAAAGAAAGACTATAAGGTGAAGGATCAGATGAGAAGGCAAGAAATGTGGAAAATTCATAAATATAGTTGCAAATATAGAAAACTCTTGGAACAACCTCATGTTGATTTGGATTGAATGCAGGAATGGTTAAGGAGAGGTGAATTAAAACTAAAAGACAAAAGGTTAATATTGGTGGCCCAAGATAGTGGACTACATACACGTTGATTTACAAAGTCCATTGAACATGTGGGAGAAACAAACAAATGTAAGTTTTGTAAAATAGAACTGGAAACAGCCACACATCTTGCTGCTGGTTGTGATATACTAATGATATAAGGACTGTATACTGAACGGTATAATAATATGGCAAGACTGCTGCATTGGGGATTGTGTAAACATTATAATATTGAAGTAGCTGAAAAACACTGGAAACATGAGCCACAAAGCATCAAAGAAAATGATGAATTTTTATATCACATGGAATTATCCATTACCAACAGTTCAAAAATGGACGCGAGAAAAAACAGATATAGTAGTCCATGAAAAGAAGACAAACGTAGCATTGACCATTGAAATTGCTACACCCAGTGACTCCAGTGTCTTATGTACACAGAGACAAAAAGTCATAAAAAAATCAGGATTTGCAGGTAGAAACAAGGACATTGTGGAAGAAAGATACCCAGACAGTTCCAGTAGTAGTAGGAGCAACAGGTCTTATAAAAAAGAATTTACAATCATACTTAGATATGTTACTGATAAAATGTAACTCTATATGAATTGCAGAAGGAGTCATTACTGGGCACATTACTGGTGCTGCAAAGAGCACTTCTGGCTAACAACAAAGATTGAAACAAGACTAATTTCATGAACTTTAATCATACTTTGAGTTAAGAATGGGAGTCCATTCCCATCATGGTATTAAAAACCCAAAAGATTTGGAGAAATTAAAAAAAAGGCCACATTTGCCATCTGAGACCTGAGCAGCAACATTTCCATCTATCTATACTCCATGTCAGTGTGTAAGTATTGCATGTCATGATGTAAACCACTGAGCATGCTCACAATCTCAGAAGTGCTGATGGTAGCAGCTGTTTGCACTTATAGACCTGCACATTTACTAATTTATACTAAGTGTTGTTCCCAGAACAGGGAATGGTTTGGAGACATGGTGATGAAGCAAACCCCCCTGCCTTTCCTCTATGGTGGGTATACACATCTCAGTGGCAGTGGAAATGTCAGAATTCTATGTGGGCTGGGGACTCATGGGGAGCCTGGGTGGGGCTCACAGGTACTGGAGGGCTGCCCCACACTAGTGTTATTAGCTTAGTTTTCACCTCCTCATGGGTCTTATAATATTGATGATATGGATGAGCTCTCCCAAGGTAGTGTTGCAGACAAGTGCTACTGTGTCATCGGACTCTGCCATATGCATGGTGTCATCCTCATCAGCCACAGGAAACCTACTAACATCAGCATTGCTATCCCATTGTGCTGGCCCCTCTACCAGTAGATCCTATGACAGCATCAAGATGATACCTTTGAAAACTGTTAAATAAAAATAAACGATAACAACACAGGAGACTCAGATGCAAAACACTTTACTAGTGTACACCAGGAGGCAAAATACCATACAATACAAGTATAGAGTTTTGTCTGGCATGATACAGGAAATGTACTATGTTTTATAGTCATACATTCAAGCTGTGCCCACTTCACTGACGTGGTCAGTCACAGAGCACCTACATCACTATGGTCTACAATATTCTATTCATAAGAAAAAGCTGATGTTATACCTTTTAAAAGTTTTCCCATGAGAATAATACAGCCTTGCAAAGCACCTGGTCAGTTATAATGTCTTTCTGTAAATGTTATTATTTCAAGGTTTCAGTCCTGCTCGAATACAATAGTCAGTTCAGTCTTGTAATACACTTCTTTGTTCTCCTTGCAACATTACTTTTAGCAGCTGTGCTTTATCTCTGATAATATTTGCAAGGCCGACCATCTCAGAGGAAGGAAGAAAGATTTTCAATGCTTTATACATTCATTTTCCTGACCCAGCAGATAATCATTAGTGAAAAACATAAGCTTGCTGAGCTGGCTACTGCCAGGGTCAGAGTTCAAACACACTGCAGCTCCAAAGCTTCAAGCAATTACATGTAAAATCATTCTTACTGCCATATTGTAAAATAGAATAAAATGCATTACATACTATTTGCTTTTAAACTAGCACTTTATATATGTTCAAATACATATTTTTCTAACATTTTCCTCCATTTTAATACTTTTTATTCTATTCAGAAACATAAACAATATCATATCATTCCCTAGCCTTCTCCTTTAAGGACTTTCAACTAGGCAAGTCATTTGGTTTATATTTCGGAAAGAGTTTCATTTGGAACCAATAACTCCAGTTCAATGACTTGGTACAAAGTTTCAGTTACAGATATATCAACAAATTCTCTGACTAATCTTTTCATACAGGGAATCCCACAACAGACACATGCTCCTAATAAGAGCAAACCAACACAAATAGCAATCAAAATATTCATTAGGATTGAACCCCACCCACCAAATAGACTCTGGAAAAAGTTTGTCAGTGGGTTTGGGCCTGGTTCAGTCATGGCCGATACCTGCTGTATTACCTCTAGGTGACCATTGATCTCATGTCAATTGTCTGGTATAAACGCACAGCATTCTTCTTTGATAAGCGCGCACGTACCACCTCTCGCCGCTAGGGTGAAGTCAAGAGCCATTCGATTTTGTAGCACAACAGTTCTCATTGCATTCAGTTCATCAGTCACAAGTTCAAGAGCGGAAAAAGTTGCATTACTCATTACTTCGAGAAGCTTTGACAATTTTCTCAGCTCCCAGATTGATTTGACTGCTCCATAGGCTGGAAATATTCCAGCCCAGGATATAACACTGTCACTCAAGTCCATATGAGTCAATTTTTCTTTATTTTTCACGGATTGATGATCCTTCCAACCAGCTTCGATTTTTCCCATTGGATTTACAGGTTTTCCAACTGAATTCTCAGGTTTTCGGGCTACATCTCTTATATTTCGTATCTTACCTAGAGGTAATTCTGCAGTATGCCTTATAGCTGGAACCAGATAACCCAAAAAACAACTGCCGGACCAATTCTCAGGTAGCCATTTGTATGCTTTTTTCCCACAAACAAAATAACAGTTTTCTACTTTAGTACTGATCTTGGGTTAACTCTGAATGAAACATTTTCTTGTCTAGAACAGACAATTGTTTATGCAACTCAGGATTTTTCTGCACGTCTCTTATTGTTGTTTTCATTAGGCTCAAATATGAATCATAATTTGTGCTACAGCTAGTAGTTTTATCTTTAGTCTTAATATAGCATTTATAAGATACAGTTATGTTACAGTTACTCCAACCCACTTGGAGTGTATCATTTTTATAGAAACAAACAATTCCTCTCTGTGTAATAGGCAAATACAATGCAATCTTGTCCTGTGATCTCACAGAACCTGTATCAAAAAGTAAATTTTCCCAAGTCTCATTTATCCCCAAGGGGACAGCGGACATCAACAGTCCTCCATATGCTGTTGGTATAGCAGTACAAACCCAGCAATTTGAAATGTTCATAGTCTCTACATATACACGCTTCATAGCTAGGTATGTGTTAAAGTTTGGATGCCAGTCTATAGACAGTTCATCACGTTTCTCCACTTTCATTTGTACGGTTATATGCAGGAAGAACCACAACAAAAGGAAAGTCACCACAATCATAATCAATAAATGTATAGTTAGCAAGATGGTTAAACAATATCTTCGGGGTTGATTTGTATTTTTACTCATTTTGCTCTTGGCCATCCTGCCTTTGTTGTGTATCAGTCACAAAATGTTTATCAAGCTGAAAATTCTTTACCGGTTTACAGTGCGTCAGGTGGACCCAGGACGACCTCTCAGCAACTTTGACCGCAGTAGGCGTCGCCAACAGTACCTGGTACGGACATTCCCACTTCGGACTTGTCCAGTTCTTCTTCTTTATAACCTTTAGCCACACCCAAGACCCAGGGGTCAGCACCGCTTCTAATGGTCTGGTCTGTTCCTTATCTGAAAAAGAGTTTAACTGCAAAACAGTTTTATTTGTTAACAGCTTCCTCATGTAATTAGCTAATGAGCTGTCAGCCTCTAGTTCTGCAGGCATGAGAACTTTCCACTGTGGCACATAATATGCCCTTCCAAATATCACTTCAAAGGGGGTCAAACCCTTTACATTTGGAACTGTTCTCATGCTCAGCAGTGCCAAAGGCAAACAGCAAATCCAATTCTTCTGTGTTTCATTTATTAACTTTCTCAACTTGCTTTTCAAAATTCCATTGTACCTTTCCACCAGTCCTGCAGACTGTGGGTGGTAAGCACAATGATTCTTCAAGGAGATCCCAAAGAATCTCCCAAGTTGCTGAATTGTCTGATTAACAAAGTGTGCCCCATTGTCACCATAGATTCTTTCCGGTATGCCAAATCTAGGAATTATTTCTTTTATTAGAGCTTTTGCTACTGTTGCTGCATCCAGATTTTTAGTAGGAAAAGCTTCTACCCATTTGGAAAACATGTCTATAATCACTAAACAGTATTTTTTCCCTTCACATTTGCTCAGTTCTATGAAATCCATACAGATAGTATGGAACGGATATGGTGGTATAGGAAAACTCCCTTGCTTGGGTTTGAATGCTCCTTGTGCATGATGTTTGTTACAAATATGACATGCTGCACAAAATTTTTGTGTAAAGTTCGTGAATCCATATGTTTGGAATATTCGATTTACTAACTGTACCATCCCCCCTGTTGAGACATGGCTCTGCCCATGGCTCAACAAAGCTGCATATCTAAATAAATTAGACGGCAATATTGGCTTTTTCTCCTTGGAGATGTACAGTCCATTTTCGAGGATTGCACCTCGTCTCTCCCATTTCTGTTTCTCAGCTTTTGTAGTTAATGTCTGCATTGTTTTCAACATTTCTAAATCTAAAATCTTAGAGGGTTGTAATTCCTCATTCAAAAGTAAAGTTTCTGAGTCTGAGGCTGCTTGCTTTGCAGCTACATCAGCTCGTGCATTACCTTTTGAAATCTTATCCTGTTGTTTTGTATGAGCTACACATTTACAAATAGCTACTCTGGTAGGTAACTGAATAGAATCTAATAAATTCATAATAAGTTGTGCATGATTAATCGGTTTGCCAGTAGATGTTATTATTCCCCTATTTTTCCATTGCTGCGCAAAAACATGCACTAGTATATATGTTCACACATTTGTCTTTCGCTAGAGTGCAAGCCTGTGTTAAGGCTATCAATTCTGCTGCTTGAGCAGACAGGTTATGCTGTAAGGGTTGGGCTTCTAAAATCTCTGTATTTGTGACTACTGCATACCCTACTGGATTTTTCCCTGTAGGACCCTTCCTGCATGAACCGTCCACGTAAAATGTCACCTCGGCATCATCCAAGGGCATATCAGTGAGGTCTTGTCTGGGCAAAGTTATTTGCTCAATTTCCTGCAGGCAACTGTGTGATGTGCCATCCACAGGAGTTGGAAGTAACGTTGATGGATTTAATGTTGTACAACATTCAATTACCATATGAGGTTGGCTCAGCAGTGTGGTCATACAAGAAAGATGTCTAGCAGGAGATAGATATGCTATTTTTTTTTTGCAGTAAAATTATCGCGACTGCATGAGGCACTCTCAATGTGAGAGGGCGGAATAACACCACTGAGGCCGAAGCCTGTACTGCCATTGCAGCTGTGACTACTGCTTGCACACAGTGTGGCAATGATTGTGCCACTGGATCTAACTGTGATGAGTAGTAAGCTATGGGGCATTGCTTACTTCCATGCTGTTGCATCAGAACTGACGTCATGTATCCCTGTTTACAATCTACGGTTTGAAAAAATCTTTTGTGGTAATTTGGAAGTCCTAAAACTAATGATGAAGCTATCAATTGTTTTAGTCTGCAGAAAGCTGTTTCTGCTTCAGGTGTCCATTGTAATACATCTTGTGCTGCCATTGTTTTATATATTAAATCAGCCAACGGAGCAGATTCTAAAACATAGTTTGATATCCAACTTCGACAAAAATTAGTCGTTCCCAAGAAGGACATTATTTCCTTCTTGGTTGTTGGTTTAGGTGCCTGTAAAATCGCTGTTTTCCTGTCTTCGTCTAGTATTCTACCTTCATTGGATATTACATATCCTAGGTATCTAACCTGTTTTCTCTAAAGTTGTAACTTACTTTTGTTTACTTTGTGTCCTTGTGCTGCTAAAAATTTCAGTAATGCTATTGTATCTTCCCTGCATTGCTGTTGGGTGGGGGCTGCTAGCAAGATGTCATCTACATAAAGTAGAATCTGACTTCCTCCTGGTGGAGTAAATTCTGCCAGGTTGCTAGCCATTTCTTGTGCAAATATCGTTGGACTTTCACAATATTCCTGCGATAGCCGAGTATAGGTATATCTTTTACCTTGAAATGTAAATGCAAACCAATACTGGCTATCAGGATGTATAGGTATTGAAAAGAAAGCATTGCTTATATTTACCACAGTAAAATATTTTTGTTGTGGCTTCAAATTGTTCAACAAAGTGTGTGGATCTGGCATCGTAGGTGCTCTGGGTATTATTGCATTGTTTACGGCTTGTAAATCCTGTACAATCCGCCATTCCCTGTTTGCTTTTTTAACAGGAAATAGAGGGGTATTACATGGTGAATCTAGAGATTCTACCAGTACTCCTTCCTTGAGTAATGCTGCTATTATAGGCTTGATTCCCTGCTCTGCATCTTTCCTCAAGGGGTATTGTCTTTTTTGTGGTCTAAATGCTGATTTTGGTGTAATGGTTACTGGTCCTGCTGTTCGAATAAGTCCTACATCTGATTTACCTGTTGACCAAAGAATGTTTGGTATATTGCACAAGGCCTTATCTTCTTCTTCTAACAAGAATGCTAATCAGCTGTCTTCACTGGTTTGTAAGTGTACAGCTGGTCGTGTCTGTGTTAGCCAATTCAATTTCTGTTTTTGTACTCCCTGTTCTGATAATTCTAAATCAGTTTGTTTTTCCCATTTTGTTACTTTTTTTTCTAAATCTGCCCATCTCACGTCTTTGCTCTTTGTCAAGCTGACATGTGGCAGTCTATTAGATTTGTACAGTTTCATGAATTCCTGAGGTGGTGAACAGCTTACTACACTGTTTCCCTCAGTATCCCAGTATAAGGTTCGTAACACTAATCTGTTAGCAGGATTTTTGAACAATTCTTGCTTATATTCCTTATCCGGTCCTGGCATACTACAGTAGTATAGAGTACAATGTAACAAATGCTGTTGGTCAGTGTCAAGGGAGGGGACCTTACTGATGGCTACATTCATCAGTTCCTCAGTTACTGCCCCTGGACCAGTCGTAACTAGATCCTGGCTGTACCAGTAAAAAGTTTCACCCTCCGATCGCACCACAAAAGTATCCATTTGTCTTTGTGCTTCCATACCCTGCATAGTAGGAACTACTGCTATGCCAAATATTTGCATAAGGTCTCTTCCCAGTAAGTTTACTGGACATTTTGCAGAAACTACAATTTTACTTTTCTGAGTCATACCTGAAACAGGGTCAGTTATTGCTATATCATGGGAGAGTGGCTCCCTATATAGCTGTCCATTTGCTGCTTTCACTAATATATAGTCAGGTGATTCAGAGTGTTCTGGTAACTTTGAAGGGTGTATCAAAGTTCGTGACGCTCCTGAGTCACACAAGAATTTCACTTCCCTTCCTTCCACCAGAAGTGTAACTTCCGGTTTTGTATTTGCTAAATAGAGCTCCAAGCTCAGTAATGCTAAATCTAAAATTTCACTTTCTTCATCCTCTATATCTGCTTGCACTTCCTCTGTTCCTTCCACTACATTTACATTTGTCTTTTGTTTGTTAGTCTTTCCTGATGATTTTTGATTGTCATTACTATCATATAGTCAGTCCTCATCACCTTTATCTTCTGTAGTCGCCTTTTTATTTAGCCTGCAATCCCTTGCTAAATGTCCTTTCTTACCGCACTTAAAGCACTCACCTTTTTTTTTTCTCTCTTCAAAATCCTCTGACCTTTTGTCAGACTGTTTATTACCCTGGGCATTTTTCTTACCCTTTTTATTTGATTGTACTACAAAGACCTCTGCTCCGTCTTCAGCTGTGAAGACCTGTGTCTTCTTTTTCTTTTTACTATTAAAGTGTCTTTCAGCATGTCTAGCATACTCAAGCAAGGCTTGTAGCCTGCTTGTTCGGTGATCTATCATATGCTTTGTAATAAAGCTACTGATAGGTGCAATGCAACCTTTCAAAAATGCATTTTTTAGTTGCTGTTCATATGAGCTATTATTCGTCTGACTTTCAGGAATAGTCATACCACTATGGTTATTGAAACATTCCAATAATCTACCATAGTACCCATCTACAGTTTCATTATCTTGTTGTATGCATTGGTTAATGCAAGTCCAATCTGCTCTAGGTTTCCATTTTTCAGAGATTTGGTCTGTAAGACCTTTCACTCTGGTGTCTAATTCTGCGTCACTATGTGAGAGTGGTTTAAGCTCTGCATTACGAGAGTTCCAGGTGCCACAAATCATGTGCCAGTCTGGACCCACAATCTGTCTAACTACCCTTTCTACTTCTTCCCCATTCAAGTGGTAACTTAGTCTCATACCTTGTAAATCTTGTATAAATTTTTTGTAATTAATTTTTGGATGAGGGATTCCCTCTGTAGCTTTCCGAATGTCTTCCGGTGTCCATGGTCTATATACTAGGAGAGTTGGGTCCTGCCCTTCCTGCCCTGCCTGAGGATTTGGTACCTCGATTAGTGGACAGATTTCTTCACTCTCTTCTAGTGAGTCTCTCCCTATTTGATATAAATCTGTGTTCCTAAGTGTTTTACTTGTCCGGGATCTAGTTTCAATAGGTTCTCTAACAAATGGTTTTAATGCTCCTGCAACTTCAGGATAACGTGGAGGTGGACTAGCTTGTCCTCCTGCTTCATATCCTGAAAAAGGCATGGGAGGGGGCGGGGGAGGGGCCGTCGTTATTACTGTATTATTATCCTCTTTGTCTAAAAATAATGTTTTTGCATTTTTAATTTTCTGTTCCCTTCGGTTCACTTCCTCAATCCACCTATGTGCCTGAGGAATGCCTAATTGCCGTTGTTTCTTTGCCTGACCTTCCAGATTTAAGCTGTTTTAAAAGTTTAACTAACGAAATTTTATTTAATTTACCATCAAATTCGTATTTATTAACCCATTTTGTATAATACCTTACATTATTTGCTCGTTGTAATTGCATATATTTTGCGTCATCAGTTAGGGGCGGATCTCGCGATTTTTTAGTGCACTGATTTCCCATTTCAAAAGAAAAATGTTACGTAACCCTTTTTACCACGTGGTATCTCAGTTCCTTACACAGTTTATCTAGAATTACTGCCTACCTTATTCTGTTTCCCTGATCTCTGACAAAATATACAGTAATTCCCTTTTGTCCCTGATCTGTATAACAAATCTATGACAATAACATTTACTGTAACCTAGTCCCTGATCTAAAACAGAAAAAAGGCAAATATCTTCCTACCTGAGCCTTCTGGGTCAACCAGTTCGAGACCGCTCTTCGGCCGCAGATCAGAAAAGTGGCCAGCCTCTCAAAATGACAATTCAGTTGGAGGTCTTTATGTTTCAAGAAGAACCATTTCGGTAGCTTCTCCTGCGCAGTATTTGACCACCGGTACACTCTGATCTGTAGCTGTCGAGGGCTTCCGGTCAAACGGAGGACCAAACTGTTAAATAAAAATAAACGATAACAACACAGGAGGCTCAGATGCAAAAAACTTTACTAGTGTACACCAGGAGGCAAAATACCATACAATACAAGTATAGAGTTTTGTCTGGCATGATACAGGAAATGTACTATGTTTTATAGTCATACATTCAAGCTGTGCCCACTTCACTGACGTGGTCAGTCACAGGGCACCTGCATCACTATGGTCTACAATATTCTATTCATAAGAAAAAGCTGATGTTATACTTTTTAAAAGTTTTCCCATGAGAATAATACAGCCTTGCAAAGCACCTGGTCAGTTATAATGACTTTCTGTAAATGTTATTCTTTCAAGGTTTCAGTCCTGCTCGAATACAATAGTCAGTTCAGTCTTGTAATACACTTCTTTGTTCTCCTTGCAACATTACTTTTAGCAGCTGTGCTTTATCTCTGATAATATTCGCAAGGCCGACCATCTCAGAGGAAGGAAGAAAGATTTGCAATGCTTTATACATTCATTTTCCTGACCCAGCAGATAATCATTAGTAAAAAACATAAGCTTGCTGAGCTGGCTACTGCCAGAGTCAGAGTTCAAACACACTGCAGCTCCAAAGCTTCAAGCAATTACATGTAAAATCATTCTTACTGCCATATTGTAAAATAGAATAAAATGCATTACATACTATTTGCTTTTAAACTAGCACTTTATATATGTTCAAATACATATTTTTCTAACAAAAACACACACAGATATACATATACCCCCATGACATGCATAGTGGTAGAAAAGAGTACATATGTATTGCATATGAAAGCAAACATACCCTGATGTGGTTGCTGAAGATGCAACCCAGAGGTTCCCAAAGACAGATTCATAGTTCATAGGTTCATAGGTAGTTACTAGGGTATCGGTCCTAGGGCCTATACAAGCCTAGCCAAAAAGATACCCTGGCTTTTGCCACCCAAGAAAATTATTTTCCTGTGCCCCTGTCGAGCAGAGCCACAGAGGTGATCCCCGGGGTGAATGCAGAAGATCCTTGGTGAATCAGCCCTGTCACCTATGCAGTGCATTATAGTTTTTGGATCTGTAGTGGGTACATCTCTTATTGACATCCAGGCAGTCAAAGCTCCCACATCCAAGCTTCTGTCAGTATGAGGGTCTGCTACTCCTTCCTAGAAAGGGAGAGCAGGAACTCCTCCATCTGAGCCATTTCCATGTTAGTGGTCCACCCTCTGTGATGGACGTGTCTTTGGCAATGCCCTGTACCTTGTTATTTCCATGATACATCATACTGGTTACACTTAATTGCATCTGCTGCATAGATTAATTATGACCACCCACAACAGTGTTATTCTGCAGCACTCCCTACCACACTTGGCCTCAATACATGCTATCCATGGCGCTTTTACCTAGGATGCACATGATATGCATGCAGATGTCCTGCAGTAGCATCTCTAATTCCTAGTTTGTCAACTAGACCCTTAACAAAGCTCCAGGTAAAGTCATTTTGACTAACTGCATGTTGTAATCTTTTCTGGCCTATCCTTATAACATCAGTCTGTGTATATAGCCTAACCAATATGATTTATAACACAGCTCTCAACTTATTTGCTCAGCAATCAGGAACAAAGCCAAAAATAATGGAGGGAAAAAGGCACAAAATGAAGGATTAAAAAAAGAACATAACTCACTTTAAAAAAATAGAACAACAATAGATTTTGCATCAGTTTGCATTTGTAAATAATAAGTAATTACTTGTTGTGTCTTGTTGTTGTGTCTTTTGGCTTTTCCCAGTTAGGGATCACCACAGTGGAACTCCTGTCCACTAATGATTGGCAGTAGATTTTTACGTGCCGAGTTGCTGGCCCTGATGCACAACCTTCCACACAGAAGACGCTCTAGCTGAGAATCAAACAGGACAACATCTTACTGTGAGGTGATAACGCTACCGCAGCACCACCACCGTAGTAATGTCTGGAATTACTAACTGATTCTATTTCTCTATGCTTCACCAGAAAAGGTACATTTCATGAGGGATAGGGCAAAAATAAGAGGCAGAAATCAGGAACATTCTGCAAAATCAGAGACAAATCAGAACATGCTTCTCAGTACTAAAAATTACAGCACTGGCACTCAAAAATCATAGCAGGCCAAAAGATAAGCTAGAGTTTTCACTGTGTGATACCTTAAACCTCCCGTAATAGAGGCCCATGGGATATATTCAAATGACTCATTAAGGACTCAAGTGTTTTAGCTATATGGGTTCTGAATGTCCATGACTTTTTACTTTTTATTTTTAAGTCTTTGCGGATACATTCAAGCCAATAAAGCCAAACTCCACTAGCTGTGGACATGGGCCTCTATTACAGTAGGTCTAAAGTATCAGACAGTGAAAATCGAAACTATATATATAGTATAGTATATATATGTATATATGGTATAGTATCAAAACTATAATACATTGTTAAGCTCTCATTCTTTTTCTTTGTTTTCCATACAGTAATTCTATTTATTTATTGCATACTAAAATTATTATCTTCTCATTTAAGTGCAATTCCAGTCACTTCCTTATGTGCAATATCACCCAATCTCATCTCTTTGTATAGTGTACTTTTCTTTTCATGTGTTAATTATCTAGTAGCCAGTGTTGTCCAATGTAATAAATAGTGTACAAGCATATGCGACAGTTACTTGGATATTTAGTTTTGTACTATAGTTATTGTTTATTCTTTAATATCTATCATGTCTGTCTTTTTGTGCTTGTTTTCTTCTGTAAACGAGCTGACACTCGGAATTTCATTTAGGTACCACTTGTGTTTCTTAAATGGCAATAAAGTTTCTTTGAATCTTTGAAAACTCTAGCTTGGCCAAGTTTTTGTTGTAGTTTTTACTAAATGGGTTGTTCGCATGACCTTTTTGCTTTTTGGTTTAGATGTTAGTTGGGATATTTTGCAGACACCTTAATGGTTATGGACATCAGCTGGTTGTAAAGACCCTGTGTTTCTAAAGTATAGCCATAACAATACATTTATGCTGTGCTGATGAGATCATAAGGTCGAAACATGCATGTCCACAGCTAGTGGGGTTTGGCTTTATTGGCCTGAATGTATCTGCAAAGACTTAAAAATAAAAAGTAAAAAGTCATAGACATTCAGAAGCCATATAGCTGAAACACTTGAGGTCCTTAAGGGGTCAGTTGCATATATCCCATGGGCCTGTATTAAAGGAAGTTAAAGGTATCACACAATGAAAACTCTAGCTTGGCCAGGTTTTGCTTGTAGTTTTTACTAATTGGTTTGTGTGTGAGAGACTTTTTTTAATTTTTGGTTTTGACCAAAGGAGGCAGTATATAGTAAGTGATAAGGAATCTTTGCTTATGCTTGGAAGGTTTGTTTGTGGGAGATGAGCAAGCAACGACCACGACCATACTTGTCAATTGTACAAATTTTCTCAGAATGTCCAGATTTTTGTCTCACATTATTGTTCTTTTCCTCATAAAGTTTTGGTTTTCTGGAAAATTATTGAGGATCGAAGTCAGGAAATAATGACCGATATTTATTCGAGTTTCAGATTTCATACCCTTCATAAAATTCATGCTGATAGAATCATAGCTCTCAACCTTCCATCTCCAAAATGAGGAACACTAGCCCTCATAATGTGGAACAAATGGGCAAAATGTGGAACATGTACTAATGGCTTACTAACAACTTCAGCTAGGAAGATCAAAGGATGGTTAAAATGTGCGGGTTTTCCTTATAAAGAAGATCTTTTAGTGAATTAATATGATAAAAATTCCTAACACTGAATGTGTTACAGACCCTTTCAATGTAGAATTTCGAGGAACATGAACTTTTTGAGACCCCAAATGAGGTACGTTTCTCGTAATGAGGTACCCTTGAGAGGTATGGATAGACGGTACTTTTCCGTTATCGGGGCAACAAATACTTCCTGATTATGACAATCGCACGTCATAAATTATTCGATTAATGTACCGGGGAAACTGATAAGTGTGCTGAAGGACACCTATAAATCCAGTCACAGTGTAGTTTTTGTTTGATAATCACACCCCTTAAATTTTGATTTATTCACTTAACATTTGTTTACCGGGATAATCCGGCTGGACAAAACCCCGTACTTCCTGATTTCGTTTCATTTTCACATGACGGTCTCAGACTAACTAAATGGAAATGAAAAGCGATTGTTCATTAGCTAAATAGGAAAGAAATGAAGCACCATGTGAGTGCCTAAATGTATTGCCGCTGGTAACAAAGTGCAGAGATTCAAGTGTAAGAAAATGTTAACAGTTCATAAAGAGAAAATATTACAACTCATTCATACCATATACTCGCATGCACACTCCCTTGTAGGCATGTGGCAAAGCCAGTGCATTGCAGGTATATGTTAATTAAACACCATTAAGACCACATCAGTCTATTTATTTATTTTTTTGGGGGGGGGGCTTTGAGTATTGAGACTGCGATTTACGTTAAAAAAGACATACGCATGCATTTCTTTTACTCTCCGTTTCACCCTGTCCGAAAGTGTGACCATGGCATTTACCTGCATTTTCATGCAATCTGATTAATTTGTGTCCCATCCCATGTACATATACCTCTCAACTCACACCCCTCCGCATTCCCTACAACTGGCGGTTTTAGGAGAAAAGTGTGGTCGATCACATTTAATAAATAATGGCAATCATTTGAGTTATACACTTGTTTTTCTCCAAAAAATGCATGCTGATTCACTTCCTTTTAAACCCTGTCGGCATGCATTATTTGGAATAAAGCAAGTCTAGAAGTCAAATCAGTGTCATTATTTATTAAATGTGATCGACCACATTTTATACATCTGACAGGAAAATAAGTGTGTGTGCACGTCAGCAGCAGCTGAACAATCAACATTATAATGAGTGCTAGGATTCCAAGCACTCATTATGACTGTTCATAGGTTCAAAGGTAGGTACTAGGCTATCGGCCCAAGGGCCTATGCAAGCCTAACCAACAAGGTT
This sequence comes from Protopterus annectens, assembly GCF_019279795.1. Taxonomy (NCBI): domain Eukaryota; kingdom Metazoa; phylum Chordata; order Ceratodontiformes; family Protopteridae; genus Protopterus; species Protopterus annectens. The sequence goes on along the minus strand of NC_056739.1, from coordinate 1,739,035,561 downwards.
CCCTGGCTTACGCCACCCAAGAAAGTTATTTTCCTGTGCCGCTGACGAACAGAGACACAGAAGTGATCCCCGGGGTGTATTTCCTATTTCCCATCCACTCATCAAGATTTTTCTTGAAGAGTGCTAATGAAGAACTTTGCTTGACATAGATGGGTAGCCTGTTCCAGAGTATGGGAAGTCTCTGGGATAGGAATCTATCCCTCCAGCATGTCCTGTTTATTGTGGTGACAAGGTTTAGGTCCCTAGAGCGTGTAGCTCAGAGGGATTGGGATTTCTTTAGGTGTAGCATGTCCAACAGCTCTGGGTTTGACATAGCTTTATATGTTAGGCAGAGATCACCTCTGAGTAGGCGATATGCTACGGATTAAAGCTGGAGTTTTTTGAGGCGGTCAGTGTAGGGCATTTGTTTGAGTCCAGTAATCCTCTTTGTGAGGTACTTCCGTAGCCTTTCCAGCTGCTGCAGATGTCTTGTGAGGTACATTCCAAAAGGGGCGTTGTACTCTATAATGGGTCTGAGTGTCGAGTAGAGGGTAACAATGACCTCTTTTTTCCTGGACGAGAACCCTTTTATGATGAGGTGTGCCACGTAGAAGGACTTCCTGACTACCGTGGCGATGTGACTATCAAAGGAGAGACTACTGTCCACCTGGATCCCAAGGTCTCTTATCATGCATTCGGAGTTAAGTAGATTGCTGCCTATGTGGTAGTTCATGGGTACAGAGTTTTTGCCAAAGGGGATAACACTGCACTTTTTGGCATTGAGCTTGAGGTTGCCCCGATAACGGAAAAGTACCGGATAGACTAACAGGTTTTGCCTCAACTTTCTAAGTTTTTAAGAGCAATATTTAAAAAAGTGCCCCTTGTTCCCATTATTTACAGCTTTGTCCATATTTCTTGATCTAAGAGGTTGAGGGGTATGACCACGACCACTCGATTATCAGTAGAGGAAGCACCAAGTAAGTGTTATTATTCTGGGACCTTATGGGAATCTAGGAGAAACGAGGAGCCAAGATCATTGCGCGAAGTCTAAATCACAGCCACTCAATAATACGCTTCAGAACTGTGCTGGTTTAGAATAACGGAGAGTTTTTTTTTTTTTTGCACTATGTACAGCCTCCAACCTTCAGCCCACCCTCCAAACAGCGTCGCAGAATAGTCACTTGTTAGAAAGCGTGCTAGAGTTCCCACAGCAACACGTAACATAATACAGACCAGCCAATCAGAAGACATCTTATTTTGTGGTTGGAAATTTGAAATTGAAGGACAGGAGGAAAAAAAAAGGAGCAGAGCTTGGTTGTGTGGGTGGTAGAGTGTATACAGATCAGGCTGTAACTGTAGAATCGCACATATCTGAAGGTTGATTTTATTTGCTGTCTGGATCGCTGATTACTGCGATAATGAGGAAAAGGTATGTAGTTGTAGAATCTATTAAAAGTTGCATTGTAATAAACTTGCGTCTTAGGCGGGCTGTGTGAGTTTGACTGCATCAGTAGTGGGTTGAGTTGCCGAAGGGACACAAACATTCTTTGCTGATTTGATGCTGTTTAGAATAGCCTTTTTTGTAGATTGTTTTAATTTTGCTTCGGAAGATTAGTTAAAGGCATCGAAAGGGGTGCCGCCCTTATTGCCATATTCGTTCCAGATAAAGTCGTATAGCAGCTGCGGACATTTTGGCAGTTAAACGAGCCTATGACAATTTTCGCCTAAATGCAACTGACATTGTTTTACATTGAATGTACTTATTAAATATGTGAGTTATAGTTATGTGTTTTGATTGTGTTTACTAAACGTGTGACATGATCTACACTTGTTTTGTTTTCCTCCGTTACTATCTTATAAAAGATTTTGTGCACCCTTAACAATAATGGCCCTTTAGTACTAGGATTCAAAGCTGTCGTTTGGATGGATCTTTCCGTAATTTTGATTTTTTTTTGCATAGCTGTTGGAACGGACGGGCGTGAGTCTGCTTATGGAGTTATTTAGCAGCTTTGTGCAGACTAGCTGCAAAGCATTTTTCAACTATTGTGCATTACTTAAGTAGGAGAGTGTTCCGAGCATCTGACCCTGACAGGTTTTGCTGTTCCCTCATTGGCAGCCTGTCAAAAACCGCAGGGTGATGTCATGACATTTTAATGCTCGCATCTCAGTAAAATATTTAAGCAGTGGCGATGTTTAAAATAGCGGCAGACTCAGTCACCTGTTTAAAAGAATGCAGTGCTAAGTTGCAGTTGTGGTAGTCTATTAAAACAAGTGTATTGTTTTCTGTTTGAAGGTTGGTAAAAATAAATGCATGTTTGTTTTCTGTTTGAAGGTTGGTAAAAATAAATACATGTTAACTGCTTTATCGGTAAGTATTAGTTGAAAGTATCCTGTGAACCAGTTGGTTATGAAGCAAATACTGTACTACCTTAACGTTTCTTCTAGAGTTAGTATTGTTAATCCTGATTTTTTTTCGGTGAAACAGTAATATGAAGATATTCGAGAGTAGCCTGTTAATCACAGTGTCAGAAGTCATTATTTGCAAGATTTTCAAGTGTCAATAAAATGTCTGGAATGCTTGGGCATGTCCATATCCTATATTTTAAATTGTCTCAGGGTAATTTAATTCAATGGCTATGTATGTACTGGTAAGAAGGCCTGTCCAGAAAAGTGGTGGTACTGCGGCACTGCTGCCCGTCCCTGGTAGAGTGACCAACAAACTGATCGAGCGCACGTTTTAGCACTGTTGTTTGGTGTTGCATTATACAAAGGGTCGTTTTGTTTGTGGGTGGAAGTTCCACCATGGAACCTTTCACAATGGGCAAGATCAGTAGCACGTATGATGGACTACTGACCCCATACTGGTTTTCAGTGTACCATTCAACAATACGTACCCCCTTAAGAAGAAGGAGAAAATAGTTTCTTGTTACTACATTTAACTTTCCTGGTAGCGTGATTGGTAACAGTGGTTTCAATCCTAAAGTGCATCACAGTAGTAATAGATAAACTGCATCTAACTCCCACCAGTGCATTAAAAAAAGACCATTAAAATCGAATTGTATTAATGATGGTGAATTAAATGAGTACAATTACTTTGTGCACGGCTGGACAATATGGCGTGTGCCAGGTGAAGTGCTAAGCCTTTGAGACATATGATAGTGTATTCCTTGTTGGTGATGGTTTACATGATCCTTTAATTTAGCAGGGTTTCTCTTTAAACTAAGTAGCCTTGGGGCCATTGCAATTTCTTATAATTGTAATTAACTGTTGTAACAGTGATTTTTGTATTTGCAAGACCTAGCACTCACCTGGAACAGTACTACCAGGTTGTACTGAAGCAGAAGATCATTTGAATTTGGTAAACACTACTGGGCAGTAGTGCACTTATATATACCAAGTGCAACACATTAGCTGTCAGCTTAATGGGGTATTTTATACCAGGCACACTATATGACACAACACTGAGAACCTACTTAAGAGATTGTTGGTGCTTCAATTTTTTTTCCATTTATTTTAAGAGATTTTTTTAGGGGGATGTCTAGTGTTTGGTGCTGCAAGCATTCATTAACCCTCTTAACTTCTTTGTATTATAAGGGTGGTATCAACAGTGTTGACATTTTTACCTATTCTGTGATTGTATTCCTGTTTAGTTACAACTCTTGAAGTGGTAGACACTTGTTAAAAATTGTATGGACAAGATCTTCTAATAGTCAACTGCAAACTGTACTTCATTTTGTTCTAGTTGTAAAGGCAAGGGAATAACTTCATCTTAATTGTGTGACATTAATTTTTCTTGGTCATAGGTAAGTACTAGGCTGTCTGCCCATGTGCATTTATAAGCCTAGCCAGAGAGTGATGGTTTTCGCCTCCCCATTAGATTAGTAACCTGGGCCTCTGTTAACAGGGCTCCTGAAGTGATCCCAGGGTAGAACTTACGATTACCCATCCACTCATCAAGACTTCTCTTGAAGAGAGGGTCAGGGAGGATCTCTGTCGAATATGGATTGGGATTTTATTCCAGAGTGAGGGGAGTCGCTGGGACAGGAATCTATCCCTCCAGCATATCCTGTTGTTGTACATAGATTCAAGTCGCTAGAACAAATGGTTCTGAGGGATCTCGTTTTTTTTTGAGGTGAAGCATGTCCATTAGTTCAGGGTTTGACATGGCCCTATAGGTCAGGCATAGGTCACCTGTGAGCAGATGGTAAGCGACTGAGAAGAGCTGGAGCTTTTTTAGTCATGCTTCATAGGGTAATTGTTTAAGGCCCTTAATCCTCTTAGTGAGGTACTTCTGTGGTCTTTCTAGTTGTTGCAGGTGTCTAGTGAGGTACATCCCAAATGGGGCATTGTACTCTATTATGGGCCTAATGAGTGAGGAGGGGCACAATCACCTCCTTGGATCTGGATGAGAAACCATTTGTGATCAGTTGTGCCACATAGGATTTCCTGACCGTTTTGGCTATGTGGTTATCAAAGGAGAGCATGCTATCTACTTGGGTACCCAGGTCCCTAATTACTTCTTCTGTACTTAGTGGATTCCCATCTATGTGGTAGTTTGTAGGTACTTTGTTTTTCCCAAATGGGATTACTATGCATTTTTTGGTGTTTAGCTTGAGGCCGTGGCTTTGACACCAGGTGTTTGTCTCTGTGAGACCCTTTTGCAGGATGTCTGTGTCAGCTGGAGAGTCAATTATTGCACCCAATTTACAGTCATCTGCAAACGTGGTTAGCCACAGTCCCTCCGCCTTTGCCTGTACTTCGGAGAAATATATACCTAACAGGAGGGGTCCCAGGACTGAGCCCTGTGGGACTCCGCTTGTGACAGGTGTAGAGTCAAACATGGCGCCTGCCACTCTTACTGCATGGGTTCTGTCTGAGAGCCAATTGGCAACCCATCTCGTGATATGGGGGTAGATATTTAAGCTGGTGAGTTTGCCTATGATTCCTGAGTGTGGTATGGTGTCTAATGCCTTGGCGAGGTCCAGATATGCTGTGTGGACCAGCTTCCCTTCATCTGTGGCCTTGGTGACTGTTTCAAAGAAGTCAACCAAGTTCAGGAGGTAAGATCTGCCTTTAACAAAGCCGAACTGGGTAGGGTCCAGTGTTTGGAGGTTCCCAATGTCCCTGTTAATGAGCTCCATGATAATGCGTTCCATGGCTTTGCAGACCAAGCTAGTCAAGCTTATAGGGTGATAGTTCCCAGGGTCAGTTGTGGCACCACCTTTGTGGAGTGGTACGATTGTTGCTGTACGCCATTCTTTGGGTACATAGCCTGTAGAGAGGCTGAGTTTGAATAGTGATTTGAGATGGGGGGGTTAGTTCATTTTGAAGCTCGTGTAAGACGCAGCCTGGGATAGCATCTCGTCCCATTGATGCTGTGTTTTTGGTCTTTGCAAGGGCTGGCTTTACTTGTGTGTCTGAGATATCTGGAGCGCCACATTCTTCTGGGATGGGTGCTAGCTCCTTTGGTGAAGGGGGAGGTGTGAAGTTTGCACTGAACTTGTCAGCCAGGATGTTGGCAATGTCAGTTGGTTCACTGTATTTATGGCCATTATGCACTAGCTCTGAGCGTATCTGAGAGTTTGCCCCTAGACTCTTGACATAGAGAAGGCTTTGTGGTTATCCTTAGTCATTGGCTATTTTTCTTTCGAAGTTGGCCTTGGATGATTTAATGAGGGAACGCAGTTTTTTACTGATGTTAATCAGAGATGCCTTCTTATTTTGGGATTTTGTTCTATCTTGCAGGAGTTTCCTCCTTCTGTTGTAAAGTTTATTTATGGCCGGGGTCCACCAGACTGGTTTCCTCTTTTTTGAGGAGTTGGTCTTGGTTTTACTTGGGATGGCTCGGTCCATGCATTCTTGAAAGTGTTCATAGAATGCACTTGTAAAGGATTCTGCTGATGGGTCATCCATTTTCCATTTGATTGGGAGCTTTGAAACTTCCCACCTCGGTCTTGAGGAGTATGAAGTTGGCTTTAGAGAAGTTTTTTTTACCTTTGATTTCCTTGACTGTGGGGGGGCCTTGGGATGTGGATGTCCAGTGTGATTAGTTTGTGATCTGATCTTACCAATGACGAGTTTATCTCGGGTGTGGAACATAGGTTCCCCATGTTGGTGATGACCAGGTCCAGTATGTTGTCATCTCTTGTGGGAGTGGTGACCAGCTGTTCCAAGGGTGTTTGAGTTTATAAACTCAAGGAAGCATTGGGCTAGGGCGTTTGAGCTTGAGTAGTTTTCCCAGTCAATGTTTGGATAGTTGAAGTCACCCAGTAGCATAGTGTTGGGTAGAATCTTCATACTTTCTAATGTTCTCAGGAATGTTGCGCGAGGGTCCTGAGACAAGGTTGGAGATCTGTAGCAAGCTATAAGTTGAACAGTCAATTGACCCGCTGTCAATTGCACTTGGATGGTCTCGGATTCCGTGTACTGTGCTACTAACCTGGAGGTGTGGGTGTTCTTGATGAATATGGACACACCCCCTCCTTTTGTGTTCCGGTCCTGGTTTTGGGACCTAAAGGTATGGTAGGAGTTATAGCCTGGTAGTGCTGGGGTGCTCTCTGGAGCCTTGAACCAGGTTTCTGTCACTGCACATACGTCTATTTCTTCCATACTAAGGAGAGCTTTGATTGCGTGCATTTTGAGGTTTAGACTTCTGGCGTTGAGCAGCATTACCCTCAGTTTTTGTTTATTATTATTTATGGAGGCAGGATTGTCTTTTGAGCCTTGCCTAAATAAGGTAGTATTGGGGCGGCAAGAGTCTTGGCCAATATTCGAAAGCCCAGGGGCGACAGGTGCAAGCTGTCTCTGGCGAAGCAACGTGGCTTGTCAAGCATGTCGTCCAAGGCTGACCAGTACTAGATCCCCTTTGAATGACACCAGTAGTTTAACCAATTGTTGAAACTGATCATATTTGTGGGACACTTTCAGAAAAGTGTGACAATTATGTTTAGTACTTTGGGTAATTTTACCCAAAGAGACCATATGTCTTCTTCCATTGGTGTAAGTCCACCCTAATGTTGCATCTTTTCCCCATCATCCCTACTGTATTTTATTTATTTCCAATCTTTCCTGTGCAATCTCAGTGTTCATTACTGATCTGACACTACCACTGCCTCTAGCAGCATACTCCAAGGCTCTACCACTCTCTCATTGTAAGAATATTTCTTATGCTCTTCTTTTAATTGTCCTCTTCCAATGACTCCCGCCAACTCCTGGCAGTGCATTCCAAAGCTCTATTACTTTGTCTATGAAATAATACCTCTTAGTCTAAATGGTCCCTTTTCTGTTGACTCCTACAGTTCCTTATACATCTTTTTCAACAACATTGTATCCCCCTTGCTTTTCTCTTTGTATATACATGTAAGCACTTCAGGTTTCCTTTTTACCCTCTCGCCCTCTTTTTTTGAACACCTTTATTGAATTATTACTTGTCATAGGCAAACTTACATTTTTTATAAAATTCATCAAACCATATTAAGTTCATATTTACTGTATATTTATTTAACATTTTGTTAACTGGGAAAGTCTGACTAGGACAGAGCCTATTTTCAGCGGAGGCCCGGGGAGAAATGCTCCAAATGCATGTCTTTGAATGTGGGAGGAAACTAGAGTACCCGGAGGAAACCCATGTGAAAACTGGGAGGATATGCATACTCTGCACAGAAGGCACCCCAGCCCAGAATCGAACCAGAGAACCTCTTGCTGTGAGGTGACAAAGTTAACTGCTGCACCACTGCGCCTCCCGTATATCATAATTGTCGCTTGTCCAGTCAGGATAAAACAGACAAGCATTCATGGGTCCTGTTCAAGCAGCTTTATTATGCACAAAAACATCAGGATTGAGGCATAATAACTTAAACTTAACTAGCTATCACATTCATACATGCTCACTCTGTGGCTGCACTCTCAAAATGGCACTGAAGCTAGCACGTGCTTGCTATTTATATGCATGGTCTGTCATTGAAACGCTGCTTAAAGGTACAACACACACACACACACACACACACACACACACACACACACACACACACACACACACACACACACACACACACTGCAATAATCAAAGCAACATTGTTCAATTTATGCTTTCTCTTAAAATTCATTTCCTCTGCCAAAACATTTTATTCTGCAGGTTTTGTTCTCAAGTTCTGTTTGTTTATTTATTTTTTTTGTAGTTTGTTCCTACCCTTTTCTAAAGATCTGCGCTTCTGTTCTTTTATATCTGTTATGGAATTAACTACTTCAAGTGTAGTTGGTTTCCATTTTCTTATTTATTTTTTTGCAGACACCAGAATTAAACTTAACAAGGCCTTACTATATCTTGGCAGTTCAGATTCTGTATCCCAGCTCAAAAAAAAGGTCACACTCATTCGCCCAAATATTCTCTACTGAGTGCTCTGAAGGGAATTTTTAATGTATGCCAACTCATTGCACTTTGACAACATATGCTCCCAGGCACCGCCAACATTTGCCATATACCGGAGGAAAAATTCTTTGGAGTCTGCTTGGGGTACAGAAGTATCTGAGCAAATGCTTCCAGGCAAAAATCCTAAGCCTTCTAGGTTTTGTTGCATATTCGGGAGCCGTACAGATGTCCTGCAATTCTCTTTTTGAGTCACATATCTAATCTGTTCGCCATCTTTTTTGTCATCTTCTGATTGATTCCTATAAGTATCATGCAGTATTTTTGTGCCCCACTAATTATCTCTCTTTTAACAACAGCTTCTCGATTCATTTAAAAACTCAACCAATGCAGACTTTATCCATTTCTCTTTCTTTATAATCCGATAGGGAAGACCATCACTAGCCTACACTCCAAATGTCTTCCTGGCTTCTTCACATTCTGTTATCTTTCACTGTCTAATTTTGTTTCCAGTACCCAGTTTCCTTTGTAAGCTTCCTCCAGCAAGCCCCCCCCCCCCACTTTCCTTTTCTCTATACCCCTAATTGCAGTCATCCCTATTGGCAGAATCTCCTTTCTCTGTTCTTGTGTTGTCTTGGTTCTTCTTGGCTTCATATGAGATTACTAGCCTAATGGCTAGCCATTTTTAGCTGATTTTCCTTTCCTAAGGGCTAGAGAATGGCTTAAGTTTGTGACTATACCTTTGAATATTTTACAGACTGCACTGTCCGTAAGGGACATGGGTGCCACACCAGGAGTGAACTTTATGATTTCCTATCCATTGATTCAAATTGCATTTTGAAGAGGGTTAGGAAAGGGCTCTGCTTTACACGAATAGGGAGCCTGTTCTAAAGTGGGAGTAATTGTTGAGACGCACACTCTTTCCAGTATGTTGTTTTTTTTTTTGTTATTACAACCTAGGTTTATATTCTTAGAGCAGGTGGTGCTTGTGCATTTTGTCTTGTGAATTTGTAACGTTCCATCATGGTTGGATTTGAGTGCCTTGTTGGCTAAAGTGAGCTCCAAAATGATTGTTGCTGAGATCGCAGTACAGTGGAGCTAAGGGAATATTCCCTTTTCCCCCACTGTAGTGCGATCTTGGAGTAAGACTATAAAAGTGGGGGTTTCAGACTTTCACAAAGCACTTTTGCAGAAGTGTGCTTGACCGTGTCAGTTTCGTTGAAATGCGTCCTCTGTAATTAGTCCTAGATCTACACACCTGGGAAAGGCTGGCATGGGTTTACTAGCTGTGCCCCCTTCTGCCTAGACTATAAAGTGGTTTCCACTGCCACCAGTCACTCCTTATCTGCTACTTCAAGGCCCTTAACAAAGGGTGTCCACTGTTACTTTGTAATGTTACTATTAATACAAATGGTAGTTTTGACCAAGAGGAAGGCTATTAGGGGTGGCCTACACAGTATCACCAAATAAATATGCAAGTATTCTCAGAACTTAAATATCTCTGGACAGATCAGCCACAATGAAAGATTTAAATGTATATAATAATAATAACCAGACAATAATAAATATAGTTACAGTGACATCAGAGTTCAGAATCACAGGAAATATTTAAAAATTTGCAGGACAGTTTCAAATGAAGAAAAACATCTAAACTATGCTTCACTATAATCCTGACTGTATCTAAGAGAGTTGTACTGTTATTAACTTGCTTACTACAGAGCAAGGCAAATGTGTGTTGAATGGGTCTTCTGGTCAGGTTCAAGACGTACTACATAATGCTGTCTCTCTGACCATTCTTAAATTTAATATCTCAAATATTACTGCTGAGAGAGCTTGCAGCATGACATCATTTCTGGTCATCTGACTCTATCCCAGGTAACCCCCCCCCCACTGCTGAAAGCTAGCAGTATTTAGCATCCACCTGTGAAAATGCATAGACAAGAGCTTTTTCTCAGATCTTGGGCAAATTGTGGAAGTTGTAAAACAATAAAACCCTTCCAAGACAATACAGAAAGCTCCTTAATTTTAGACATTGTGTCTCCTTGCTGCACTGAAACTGAAAGAGAACATCTTCTTTTTTATGGCTTGGCCATAAAGTAATTTTAAGCTTTTTTCTGAAGTTTTGCAAGTTAACCTCCTGTATTCCAATTTCCCCCTGTTTTAAAATATATACATTTAAACAGTTACAGTAGGGTATGTACATTTCTGTTCTATTCCAGTAGGGTACACTGTGGATACATTTCAAATGGCACTTTGGTAAATACCTCTGCAGCCCACATGTCTGTACAAACTATCTTGTATGACATACAGCTCTAATACATTTGTAACAAACATCTTTATATGAATCATGTTGATATTCAGAAATGACATACAATTATTTACAAACTTCCAGATAGCTGAGCTGGTAGTATCTCCTTTCATAACACACCCTTTATATTTTTTGTAAGGAATCTCTGAGGCTGCTCCAGCTGTTGCAAGTGCCTGGTCAAATAGATGCCGAAAGAGGGATCGTATTCTAATATTGGTCTGATGAGGGCAAAGGACAGTGGGAGTATAACTACCTTGGATCTGGGTGCCATGCCTTTACCTATAAGTTGTGCCACATAGGACTTTGACCACCATGAGTCCATTGGTGAGGAAGTTCAGGCTACTATCTGTGTACCTAGATCTCTCTGCTCTGAGTCTGTCTATTAAGGGTGTGCTATTAATGCTGTAATTTACAGGGTATCATTTATTTTTCATATAGCTTTAGGTTATAGCTCTGACACCAGTGATTTGTCTGTCATTTACCCTTCTGAAGGATATCTACATCATTGGGGGATTTGGTGATGCTTTCATCTTGCATTCGTCAGCAAACTTGGTCAGTCAAATGCCTTCTACATTAGTTTTGCATTCAGAGAAGTGTTTTCTGAACAGGAGAGGTCCAGGCACTGACCCCTGTATCACACCACTAGTAACTAGCCTCTTGCTGGATCTTTATTCTCCCACACTAACAGCATGCATCCTGTCTGTGAGCCATTTGGCTGGCTATCTGGTGATGTAGGGATGTATGCCCAGTTTTGAGAGTTTATCTATAATACCCAAGTGGGAAATTGTGTTGAATGCCTTAGTCAGGTTAAGGTAGGCAGTATGCATTGTTTTACCCTCATCCATGACCCTAGTGACTTTCTCAAAGAAGTCCACCAGATTGAGTAGGCATGACTGCAATGCAGTGTTGCAGCGGTTAACAGTTGCCTCACAGCAAGAGGTTCTTCGGTTCATTTCTCAGCTGGGGTGCTTTCTATGTGGAGTCTGCATGTCCTCCCTGTGTTTATGTGGGTTTCCTTTGGGTGCTCTGGTTTCCTCCCACATTCTAAAGACCTGCATCTGGAGCATTTCTCCCCTGAAAATGGGCTCTGTCCCAGTCGGACTTTCCGGTAAACAAATATTTAAATGACCTGCCCTTGGCAAAACCGAAATGGTTGTGTCCAATATTTGGAGGTTTCCTATGTCATTGTCTATAAGCTCCATGATATATTCTTATAGTGGGCTTGTATGACTACTAACACTTATGGGTCTGTTGATGGTCCCCCTTTACACAGAGGGATGACTGTTGCTGTCCACCACTCCACAGGGACAAAGCTAGCCAGGAGGCTGTGCTTTAAATAAGAGAGTCTAGTGGCCCTGATAGGTTCTGTTTTGAGGCACCCTGGGATATTATTAGGGCCCATCAAAGCCATGTTTTTATCTTTTAGAGAGTGCAGAGGTGACCCATTCTTCAGTGATAACTAGTAGTTGAATGGTAGAGGGTAATTTTAAATGAAATGTAATTTAGCATAAAATACTATTGTTCAGCAACAGACTCGCTGAGAAAGCTTCCAAACCAGATACTTTTGAAAATGGCAATATTACTGACTTAGTAAGCTCACAAAATAAGATTACATGAATTGGCATTCATTTTTATGAAAGTGTTTAATTGCAATAAAAGTAACAAACACCTTTTTCAAAAAGCATTATGGATTCTAGTATGTCAGAGCAAACGTATAAGCCAAAATTAATGGATACTTGAGTACATGGGGAAGAGATTCTTGATGATTTTTGAAAAAGTGTTGGATTCTCGTGAACAAATGACCTTCGTTGCAATTATCCTTTTGCTGAGAGGATGGGAGATGCTACAGGTATACAGCTAAGACAAACTACATAAAGCAGTAGTAACAGGAAGTGTTGAGGCTTGGGAAGTCATTGAGAAGAAATGGAGAACTGTTTCATTGTTATGTAAAGCTTGGCGTTAAGTACCATAGTTCAGGTTATACTGTAACAGAATAACTGTGTAAAGATATCCATGTGAACATCTCAAATGTAGTCCCGATCGAATATTTTACTGTGGATATTTTAAGAAATGTGTAGATTGGCTTAATGTGTGGACTGATGTGTGTGCCTTTATTTATTTATTTATTTATTTATTTATTTTCCCCTGGGAAATGCTTTGGTGCAATTCCTCCATTTAGCATACTTGTGTACGCTCATGTACACACCTGCACACTTTTATGCATAGCTAGTTTACTTCATCCAGGTCACAACAGGTGTTTTTTCTGTCTCTCAACTGTAAAGCGCTGACATTTTATCTGAGCTGTAAATTACTTTGTTTAAAATTAAACAATACACGCATTTTTCACACCTAAGTGTATATAAGTGGATATTAATGTATTTCTGATTTTTTTGTTACTGAGGATCGCTTGTCTGTGAGTAATAAAGGCTTGCTGCTTTAGAACACTACTTTGGTTTCATGATTTTGAAGTTTTAAGATCACTAGATTTTCTGTTTCTTATTTTGGTCATTTATAAGTGAAGAAACTGGAGGGAACAGTTTTAGTGGCACATCAGGCTATGATTTGTTTGTCTCTTGTCATGCAACGCTGACTAATTAGTTGAATCTAGCCAAGCTGGAAATGTGAGAGACTATTGAAAGAGGGGGATGGACTGAAACTTGCAAAACCTTTTTCTTTGTAAAAAGTCTTTTTGTTATCTCCGCTATTTGTTGATGCTTTTTGCAAGCTTCTTTCAGAGAATGTGTAGGATCAATATTTTTAATTTGTCGGTGCAGACCAGTCAGTAACACATGATCTGCAGAATCCTAAACTTGGCAGTTTTTTCAGGTGTTCCATTCCAAGTGAATGGAAGTCTAGTCTGACAACAAATGGTAGGACTACTTATGCTCAGATTCTGTGCTCTTATTGCATTATGGGACAGAGTGCATTATGAGACAGATTACCAAAGGAATCTGGTTGTTTGCCTCCGTGAGGGCAGAAAGATTAAAAAAAAGTTCTCATTCCTAACTTTATTTTGCTTGCTACAGGCAGTTTTGGGATGTGCAAGTCATTCACGGCAAGATAAATGTGTGTGTTTTTTTTTTTTTTTTTTTGGGGGGGGGGTGCTTGGCTGGCAAGCTGAAAGCAATAGAGGTCTTGAGCTCTGCGGTCTTCATTATTTCCTGATAGGAATTTTTTATTTAATTTCACCAACAAAGACCTGAAAGTATTAAAATCAGATTCTGGAAGTTGTAAGCTACAAGTTGGGTGTCACTTTTTTTTTTTCAACTAAAATTTTCATATTTTCCTGTCTAACTTCCCAGTAGAAGGGGCATTCAAACCGCATTCACAAAGGAAGATGAGCAACTTCAAGTTCTCTCAGCAGAAAAATCCAATGTAGAAAGAAAAATGTAGGCAATCCTTACTGCAGTTCAAGAATTAGTGGGTAAAATAGGCAAATTTTATTTATTTATTTTTTTTCATTTGTTTACCGGGAGAGTCCGACTGGGCATAACCATTTTTCAGCAGAGGTCCAGGGAGAAAAGCTCCATTGTTACTAAACTATTTTGTTAGTAGAAAGAAAATTGTACAATGCAGTAAGAAAAATAGTAACAGACATTCATAACTGTAAAAACATTAGAACAGAATAAATTGGTCAAGTGGAGGGCATGACCAATAATCTTGTATAACAATGCTTCTAAAAGACGGTTCTTACAGTAGTAGCAGGTAGTGACATTGTATACAATGAGTGCAATTACGATACCTAGTCTTATATACAGGTAGCATAGGAAACTGAAGACTTAAAATCTGGCAGATATTAACAGTGAGGAAAAAAAAAACATAAGGTAGTCGTATGGCTTAAATTCAATGCTCATTACATATGCAATTACAAATTTAAAATTGGCTTGTTTTAAATTTCAAAATTTTAAATTTTAAAATTAAATTTTAAACTTAAACATGGACAGTATAAAAGAAGACCCCACCAAACAAATAACATTATACAAATAACATTATTAAATGACGTCCTTAAACAGCAAACTGCTCCGATTACTGCTTTGGAAGAGTCTATAACAGATGTAGACTACAGGTTAACAGAAAAAATATTTTTTAGGTACTCTTGCTTTATTTGATGTGTTCGGAAAATTGTGATTCAACACCGAGTTTTCAATTAAATGAGAGTTCATTTTTTTTCAATAATTTTTGATTCAACAAAATGATTCTTAGACTGGACATTAACATTCAAAAAATCTCGACAGTTGGATGGGAAATAGGAAATTCTCCCCGGGGATTACTTCTGTGGCTCTGCTAGACAGGGGTACAGGAAAATAACTTTCTTGGGTGGTAAAAGCCAGGGAACTTTTTTGCCTAGGCTTATATAGGCCCCAGGGCCGATAGGCTAGTACCAACCTATGAGAAAAACAGACTTTCTTTTTCATATAGTTGCCACCTTTTAAGCAGGCCAAAGTGGGACATGGGGGTGTGGAAATATATGACAATGACCACACCCACGACCATGATGTCACCACAGCAGTGGTGAAGGGGGTACTCTTATGGGGACAACGGCTGGCTGCTGGAGTGGCCAAGCCGGCATGCTGGCCTGTTTTTAAAAAAAGTCTCTCTCTAATTCATGGCTGTAGAAGCGCTAAAAACAATCCGCTCTACAGCCCGATATTTACAGGGCTCTTCCTGCCCCAGTCCTCACTCCCTTCATGTTTGCAGCTAATTGCTGCACGATTTAAAGCACCCGGACTTAATAAAGAATAGCTCTGCATGCTGGTCCATGTTGGTGACTTAACTGAATTGCCATGGAAAAGCCGGAAGTAATTGTGTTTTTTTTTTTCTGTGGTGATTCAGTGTGATTGCGAAAAGCAGGACTTGTCCCACTACTTTCTGCAGCGGGTTGAGGCAGCTCAACCTAAGTGTCCTGCTGATAACAGGATGGGTGGCAACCTTACTTCAAGAAAATTCCAGACTCCTTGCGAAAATAGACATTGAGAATAGAACCAGGAGAAACAACAAAGTCTATGGCATCCTGGCACAGGTGGAGGGGGACAATATGATTAATTTCTTGACTTCTGGGATTCCTAAAATCCTAAACCTACTTGAAGCACTATCCTTTGGGATAGAAAGGGGGGCATACAGGTCTTTAACTACAACTAGTGCATCAAGTAAAAATAACAGTCCAAGATCTATTATAAAAAAAAATACTTCCACTCAAGATAACAATCTTGTTTAAAGAAATCCCTGGTCCCTTGCTCCGTTAAAAATTAGTGGCCAAATGAACAGGTTTGATGACTTCTCATTCCTGCTAATGTCCAAAAGAAGAGCATGTGTCCCTCTAATAAAATCATTAAAAAAAGTAAAGAATCAAAGCACAACTTATATTTGGAGCATGAATAAGACTATCCCTGCCAGAAAGAAAGAAAACTTGACTCTCTCGAGGAAGCATCTGCATTTGTCCAAAAAAAGAACCTTTTTACGTCCACCTGAACCCATGAATTTTTCAATTAACTTTATATAAGCTTAAAAAAAATGAACTATTAAAGAAAAACGAAACCTACGGACAAATGATTATACATAACTTCAATTTATGCAAGTTTTATTTTCTTTCCTTTAAATGGTGTGGAACCACACACACACACACACACACACACACACACACACACACACACACACAAGGTAATAACTTTTTTCCTCATTTTTTACATAATGTTAACTTTATAAATGTACAGTATTCAAAATTCAAGTAGGTCAAAAACCTTAAATTGCAATATATTTTATACTTTTATCTTTTTATATATATGTGCAGCATTAGTGAAATGGTACAAACATTGCGAAAATTTCACATATCTATACATTTGTTTTATATCCCTTACTTATTTATTTTTTTCATGTCTGTAACTTCTCTTTCTGTTTTAGTCCTAGTGGCATAGTTTGTGGCTAGTATTAACATCCGCAAGTGTTTTTATGCTTTAAAGTTTCACTTTACCCCAAAACTCCTTCCTGCTTACCTTTTTGATGGCTTTTGACAACTTTGGGACAAGCTCGAGCTTTTTAACAGCTTCAGTTAGCACCTATACACGTGAGGAACAATCTGTGATGTCTTTCAGGAAGTAGTTGTGACCTTTTGAATCTCTTTCTCCACACTGAACTCTAGCAGCCAATCGGATTCAAGAAAGATCGTTTGAACTGTCATTCTTTTAGCAAGTCTTATAAGCGTGTGTTATAAATAGTGATTTATTAATTTCTGAATTACATGTATATTTAAATAAGGAATATAAATAATATGTATCTGAGTTTTTAAATGCGTTTTTTTTCCCTCCCTGCTTTAATGACATTATAGTCCTGTATTTGCTCATAGTAACAAATATCGGGATTGAGTAATTAATCATATTTAGTCTGTTTAGATAAAAAAAAATCAAGATGTGTAGAGCTTTGTTTATGCATACATAGTATATTAAACTGTTTATTTTCCTTTTGTGTTTTTAATGTACATGCAGTTTCCCTTCTGCTTGCTGTTAACCTGCAGTAGCTAGGAATTACCAGTAGATGTCATGAGGGTTAGTTTGGGGCTTCTATAAGATTTGCAGTTAAGTCTAGATTTAGTTTATCCATGCAGAAGGTTGTTGAAATGTACAGTGTTATTGTTTTCAAACTCTTAAATTGCCCAGAAGTTTTAAAAATAGTAATTGTCCTAATGAATTGAGGAAAGCACTTTTCAATTTTATTTACAGTAGCAATCTCCAGTAAATGACAATGCTCAATATTTTGTCTATGTCAGTGGGTTGAACAACCCAATGATAGGGCATAGTGTTAAATATCTAATGCTACATAAAGCAGATCTTGCATTCATTCAGGAATCTCACTTAGTAACAGAATTTTTAAAACTAACATTCAAAAGATTATAAGATGTTTAATAAGTTCATACTTCAATCACAAGATAAGAGGTGTCCTAATTTTTCTCAGAAAATCGATGAGAATTCCAGAAATAATTGATTCATACTCTAGCAGTGATGTATGCTTACTTCAGTTGCACTAAAACTCGATAACAATATATACATTTTATCAAATGCCTACTGGGTATTGGGCTTACTGGATAACAGGTGTTTGGATTAAAACAGTGAAAAAACACTTATAACACTGAAGTCTAAAGGTGATTTACTATTAGGTGATTTAATTGTATACTGTCCTCCACTGATTCTACAAGTTCTAAGCCCTTCATGATTTCCCCAGTAGCCAAACACTTGAGCAACTATATAAAAGACAGAAACCTAATTGACATTGGTTGTATAAAAATATTGTCCTCCGGAAATATTCTCACTACTCTTACAGATTTGTCATGCAAACCAACATAGACAAAGTCTTTGTAACCATTCCCTTAACTGGCCAAAATTGACTATGTAGTGATGACATCATGCCTTATGTCTGACCACAATGCTGAGGCTTTCAGTGCAACACTTAATACTGATCCTTTAAAGTTCTGCCAAAGACTACCTGCTTATCTAGTAACAGGACAAGGATCTAAAGAATGTGTTTTTAAATGAAATAAAGCTTTATCTAGATGTTAATAATGGAGAGGGTTCAGATATATCGTGGGACACTTTTTAAAGGTAGTCTTACATGGTAAAGTTAAAAGTTGGTATAAAAAGCTACTAGACCTAGAAAAAGAAATTGATAAACTAAAACCTACAACAGATGACATATCTGCATTACCTGGCATACATAAACTGAATAAGGGATATTATGCAGCATAAAATATCAATGTTGTTGTGTCTTTCGGCTTTTTACGTTTGGGATCGCCACAGCGGAACTCCGGTCCTCTAATGATTGGCAGTTGATTTTTACGTGCTAAGTTGCCAGCCCTAACACAACCTTCAATGAAGGTATGCCCTTCACGCATGTCACCACACAGAAAACGCTCCGAGTTGAACCGGTCAGCGTCTTACTGTGAGGCAACAACGCTACCGCAGCACCACCACCGCATAAAATCTCAATAAATCTGTAAAAAATCAGATTACAGTCTTGCTCAGTTACCCCCAAGAGTCTGCATA
The DNA here is from genome assembly GCF_019279795.1 of Protopterus annectens. Taxonomy (NCBI): domain Eukaryota; kingdom Metazoa; phylum Chordata; order Ceratodontiformes; family Protopteridae; genus Protopterus; species Protopterus annectens. The sequence continues at coordinate 1,739,016,879 of NC_056739.1, read as the reverse complement.
GAATTGCTATTAGAGCCAAACATTTTAAATGGTGGGGAAAAACGTATAATGGAAATAATATACACTAGGAGTAACCAGACAATTAAGTTTACAGATTTAAAAAACAAAAACATATTGTGTTTAAAAAACATTATGAGAATATTAATAATACTTCATCTACAAGTGATAACTTCTGTAGTTGTCTATACTTGTTTATCTAAACACAGCATTAATTAACATGGACAAGCCTTTTTCCTTTAAAGAGTTAAAGGAACAAATTAAAAATCTTAAGACAAAAGAGGCGCCAGGGCCGGATGGTTTAATTCTGGAAGTTTGCAAACTTTTACCTGATAATATCTTAAATCTTACTGTGTGCATTTCAAAAAGTTAAAACTACCGCAAACATCCCTCACTTTTCTATCATTTTCCCCATCTTGAAACCAAATAACCTAATCTTTGCATATCATACAGACCAATATCTTTACTTTACTTTAACACTGATTTTACAAGATATTCATGTCTGTCTTAGCAGACAGATTAAATATTCTTCCAGAATTAATTCATGAAGACCAAACTGGGTTCATCAAAAGCAGAAAGGTACAAGATAATGTAATTTTATTTATTTATTTATATTTATTTATTTATTTTTTTCCTTAATAGGCTTGGCAAACAAAAAAAAAAAAGAGCTTTCTGTCTTAAGTCTTGACAGAGAAAGCTTTCAACTCCCTAAGTTGGCCATATCTGTTTAAAGCTTTGCAAATATAAAACTTCTCCCCAGACGTTCTTGGGTTAATTTAAAAAAAAAAAACTATATGAAAAATCCATATCCAATGTAAAAATTGGATCTTATCTATCCAGCCCATTTGAAATATTAAGGGGGTGCCCCCTCTCCCCATTACTCTTTGCCCTAGCCATTTAGCCTCTTACAAATTAGGATATAAAGTGTCAGACAAGTTATTCCCCAAGATAAAACTGTTTACTGCTCTACTTATAACTTCTAATGATATTGAAAATTATGTAGATCACGTATTACATAATCTAGACTTCTTTGTAAACATCTCTGGTCTAAAATTCAGTCGCGACGAAACACAGGCACTTCTAGTGAAAAAAAATGTTACTCTGAAACTTGGATCAAAAAGCAATATAAACTGTGAGGGCGCATACAAAATATTTAGGTGTCCTTATTGAATCTAATTTATAAAAAAAAACTCTTCTTTTAATAACTTCAATTACAAGTTAAAGTGATAGTTGGAACAGACTAGACAGACTAACCTTAATCAAAATTATACTATTGCCTAGAATCTTATTCATTGGCCAAACTTAATTCCCCCATCTGCCAAAATTAAAAAGAAAATAAATAAAACATAACTCAACTTCCTTTGGTATCCACCCCCCCAAAAAAAAAAATCTCTGCTCTGGTACATCTCAAGCTGGGATGAAGGAGGTATAGGGTTCAGAAATATTATTTTACTTAAATTCTGCATTTATTAACATAGTGTTGCTTTGGAATAATACCTCTTGTACATCATATTAGAAATACATACGTCAAAGCTTACTTCTAAATAATACATTGCTTGAAGCATACACTCAAATACATACACCTTTTATATGGATTTTAAAAATATACATTCAAAATGAATGGTGAAAACATGTTCTTACACCTTTTGCAAAGCATAAGATTTTTAATCAATTTAAGAATTTATTAATTATTTTTCATGTTGCTTACACAAATGAATGCTTGATATCTTTTGATACTCAGTGTTAGAATTTAAGAAGGGTGACCTATTGGAATCAATTTCTCTCGGCTAATAAAATAAATTCTGCAGACTATTTGATTAGCAGATATAGTTTGCAAAATTGCAATTGGCTGGACATAGAAACTTGCAAGGATTTTATACATTCTAAGCTCATAGCCTCATAAGAGGCGCACAATAAGAGCACCTTAAAAATCTTAGATTTTATCTCGATTATTAATGGCTTATGCAAGAACACTTGATAAATATTTTCTTTATACAATTCTCAGAAATGATTTTAGTAAAACAGATCTGATGTTAGTCGTCTTTCCATTCATCACTGATGGGTCGGTTCCGATCTCCTTGGAGCCGTGTCGGCCTAATACCAAGCTCACCTACACCAAAAAGACTCTCGAGCTAAGCTGCTACCCACAATGCCCTTCTTCCTGTTGCCTCTGATTTCGTTTGCCGTGTAGCCATATAGCAGCGTTTCACCGAGCTCTCAAGCTAAATGATCATTTTCTTGATTATTTTGATATGTCTTATCTAGTCATTTTCTGAAAACTACGCCCTCTCCTTACCCTTGTGGTATCTCTTGATATCATTGTTGGTGTCTTCTTTCTTTCCTCTACAGGTGTTTTCCATATTTGGGACTCTATTTTGTAAACTTGTTAGTGTGTTTTGGACATGTCTGAGAGAAAAGGGTCTTTGGGGTTTAAGCATTGCACCTCTTGCAGTGGTAAACTCCCTAATAGCGACTCTCATGACAGCTGCGTTTTATTGCCTGGGGGTTTCTCACCTCTGTTCAACCTCCCTGTCCTATCTCAGTTTCAGTCAGCGGATGCTGAATGAACGCAAGAATAAATCGATTCTGAAAGGTGGTCTTGCTTCTCCTTTCTCAGAGGCCCTTTCTGTGTCTGAGGTCTCAACCCCTCCAGTGAAGGACAAGAAACGTCCCCATTCTGATCCCGTTTTACCCGCTGGTGATAGAGGTAAGACGCCTAAACATAAGGCCCATAAAACTTCCTCTGAGCTTAGACTTACTATTTTGGCTCAGACTACTGCTGTTCCAACCTCTGCTCCGAAGACTATTACAACTCGAGCCATCTTGGATACTACCAGATTTTCGTTGTCTGCGCCACCTTTGGCACAGACTCCTCCAGCTACTGCACTGACCTTGCCTTTGGCTACAGCACCAACCTTGCCTCGACTGCACCGAAAGCAGTTCAGACCTCTGCCACTACCTTGAAACTGATGACATCGACTCGGTGCCCCATTGGCACTGAGCCCTTTTACTGCACCATTGATAACTTTGCTTCCTGTCTCCAAATTAGAGACTACTGTGCCGTTAGCTCAGACATCACAGGCCCAATACTCCCCCTCTTTGGATCCGTTCCTGGGTCAAATTTATAGCCCTTTTTTAGATCGACCCCGGCTCCCCTTCAGGAGTATCTACAAGGTCCAAGCTGTTAATGGCCAGAGGGATACCAAATGTTCCAAAGACTCGTCCCCTGCTGGGACTTGGGTCTATCTCTCCTAGGACTCCATATTCTCCTCCTTCAGATCCATCTGTTCCAAAGCCCATTGCTCTGACGTCGTTTTGTGGAATCCTGTTCCTCAGCGCTGACGGTGACGGTCACTGAGGCTTCGAGGCCATCCCTTTGGTTCTTGGTTCTGACAGAACTGTCCCTTCATCAGACTACTGGTTGGGGAGTGGAGTCCTTGGTTCAGGGCACGATTCTCAGTGTTTTATCAGTTCTGCCCTCCGATCCGGGAATAACTCCTGCCCCGATCCTGCTTGAGGCTCCATCTTAGAGTGGGTTCGCTGGATTGGGGTGTGACCTTGGTTCTGAGGTTGTCCTAGGTTCTGGGCTCACTCCTATTCAGACAGGCCTGCTTTCCAGGTGATGGAGAGGGTGCTTGCTTCGGGAAGCACTCCTACGACATAGGAACTTAATCCTGCTCCCTCTGAGCTACAGCTACCATGAGCCACCTCCCCGGGTACCAGAAGAAGAAGCCTCAGGAAACCCCAGTTTGGGGTACCCACCCTTACGATTCTTCCTCGTATATTCCCACTTAGGAGCCTCTGAAGAAGGTGTGCAAGAGGATGCACTTAGTGTCTTCTGTCAAAGTCTTCAGGAGAGTCTATCATGATGGGGAGGGGTCCCCATGGTCCCCCCCCCCCTGGATGATGTCTTCTTTGGAGACATCCTGGAAATATTAAAACAGAGTGGTGGCTGGAAGCCCCTCATTGGAGGTATCTGTGCTCCTGCAGGCTTTTCGCTCCCAGCCTTCTACTTCTTGGGTGACCCCACCTGCCGACTAGTTAGTCCAGCTTGTCGTGCATCATGCTTGGCAGAACCTTGACTCCATTGAGGCCATTCTTCGGAGACCTGATAAAGATTTTTTCTCCCCCAGAAGCGCACTCGCACTGGTCCAGAGGTTTGCCAGTTGACACTATATGGCAGTGGCGACGGCCACTAAAAAGGATCTAGCGGAAGAAAGTCCTACAGTCCACCCACCCAACAGGGAGTCTTGGGCTCTGGACAGGTTGTGGAAGCGAGTCTTTGCTTTGGCGACATTTGCTGTCGGGTCCCTGAACTACTTGGCACACTTCATGAGGCTCCAAAGAGATCTGATTACTGAACTTTCTGGATCCGTCCTGGTTCCAAGTTTCCGACGAGGCATGGAATAAGGTTGGTCTCAACTTGCTACCCTTGAGTCTATTTCCAATTCGTCCATGAGGTTGCTCTTCCACGCAACCTAAGGGGTGACCAGAGCTGCGGGTGCAGGCATGATCATGAGGCATCATGTCTGAATGTGTATCTGTGACCTTGTGGACTCAAGTCCCCCTTTTTTGAATGCCCCTATTGAGCAATCATCCTTATTTGGTTCTAAAGTGAAGAACACTAGCCAGGTGCGAGCAAGACGGAAAGACACTGTCTGCCATTGACCTACATTTTTCCAAGCCTCAACGTTATTTTTTCAGGAACCAGAGGAGTGGGAAAATCTAGCACAAGAAATCTGAGTCTTTTCCGTAACGCACGTGGCGAGGATTCCCAGAGAGGCAGAGGGGGTTTCAATGGTGGAAGATGCCCCTTTGTGTCTGACACAAAGACTCTCTCTAGAGATTCTTTCTCTGGGTGGTCTTAACACTCCTGAAGCATTGCCCGATTGCTTTCCTCTGGAAGCAGTCGGGGCTCTTTTTTTCTCTGCACCAAACTGCCTGGCCCTCTATTACAAACTATCGATGAGTGCAGAGAATAATCTCCAGGGGCTTCTACATCCCAATAACCACCTGTCTAAAATCTAAAAAAAAAAAAAAAAAAAAAAAAAACTACCCGATGTTCCACCCAATCAAAGAGAAGCACCTTCAGAGATAACAAAACTGTGTCAAGAGTCATCCAACCAGTCCCTCCAGACCAATCCGGATCCGGGTTTTACTCGAGATTCTTTTTAGTGCCAAAAAGACCGGGGAATGGGTCTCCAGTCCCAGGTGTTTTTAAACAAATCAGTTGTACTAACCCAGTTCCGCATGGTCACGAAGTCCATTCTCCCATTTTTAAGGAAGGCTTTTTGGATGTGCTCGTAGACCTCCAGGATGTATATTACCACATTAAAATGGACAAATGCTCCAGGAGTCTCCTTCACTTCTGGTTAGGAGCCAGTCATTACCAATTCTGGGCCTTGCCATTCGGTCTCTCAACGGCACCCAGAGTGTTCACGAAACATCTAGCAGTGATAACGGCTCATCTGAGACTTAAAGGATTCCAGGTGTTTCCATATTTGCATGATTGTCTCCTCTCTGCCCCCACCAAGCATCTTCTGACACTGCCCCTCCGATACACCCTTTCACTAGCAGAGTCTCTGGGAATCACGGTACACTGGGAGAAGTCCAACCTACCCAACAGCTGGAATTTATAGGGGCAGTTTTTGATGCTGGATCCTACCTGGTGTCTCTCCCAGCTCACAGGCTTCAGAGGTTAAGATTGCAAGTACGTGTGATACCCTTTGAAAAGAAGGTGTCAGCAAGGGAAGTTCTCCAGGCTCTGGGGTGTATGGCTACAGTAATTCCAATAGTTCCCTCTGGTAAGGTTACACATGAGACTGTTACAGTGGCTTCTAGTGTACCAGTGGTCTGCAACCCGCAGCTCTGGTCACCCCTTTGGTTGCGTGGGAGGGCAACGTCCTGGACAGATTGGAAATAGACTCAAGGGTGGCGAGTTGAGGCCAACCCTCTAAACTCGCAGGTGCTCATAACCAACTCTTGCAAGCAAGGTCTCTCTTGGTGGATGAGGCCAGATGTAGAACTTTGGTGTTACCCCTCATCCCAATGCCACTGACCACGGATGCTTCCCTGATAGGGTGGGGGGGGTTCATTTTCAGGGAAAGACGGTCAAGGCACGTGGTCAAGCTTAGAGCCAACCTGCATATCGGTGTTCTGGAGTTGAGTGGTGCTGTTAGCATTGCAGGCATTACAGCGTGATTGCGGACAGGTTGAGCAGATGCGTTCTCCTTCCACATGAGTGGTCTTTCAATCCCAAAGTGACAGCAGAAATTTTCAGCCGATGGGGACAGCCCTGCTGTGACCTCTTCGCCTCTACTACGAACAACAAATACAGCAGCTACTTCTCCCTTTCCCCCCCAGGGAGAGTCACTGAGAGACGCTCTGACTCGCGATTGGCCCACAGGTCTCCTCAATGCCTATCCTCCAATTCCCTTGATGCATCTCAACCGAGTGGCTTTCTTTTAAGAAGAGGTAAGGTGTTCCTCATTGCCGAATTCAAGTGTGGTTCCCCTTCCTCCGGCATCATCTGTTACAGTCTCCATGGATCCTGGACACTCGTCCAGACTTGATTTCTCACCCCCAAGGGTTGACTCGCCCAAATCTGTCCAGTTTCAAGCTGACTGCTTTGTTTCCCCACTTCCATTAGTTGCCAGGCAGGAAGCCCTTTCCTCACCTGTTGGCGATTTTTTATTATTCTGTGCTCCCATTAACCATTCACCAGAAAACTTTATAAAGATAAATGGAAAAGGTTTTCTCTATAGTCTAAAGAATGGATACTAGATCCCTTCTCGGCCCTGGTTTCTGTCATCCTTCAATACTTACCTTTTCATAACTGATTAAAGGGCACTCCAATTGTGTCCATTCGGATTAGAGGGCACTCCAATTATGTCCATTCGCCTATGCAAAACCTTTCTCAAAGGAGTGTTTCACAGCAGACCTCCAGTTAGGTGTCACTTAGAGACGTGGAATCTGTCCCTAGTACTGCAGTCACGGTCTCAAACTCCTTTTGAGCCTGCTGCAAAATGTGATCTCAAATTTCTCTCATGGAAATCTCTTTTTGGTGGCTGTCAATTCAGCTAGACCGGTCTCAGAATTACAGGCCTTGTGCATCGAGAGACCATACCTAATATTTCATAAAGACAGAGTATCTCTACATACTAATCCATCTTTTTCTCCCCAGAGTGGTTTCTGATTTTTCTGTAAACCAATCCATTGAGCTCCCAGTGTTTTTTCCGAATTATTCCAATAATGGAGAAGACTGCCTACACTTCCTTGGCTGTGCATAGGCAACTACGTTTTTACCTAGACTGGACTAAATTTATCTGCAAGACAGACCAACCTTTCAATGTTAAGTTGTCAATCTCGCCTTCATTCTTGCTTGATGGGTTCGGAGCCGATCCTCGGCTCCGACCATTGCTAAGCTCGAGAGTCACTTTTACCAGCTCGAGGCAGCCCCATATCCCATGATGCAAGGCGGTAAGTACCCAGATCTCGTTTGCCGCTTCGCTGATGAGGTCCTCCTTTTACCAGCTCCTGGTAAGTGATTTGCTACTTTGCTATTTTAGCCCCTTTTAACAAAAAAAACCTTAATTATTAGTTTTATATTGGTTTTAAACCTTTTCTGACAGAAAATTCTCTGTCTCTTCTTATTTTTTTAGTCAGACTTTCACCCATCCCACCCCCCCCCCCCTGTTAGGGTGTGTGTGTGTGTGTGTTTTCTAGTTATACCTTTTGGTATATTTAATTTAATTTCTTTGACTGGTGTGTGTGTCTGTGTTTACACCATGTCTAAAGAAAGGGTCTCAGGCTTTAAGAAGTGACTCGTGCTGTCAGAAAATGTCTCTGACAGACGGTCACACTTCTTGCCTGTATTGCCTGGGGCCTCTTCACCTGCAGGACTCCTGTGCTATATGTCATTCTTTCAGCCAGAGAGTCCTGCAGGAAAGAAGAAATAAGTTGATTTTGAGGGGCCTTCTTAAGCCGGAGGGCTCTCTGGCTAAGTCGGCTCCATCCAAGACTTCTAAGTCTTCCAAGGCCCAGGCTTCTGTGTCCAAGCCTGCGGCCTCGGCTCCGACTCGTTCTGAGTCGAGATCGGCTCCGGCTGGAGCCTATTCTGGCTTAACTAAGCCTTCGGCACCGATGGCTATCGGTGCCGATTCTGGTTCGACCACTTCGGTGTCGGCTCCGATCGGTTCCGACCACCATGTGGCTCAGGCATCTGGATCGGCTCCGACACCGTTACATTTGTGGCTGTATCGGCTCCGGCTGGAGCCGATGCATCGAAGCTACCTGTCGGCTCCGATTAAGTTGTCGTCTCCGACAGGTTCAATAGTTTCATCGGTTCCGATGGCTCCTTCGAGGAAGAGGTCTAGGTCTCCTTCCTTGGAGCCGATACTTTCGGCTCCGGCTTCACCTCTCCTCTCGGGCGGAGCCGCCGGGCCGATCTTCAAGTCATCAGGCTTTCTGACCATGATTTAGAGAGTGGTCAGTAGATTACTTAAGTCACAGGCACTGGCCCAAATGTTACATAGCCCGTCTCAACAGGCGGCTGTTGGTCCACCATTGCAGTTCCTCCTTCAACTCTACCCCAGAGCTTGGGTTGAGTCTTGAGAATGGTTACTGCTGACTGAGGACAGATACCCCCTTCTGTTCCTTCAGCCTCTACTCTTATCTCCTCTTGAGACCTTCCTTAGAGGGATTCGGTGGCCGGGCTTCCATGGTCTCCTCCGAGGGGTGAGTGGCATCGGACCCTTGTCGAACCCGCTCTTCCTTGGAGCCTCGGCCTTGGTGGCTCTGCTCAGACATCTGCCTCGGAGACTTCCCTTTCGGTGGTCCCTGGGTTCCTAGCTCTTGAACGGGTTCTCTCGGACCTTCCTGGGAGGGAGCATTCGAGGTGATGAAGAGTGTGCTGGCCACGGGTATCAGCCAGCAGTCTGTTCCCTTAGCTCCTCCCTCTATAGTGCCTGTTGACATCTCTGCCACTTCTCTTGCTACAGGACCCAGAGATCCTCCGCCTCAGGTTTCCCTAATTGGGAATATCCCCCTCTTCCGAGGGATTCTCCTGATGTTTGGGAGATCCTCCTAGGAAGAGGACCTGTAGAGGAAACATGTAGACTCCCCGAGTCTATCACTTCAGATACTGACTTAGATGAGTCAGAGGATCCCCAGATCCCCTCTGAGGATGTCTCCTTCTCAGACATCCTAGAACTCCTTAGACAGAGGGGAAACTGGCCCACCAATAATCCCTCTGAGGATGAGTCAGTATACCTAGAGGCGTTTGGATCTCGGCCCTCCACCTCCTGGGTGTCTCCGCCTTCGACCCCTTATGCAGGTTATTGCCCGAAGTGGGCTGCTCCTGACTCTGTAGAGCCAGTCCCTAGGAGGCCTTCAAAATTTATTACTGCCCGTGTGATAAGCAATTCCTCACTAAGGGTGTTCCTGCTGATGCCATGGTGGTGGCTGCTGCCACCAAGAAGGAACTTGCAGATCCTTCCGTACCCGTCCATCCTCCTAATAAGGACTCTAGGACCATGGATGGTATGCAGTGGCGGATATTTTCCTCAGCGACCTTTGCTATGCGTTAAGCTGAATTACCTATGTCACTTCACCAGACTCAAAGGGATATCCTTAAGGAGCTAGGTGATGTTGTACAGGATCCTACAGCTGCAGGGCTCAGGAAAAAATTGCGCAGCTAGGAACCCTTAATTCCATTGCAAACTCCTCCATGCGGCTAATATCATATGCTGCTGATGGAGCGAGTAGGGCCCAGGTACAGGTGTGGCTCTCAGATGCCAAGCCTGGATGCGGCTATGTGACTTGCAGATCCCTTTAAGGCGTCCTTCACAAATTCTCCCTTTGATGGGTCAGCTCTGTTTGGCCCTCAAGTGAAGGAAACTTTGACCAGGTGTGAGCAGGACGGCAAGACTCTTTCTGCCATAGGAGTCCGTTTTCCACCTTCTAGACCTTACCCCAAAGGACAGAAAGGTGGCAAAATGTGGTTCCATAAATCCCAAGGAGTCACGCCCGGATTCACGTGGTCAGTTTACCCCTAGAGGCAGAGGGGCAACAACAGACGCCGCTCTAGAGGCAGAGGGGGTCCAAAAAACCAGGGAAACAGAGCCTCTCTCTGACAAGCCCTTTCAGCATCCCTGAGATGTTGCCCGGCTGTCCCTCCTTGGAGGCAGTCGGGAAGATTATCACTGTACCCAGAAGCCTGGCATTCCCTCACTCAAGACAGATGGGTACAGTCGATCATATCCAAGGGTTACATAATTCCTTTCGAGGAAAGTCCTTTCCCCTCAAATTCCCTTCCAGATGTACCACCCGGTCTAAGGGAAATTGCAGAGTTAGAAGTCTCAAAACTACTGCAAAAAAAGAGCCATTCAGCCAGTTACAACAGACCATTCAGAGCCCGGAATCTACTCAAGGTTCTTTTGGTCCCCAAAAAGACGGAGACTGGAGACCAATATTGGATCTCAGCAGACTCAACAAGTCTGTGAGGAAGACAAGATTCCGAATGGTCACTCTTCAGTCAATTCTGCCCTTCTTACAGAAGGACAACTGGATGTGCTCAATAGATCTTCAGGATGCGTACTATCATATCAAAAATTCACAGACGCTCCAGGAGATTTCTCCGCTTTCGGCTGGGGTCCAGTCTTTTCCAGTTCAGAGCCCTGCCCTTTGGTCTCACCACATCCCCCAGAGTGTTCACCAAATGCATGGCAGTGGTCACGGCTCACCTGAGACGTCAAGGATTCCAGGTGTTTCCCTATCTCGACGACTGGCTCCTGTCAGCCACCACCAGGCATCAGCTTATTCAAGCCAGGGATTACACAATAAATCTTTGTTCTCATTTGGGCATCTCGATCAACTTCGAAAAGTCATCCTTATTGCCCTGCCAGTCTATTACTTTCATAGGCGCAAACTTAAACACTGTTCGGATGTCAGCTACCCTTACAGATCAAAGAGTTTCAGACATTCAAAGTCATGTCAGGATCATTCTAGCCAACAAGAAAGTACAGGCCAGAATGGTTCTAAAGGTATTAGGCCTCATGGCTGCGGCCATTACTCTTCTTCCCTGGCTCGCTTCTACATGCTTCTTCAGTGGATGCTGTTCACACAGTGGTCGTACCAACAACTTCCAATGCATCACCAGATTCTGGTGACACAGACTTGCAAAGATCATCTTGCTTGGTGGATCACATCTCCCCAGGTTCACCAAGGCAGACACTTTGTACCCCCCATCCCCGGTAGCCACTGTCACCACGGATGCCTCCCTGATCGGGTGGGGTCATTATCAGGGCAGGATGGTTCATGGGGGCCTTAACCCCCAAAAAAACCCTCAGTTGAACAGGCCCCATCTGTTCCAACCTCTGCTCCGAAGACTATTACGACTCGAGCCGTCTTGGATACTACCAGATTTTCGTTGTCTGCTCCACCTTTGGCACAGACTCCTCCAGCTACTGCACTGACCTTGCCTTTGGCTACAGCACCAACCTTGCCTCGACTGCACCGAAAGCAGTTCAGACCTCTGCCACTACCTTGGAACTGATGACATCGACTTGGTGCCCCATTGGCTCTGAGCCCTTTTACTGCACCATTGATACCTTTGCTTCCTGTCTCCAAATTAGAGACTACTGTGCCGTTAGCTCAGACATCACATACCCAATACTCCCCCTCTTTGGATCCGTTCCTGGGTCAAATTTATAGCCCTTTTTTAGATCGACCCCGGCTCCCCTTCAGGAGTATCTACAAGGTCCAGGCTGTTAATGGCCAGAGGGATACCAAATGTTCCAAAGACTCATCCCCTGCGGTGGGACTTGGGTCTATCTCTCCTAGGACTCCGTATTCTCCTCCTTCAGATCCATCTGTTCCAAAGCCCATTGCTCTGACGTCTTTTTGTGGAATCCTGTTACTCGGCGCTGACAGTGACAGTCACTGAGGCTTCGAGGCCATCCCTTTGGTTCTTGGTTCTGACGGAACTGTCTCTTCATCAGACTACTGGTTGGGGAGTGGAGTCCTCGGTTCAGGGCACGGTTCTCAGTGTTTTATCAGTTCTGCCCTCCGATCCGGGAATAACTCCTGCCCCGATCCTGCTTGAGGCTCGATCTTAGAGTGGGTTCGATAGATCGGGGTGTGACCCTGGTTCTGAGGTTGTCCTAGGTTCTGGGCTCACTCCTATTCGGACAGGCCTGCTTTCTAGGTGATTGAGAGGGTGCTTGCTTCTGGAAGCACTCCTACGACATAGGAACTTAATCCTGCTCCCTCTGAGCTACAGCTACCATGAGCCACCTCCCCGGGTACCAGAAGAAGAAGCCTCAGGAAACCCCAGTTTGGGGTACCCACCCTTACGATTCTTCCTCGTATATTCCCACTGAGGAGCCTCTGAAGAAGGTGTGCAAGAGGATGCACTTAGACTCTCCTGAAGACTTTGACAGAAGACACTGACTCATGATGGGGAGGGATCCCCATGGTCCCCCCCGGATGATGTCTTTGGAGACATCCTGGAAATATTAAAACAGAGGGGTGGCTGGAAGCCCCTCCTTGGAGGTATCTGTGCTCCTGCAGGCTTTTCGCTCCCAGCCTTCTACCTCTTGGGTGACCCCACCTGCCGACGAGTTAATCCAGCTTGTCGTGCATCATGCTTGGCAGAACCTTGACTCCATTGAGGCCATTCTTCAGAGACCTGATAAAGATTTTTTCTCCCCCGGAAGCGCACTTGCAGTGGTCCAGAGGTTTGCCAGTTGACACTATATGGTAGTGGCGGCGGCCACTAAAAAGGATCTAGCGAAAGAAAGTCCTACAGTCCACCCACCCAACAGGGAGTCTTGGGCTGTGGACAGGTTGGGGAAGCGAGTCTTTGCTTCAGTGACATTTGCTGTCAGGTCCCTGAACTACTTGGCACACTTCATGAGGCTCCAAAGAGATCTGATTACTGAACTTTCTGGATCTGTCCCGGTTCCAAGTTTCCGACGAGGCATGAGATAAGGTTGGTCTCCACTTGCTACCCTTGAGTCTATTTCCAATTCGTCCATGAGGTTGCTCTTCCACGCAACCTAAGGGGTGACCAGAGCTGCGGGTGCAGGCATGATCATGAGGCGTCATGTCTGAATGTGCATCTGTGACCTTGTGGACTCAAGTCCCCCTTTTTGAATGCCCCTATTGAACAATCTTCCTTATTTGGTTCTAAAGTGAAGGACACTAGCCAGGTGCGTGCAAGACGGAAAGACACTGTCTGCCATTGACCTACATTTTTCCAAGCCTCAACGTTCTTTTTCCAGGAACCAGAGGAGTGGGAAAATCTAGCACAAGAAATCTGAGTCTTTTCCATAACGCACGTGGCGAGGATTCCCAGAGAGGCAGGGGGGGTTTCAATGGTGGAAGATGCCCCTTTAGGGGCAGAGGGGGGTCCCCGACACAAAGACTCTCTAGAGATTCTTTCTCTGGGCGGTCTTAACACTCCTGAAGCATTGCCAGATTGCTTTCCTCTGGAAGCAGTCAGGGCTCGTTTTTCTCTGCACCAAACTGCCTGGCCCTGTATTACAAACTATCAGTGAGTGCAGAGAATAATCTCCAGGGGCTTCTACATCCCAATAACCACCTGTCTAAAACCTAAAAAAAAAAAAAACTACCCGATGTTCCATCCAATCAAAAGAGAAGAAGCGCCTTCAGAGATAACAAAGCTGTGTCAAGAGTCATCCAACCAGTCCCTCCAGACCAATCCGGATCCGGGTTTTACTCTAGATTCTTTTTAGTGCCAAAAAAGACTGGGGAATGGGTCTCCAGTCCCAGGTGTTTTTAAACAAATCAGTTGTACAAACCAAGTTCCGCATGGTCACCAAGTCCATTCTCCCATTTTTAAGGAAGGATTTTTGGATGTGCTCGTAGACCTCCAGGATGTATATTACCACATTAAAATGGACAAATGCTCCAGGAGTCTCCTTCACTTCTGGTTAAGAGCCAGTCATTACCAATTCTGGGCCTTGCCATTCGGTCTCTCAATGGCACCCAGAGTGTTCACGAAACATCTAGCAGTGGTGACAGCTCATCTGAGACTTCATATTTGCATGATTGTCTCCTCTCTGCCCCCACCAAGCATCTTCTGACTATGCCCCTCCGATACACCCTTTCACTAGCAGAGTCCCTGGGAATCACGGTACACTGGGAGAAGTCCAACCTACCCAACAGCTGGAATTTATAGGGGCCGTTTTTGATGCTCGATCCTGCCTGGTATCTCTCCCAGCTCACAGGCTTCAGAGGTTAAGATTGCAAGTACGTGTGATACCCTTTGAAAAGAAGGTGTCGGCAAGGGAAGTTCTTCGGGCTCTGGGGTGTATGGCTACAGTCATTCCAATAGTTCCCTCTGGTAAGGTTACACATGAGACTGTTACAGTGGCTTCTAGTGTACCAGTGGTCTGCAACCCGCAGCTCTGGTCACCCCTTTGGTTGCGTGGGAGGGCAACGTCATGGACAAATTGGAAATAGACTCAAGGGGTGGCAAGTTGAGGCCAACCCCCTAAACTCGCAGGTGCTCATAACCAACTCTTGCAAGCAAGATCTCTCTTGGTGGATGAGGCCAGATGCAGAGCTTTGGTGTCACCCCTCATCCCAATGCCACTGTGATCACGGATGCTTCCCTGATTAGGGTGGGGGGGTTCATTTTCAGGGAAAGACGGTCAAGGCACGTGGTCGAGCTTAGAGGCCAACCTGCATATCAGTGTTCTGGAGTTGAGTGGTGCTGTTAGCATTGCAGGCATTACATCCACTTCTTCCCTCTGGAACAATTGCAATTCAGTCGGACAATATATCAGTCTGGTACATCAACAAACAAGGAGGAGCCAAATCCTACCCCCTGTGTCGAGAGGCCATGAGAATTTGGCACTGGGCGATGACTTCTGACTGCTTCCTGATAGCAACGCACATCCCAGGGAGTTCCAGCGTGATTCCGGACAAGTTGAGCAGATGCGTTCTCCTTCCACATGAGTGGTCTTTCAATCCCAAAGTGACAGCAGAAATTTTCAGCCGATGGGGACAGCCCTGCTGTGACCTCTTCGTCTCTACTACGAACAACAAATACAGCAGCTACTTCTCCCTTTTTCCCCCAGGGAGAGTCACTGAGAGACGCTCTGACTCATGATTGGCCCACGGGTCTCCTCTATGCCTATCCTCCAATTCCCTTGATACCTCTTCTTAAAGAAAGCCACTCTGTTGAGATGCAAGGTGTTCCTCATTGCCGAATTCAAGTGTGGTTCCCCTTCCTCCGGCATCATCTGTTACAGCCTCCATGGATCCTGGACACTCGTCCAGACTTTATTTCTCACCCCCAAGGGTTGACTCACCCAAATCTGTCCAGTTTCAAGTTGACTGCTTTGTTTCCCCATTTAGTTGCCAGGCAGGAAGCCCTTTCCTCACCTGTTGACGATTTATTATTCTGTGCTCCCATTAACCATTCGCCAGAAAACTTTATAAAGATAAATGGAAAAGGTTTTCTCTATAGTCTTGGATACTAGATCCCTTCTCGGCCCTGGTTTCTGTCATCCTTCAATACCTATCTTTTCATAACTGATTAGAGGGCACTCCAATTGTGTCCATTCGGATTAGAGGGCACTCCAATTATGTCCATTCGCCTATGCAAAACCTTTCTCAAAGGAGTGTTTCACAGCAGACCTCCAGTTAGGCGTCGCTTAGAGACGTGGAATCTGTCCCTAGTAATGCAGTCACTGTCTCAAACCCCTTTTGAGCCTGCTGCAAAATGTGATCTCAAATTTCTCTCATGGAAATCTCTTTTTGGTGGCTGTCAATTCAGCTAGACAGATCTCAGAATTACAGGGTGTGTGTGTGTGTGTGTGTGTGTGTGTGTGTGTGTGTGTGTGTGTGTGATATATAGTACGTGTGTGTGTGTATAGAGATATATATAGATGTGTGTGTGTGTACACACGCGCACACACACACGTGTGTAAAATATATATATATATATATATATATATATATATATATATATGGATCACCTTTATATCCCCGAAATCGCGTTACCGACAACAAAAAACACCGACCACGCAAAACACCGAAAACCATTACACCAACACACTACACGTAAACAACACAGTACACTACATAACATATCCACTATCCCTAACCCAAACCCTAACCCTAAGGTCCGACACTACCGCACACTTACCCTAACTCACTTACCCACCCCTAACCCCAAGGTCCGACACTACCACACACTCACCCTACCTGCACCCTAAACCCACAGTCCCTCACTATCGCACACTTACCTGTCCGCTCCCTAACACTAAATCCCTCACTCGATCGCACACTTACCGAGTCCGTCGGGTTCTCACCTTGTCGGTCATCTGCGTTGTCGGTGTTTTCGTCCCGTCGGATTCCGTGTCGGCGAAACGCGTTGTCGGGCATCTGAAGGTGACCTCTCTCTCTATATATATATATATATATATATATATATATATATATATATATATATATATATATATATATATATATATATATATATATAAATGTGTGTACATACATACATACAGTGGATGCAAAAGGTTTACACACCCCTGTTATGCCATGATATTGTGATATAAAAAAATGAGACCACAATAAATCCTTTCAAAACTTTTCCCACCTTTTAATGTGACCTATAACTTGTGCAGTTCAATTGAAAAGCAAACGAGTATGTTGGGGAAAAAACTTAAAGAAGAAAAAAAGTACAAAAAGCTGGGTGCGTAAGTGTGCACACCCATAAACTAGTACTTCAGACCAGTTTAAGGCAGATAAATTTTTTTCTGCCCTACTCGTACTTGCCTGCGCCGTTCGCCCTCGTTGACCTAACCTCGGGCTCACTCTGCTCCCCTACCCCCATTCCCACCCACCCATACATCACTTACATTTATCCTGTCCACACCACGCCCCCTCCCACATTCTCAACCAGTCACTGTCCTCCATATCACAAGTCAGTAATCTGCATCTCCCATCTCATAATTGCATACCATCATCCTAACCCTTATCTATTCCTTCCCCAGCAGGCCTCCACTACATTTTTCTCATCCCCTCACTACCACTCCCTCACCTCTCACTACTCATACTACCACTCCCTCCTTAAACCCAATACTGAAAACCTGTTTCTCTTACACATACTATTCATCCCATTTCTACTAACTTTCTCCCTAACACTTAACAACCCTCCCATAATCAACTTAAAATCCCCCACCTACCCTTTAACAAACCCACCTTCATCTGACCTGTCTAACTTCGACGTAGCACCCCCACATCCACAAGTATTGAACTAACCCCTCATTAATACCACTAAAACAACCACAAATACTCTCCAAAGATTTCCTCCAATTACAATTAAAAAAAAATATATCTTCATTTATATGGATAGACACACCCCAACCCTTGCCTTACTCTACCCAACAAAACACAGCCATCACAGAAAATTCCCCCAGGTCAACAGTAACTCCAACCTCACCTCTACTATCCAAGATATCCAAAAAGGGCTCTGACATCCTCCTCATAAATGTAAACCTCTGAAGTCTCTCAAAGTACCTGAACTGCATGCCACCCTATCGCTATATATACACTCCTGATATTGCCATACTAACTGAAACCTGGCTTAAACCCCACATAAACAGTAAAGAAATCATTCCCCCTGGCTACAGTATTCTTAGACGGGCAAGACAGTAAAGTGAGGTGGAGGAGTTGCAGTTCTATATAAAAACACTCTGTTAATTTTAAAACGCTGTAGGTAAAACGTCACAGGTATAGATAACAGAACTTTTAGCATCACGTCTTACTAATTGTATACATGCTACCAAATAACCCATCCACCATAGAAAACCTCTCAGATGCATTATTTAGCCAAGAAACTATACTAGTTGGTGATTTCAATACAAATTGGAAAACCGACTTGTCAGATAATCCCTCAAATCATATCAACGTACATGGTTTTGCCAATTGAATCATTCGCCAACTATATTTGACAAAACCAGCAACAAACCATTCACGACTGGACCCTGACTTAAGTCTAATCCACCTGTCTGGGTGTCTACCTGACCACTTACTAAATTTCTAAGATACCATAGCTCATCCACAAAACCAAAATCATGTAAACAAATACGTAATACAAAACTTTTGTCCATAGACTCCTTAAACAAACGCCACTAAGCTGTAACTGGTCCCCATTAAAATACCTCCCACTAGATGCAACAGTTGATTTTATTTAAATTGCATATTTCTTTGTTCTAAACACACTTTCCCCAGAAGTCCAAAAACTAACTGTCCCTGGCTTTCTAAAGAAACCGAACAGTTACTAAAACTCTGGTATCAACATATAAAGAACAAATCCAAATCTTCCGTAGACCACTACCGCCACCTAAGAAATGTCTGCAAAAAAGCAAATTATAGCAGATTTAAAAAAAAAAATGTACTAGAGAAACATTTAGTCCAAGCATTGAAACAACCGACAAAAATTCTGGGCTTCCGTCAATCAACTTATCCATGCAAGCCACACCCCCAGCCCATCCCCTAATATCAAAAACACAGAAGAAAGCATAGCATTCCATTGTAACTCCTTTTTCATTAACTCCATTCTCTCACTCAAAAAAAAACAAATAACCTGCAAGAAATCACCCTCCCTTCTATTACAGACTCGCTTACCTCATTCTCTTAAACTCATCCAGACAAGCACAATAAAGAAGTTGCTAAGCCAACTGAAACCCACAACCCTTGCCGCTGACAATCTGCCGAATTACTTCCTCAGATTAGCAGCTGATGTCATCTGCTACCCGGTTTCAATACTGATCAATAGCGCTATCAATGAACATATGTACCTAAAATCTGGAAAACCTCCTACGTAATCCCACTCCACAGAGGATGCTCCTCACTGAAACTGTCGAACTATAGGCCAATATTCTATACCATCCCCTCCTAAAATTTTATAGAAGTGTCTGCTCTCAACTGCAACATCTACTATCTAATCTCCTGTCCCACACAAAACATGGATGTCGACCAGGCCATGGTACCACCACGGCACTCCTCAAATTTACCAGTACTATCGACCAGAAAAAAAAAACATTGGCCAAATGGGTTCCTCAGTATTTCTTGACATGTCAAAGGCATTTGACAGTGTCGCATGAACAGCTCCTACATGAGCTTACATCACTTAACATATCTAAAAACACTCTCTCATATGGTTCCAAAATTGATAGCAGTCAGGTAGGTAATCGGTCAAATGGCAAGATTACCTCTCTTCCCATTACAGTAGATGTTCCACAAGGCTCAATTTTAGGGGCCTCTGCTCTTCACAGTTCTGACCAATAGCCTACAAAAAGATACTAACCTTCATTCCATCACAGAATATGCAGATGATTCCACTGTCCTCTGCACCGCACCTTCCCTAAAACAACTACAAGACAGTACTCAAAAAATCTTTTATTGCCATTGAGTCTTTCCTATAAAAATACCAGCTCATCCTTAATCCCAACAAAACCAAACTAATGCTGTTCCCTAACATGTCACAAAACAATCACCTCATCCAGTCCGACTTTAATCAAACCCACCTCAGAAACGAAGCTACTTAGTATCATTTTAGATAAGTTAATATTTAATAAAACATATATCTCATGCCATCAAAAAGGCTCACATTTCAATTGGGTTCCCTTTACAAAATAAAATCTTTAACAAACTTTTCCTGACAAGCTGTTGCCAGCACTCCCTTATCTACTTTATGCCTCCCCTAAATTTACTAACCTCAAAAAAAGACTTGAGCAAACTTAAATCCTGCTACCATAAGATAGCTAGATTTACCATTAACCTGCCCCACAGAACCCATCATTGTCTTGCTCTGAAACAACTCAAACAGCTAGAGCTGCTCAACCTACTAACCCTAACCCAACTTACCATAGCCCATTCCATAGTTTTACTTCCCTGATGAATGTCCATTCTTACAGGACGTAGTACAAACCCACCTCAGTAGTAGGACTCTACGATCCTCTGAAAAGTACTACTCTGTTACAAAATCCAAAAGACAGCTTTGGAGACTCGCTGTATTCTAACTATGTAACTAAATCATGGAACTCCACCCCCAGAACATACTAAACCAAGCAAACCTAATGCACTTAAACTGCTGAAGTCCCACCCAAATGACAACTGGTTATGCTCCTGCTCCTCGCCAGACTGAACCCATTTCTCCCCTCCTCAACCTCTCTTCCTTTTCTCCACTTTCAGTACATCTATATGCTTACTGTATACCTTACTCCCATCCTCACCCTCTCTGTCCCGTACCCTCCACTTTGAATATCTCTTATTTGCTTACTGAGCCTGTGTGATAAGTATAACAACATTACGCATAACAATTTACAGTACCAAACAGGCATCACTGTTACACTGCTCCATTGTATATTGAGCTATTGTGTCTGAGACACTAATCCACTGATTTCTTGTTACGACGTGTAACTGCCAAAATGTGTTGCTAAGTGATCCTGTTAGCTTTTATTACTATTGTGAACTATGATTGTGTTACTTTGTACTTTATTACTATCATTTATCTGATTGTTTCACTATTTAAAATACTAACTTGTATTCTCAGGAGCTTTTCTCCCAGAACCTCCGCTGAAAATTGGGAAACTTGCCCAATCGAACTTCCCCGGTAAACCGATTTTAGATGGATAAAATATCTTCTAAAAGTAGAGCCAGCTTTTTTTGACTACCATACCAATTATTATATGCTTGAATTTCCAAGTCCCTTATTTTCTTTGCCAGACACCTCTACCTGGTCCTCTGCTCAAGCAGATGTCATCAGAGAGGACCCCACTGACTTTAATTTTCACCTCCAGTCCCTCATATCCTGCTAGTCAAGCTCATAATTTTATTTGGGAATGCTAATCCTTCCATTCCCCTGCTGAAAGTTCCATCTTACTCTGTCGGATACTTTCTTTGCATCAAGACCCACTAACAGCAGTGGTATTTTCTTACATTCTGCTTCCCTTTGAATCCTCTGTGTTCTGTTAATGTTTGCCTCCCCTCTACAAAACCACATTAATCCATATCTGTCAATTTTGGCATAAGTTTTGCCATTCTTTTAGCCATTATAGATGACACTTTTTTTTTTTTTTTTCTTTCATCATGGTTTAGTATTGAAATGGACCTGGATCTGATGGACCTTTACCCTCTTTAGGTATTGCAGCTGCTTTACCTTCATATGGTCATGGGTGGTTTGTGCGGTCGTGCATTCCATCGACCAATATGACCAAATGTCAAAACATGTTTGTGACATTGTCAAAACACAATACATGAAATGCCGATGTCAAAAATATGTTGTTCATTTGAATGGCACAGTGCATTCACACTGTAGCCATTTGAATGTCTGAAGCGACATTCTAAAGTTTTGCTGTTGTACTTTTGCTTAGGAGACGTTGCACAAACCGCCCGTGACCATATCAAGGTCAACCATTGCAGTTACCACCACTTTCTTCAGGGATGTTGGTACTCCTGCTGCTCCTCCTCCTCCTCCTCTCTTTAAATACTGTCAAAACCTTCCATCTGTTTCAGTTTTTCCCTCCTAGCTTCCACAGGAATACCATCTTTTCTTGGCATCTTTCCCGTAGATTGGTTATAAATCACCATTTTTATCTCATCTACTCCTATCCTAACTGTTCAATAATTGAGCCTCATCTACCTTGGCATATTTCATTATTCCATTGAAATTCTATGAAAGTTTGTATAGAGCAGAGGAATATGGAAATAATAGAAATATACATTTTCTTCTTTTCCATATTTCTCTGCTCTATGCAGACTGTCATAGAATTTCTGAAATATTTCTAAAACTTTTAGAGGCTTTCTTATCTTTGTTTTAGGCTCCTTAAGGTTGGTTACAGCACTTTCTACTCTGTTGCCTGAGCCGTTGTGCTAAAAGTTTTATTTCCAGTCATTTTAATTCCACTTTAATTTTATACTATTCCCATCTTCTGTAGTAGCGCCTGAATAATTTCCACTACCTATTCTTTAAATTCCTCTCCATCAGATAAGTGTGAAAGTTCCAATTTCTTTACTGTGTTTTTATTTTTGTTATTGGCACATGATCTGAAATAGTTGTGTGTCAAGACCTTCAATTAAATGCAGCTGTTTCTGTGAAATGTAAATTCTGTCTAGCCTATCCCAGTTTTCGTATCTTGAAATATGTAAATCCCCTCCGAACTCCTGAAGTGAAATCTTCCATGCTAAATATTTTCATAAATTATTTTCAAAAATCTACCCTCCTTTGTTGCATTTTTCCTTCTGGACCCTCCCCGACAAATCTTCGTTGTTGCAGATCAAATTTCTGTCCCTGCCTACAATTAATGTTCCTTGCTGAAAGCCAATTATTTCTCCTATAATTTTCTTAAGCTCCATTATGGCACTATTTTGATGGAATATAAATACATGCCAGTGTAATCCTCTTTTGCCAGTAGTCCCTTAGTACTACATATTTTATTGTGTTTGTTTTTATTTTACATTTGTTTACCAGGAAAGTCTGACTGGGTAGGTACCTGAGTGGAGGCTTGGAGAGAAAAGCTCCACTTTGTAACATAGACGCTAGTTTAGAAAATTATACAATTGTAAATATATTGTAGCATAGATGTAGTTAATTGTGCTATGGTTGATTTACATATAGAAATAAATCTTGCACGGGGGGAAGAGATGTAATCTAGAAAGACCTACAATCAATATAACAATGGAATCTTTAACAAGTAAGCAATGCAAGTTACTTTTTATATAGTCTGTAAAAAAGACCACCGTAAGGTAGGTAGATTGGGGTAGGGGAACTTCAGTAGAGAAGATGTACCCTATGGTTGGAATGACCTTTCTATACAAGGTAGAGGGGTGATGAGTATTAACATTAACCAGGACTGTTGCATGAGCAGAGCCATATACTAGACAAATAGCATTTGAGTATTTTTTTTTTTAAAGTGAGCAGTTTTGGTTGAGTGTCAGATATTTTGAGTGAGTGTCCCAGGTTTTGGCTACATAGCTAGAGTAAAGAGTCTACTGCGATTATTAATCAATCAGTTTTGGTTACATTTAATACTGATTTATTAGTGGAGTGTAAAACTCAGTGGACTAGGGTTCTAGTGTGTGTTGGAGAATTTGAGTTTAAATCTACCATTATTCTTTTTTATCCTCTTCTGTAACTATTGGAGCTCCTCTTGCAATTTAATACAAGTACTCTTTTCCTTTCCCAGTTATTCTGTGAAATAAGCATCCTGCAAACCTTTCTTTATCAAATTCACTTTTTCATTTCTTTCCAAGTGTATCTCCTATAGTGTAGTTGTCTGCAGTCTACATTTTAATGTAGTTCACTACTATTTATCTGCAAGTCCATTGACATTTAAAGACATTACAGAAAGCATTTTCTAAAAGTATCACTGTTTTTATATTTTTTTGTTAAATGTCTATTTCAAGCTTTTGTGTTGTATGCATATACTATTTGGCAGGTTAATCTTTTTTATAGAGTTATTTCTTATCCTCTCCATATGAGCATATGTTACTTCTTACAAAACTTTATTTTATTGAAAGCTCTGCTATTAACTTAAAGGAGAAACCACACTCACAGACTCTAAACAAATGTTTATTTCATCATGGTTTGGTGTTTTCTACATTTGAACACCACTCTCGGACTATTTACAAGTTTTTAAATATTTTTATACGTACATTCTGACCACATGGAGTCTGGCATCTTGAAGTAATTCTGATTACTCTGCCTCTAGGTATCCCATAATGCAGTGCTTGTCTGTTAAAAATACATCCTGCAGATCTTTCTTCCTGAAGCTCCTGCTACTGCATTGATTTTACATGCATACATTGCTGTCTTTTAGTCAGTTTTAAGTAACATTTCATGCCATTCAGTGATTACTTAAAACACAAACGGCAAATGCCACAGAACAGACTTTCAAAAGTGCATTTTACTGCTGCTACTTTTTAGAAATTGCAGTCTTTTGTGAAGCCTGAATTCTACTAGTTTGACTAGTCTCCCATTCCCTTTCACACCTAACTTCCCTTGCTGTCAAAGTGCAAAGGGTAATTTGAGCGGTTACCTGCTGGGATTGACAGTTCTCAGCAGGAGACTTGATTCGTGTACTGTTTCCTTGTTCTAGCTTTTATATTTGTATAGGTAGGGGAAGGATCAGGGAACTGACATCACAGCATGGGTGGGTTTTAGGACTGTTGTGATGTCAGTTTGAGGAGGGAATTGACCAGAAAACAGCCTATATTCATTGGCCTTAATGACCTCAGTGAATTGGAGACTGCTGCAAGCTTTTTTTCAGGGTGGGATAAAAGTTTTTTGATAGTGAAACTGCAGAACAGTAAGTTACTGTTCTAGTGGAGAGAAATGCTGTGTTTATGCATAGCAGGGAAAGTAAATGGGAGAAAAAGGACAGAGAAGTTGAGCTTTTACTAGAATCCCATTGTCATTTAATAATAACACAACACACACAAAATGTACATCTTCAAAAAGTTTTACCCTCCTATATTAGGAACAAATATTCGATACTGACTGCCACACACACAGTCTTGAGATAACCTAAAAAAGTTTATCCGTGCCAAGACATGTGGTACAGCCTGCGCTTCTAAGTGCTGTCTGGCTTTGTCTTGTCTTTATAGCTCTCTCAGCTGGGAAAAGAGCGCTTTCAGAAAACATTTTCTGCCAGCCATTTCTCCCAGACACAAAGCTGCCACGCATACATTTGTTTTACTAGAAAAAAAGTCTTAATATTCTTTTTTCTTTTACTTGCTTTCTTTTAAAACTTGTTACTAGATTAAGATAGGAGCCTTAAGGCAGTCATTCCGCTAAGCATAAATGAGGAAGCACACATTTTTCTTGTCATGCTGTTTTAACTAGATTTCTCTTTTCGCTTATCTCTGAACAAGGAGAGAGAGAGAGAGAGAGAAAAGGGAAAATGGGGAAGAAAAACTGAAGCATCTAGTTAACATTAGTATCCCCATTACACTTAAAATAACTGGGAAAACTTAATTATACGTTATAGCATATAAAGAAAATTGTGCACTATTAAAATAGTACCATTAAGAAAAAAAAAGTTCTTCCACCTCTACCCCTCTCTTGAATATTTTTCTTGGCATATGCCCTACTTCATGTCATTAATGTTTCTTCAACTTTGTTAAACCTGTAGGGAAATCTAAAGTCAAATATTTCCAGATTTTCTTGTTCTGCCAGGGTAAATATAAGCATTGCTTTGTAATCCCACTTTTTTTCTTTTAATTTCCAAGATGCTTGTTTTATTCCGGTTCATTTCCATGTCCTTAATCCTATCTCTGCTTCATTGCTAACTTCCTATCGATTCTTCTAGTTGACTTTTTTTTTTTTTTCCCTCTCCTCTCTCTCTCTCAAGCATTTTCCATTGGAAAGTTGGAAAAGGTTTAACTGGCAAAGTCTCAGCCTATGACGTCTTTATTACCAGAACAAGAAGCAGAATCTCCTCCTGTTTCACAACTCTTCATTGGACAGACTTTCTTGTATTTCTTCTTAACATGTACTGTACCAAAACGATGTCCTTCCAGAAAATAAATATTTTGAAGATAGCTGGGTCTAGCAGTTTGAATCCCACGCCTGCTTCTCGACATTCCCTGAATAATGGAATAAATTTACTCCTTCTGCCTGGTGTTCAATGAGTAGTCGTTCTCCACAAACACTGTGCTGTCTCCACTTATAGTACTCTTGTCCTTTTTGCCACAGCCCTGCTGGTAGGATTACATACCTTACTATTAAAGGTCTAGGTTGCTTTGTCATTGCCGAGTTTGGGGCATACACACATGATGTGCCCTTCAAATTAAAAATTTCCTGTTGTGAAATACCAGACTACTTGGTTATTGGTGATTTCATAAAATTTAGTCTTCCTTCCAGCTTCTCTTGTGCAACAAAATCTCAGAGGAGCGAGCACATGGGGAAAACCTATTTCTGTGTTTTTTTTTTTTTTGTAACTTTTCTTCTTGTGCAGTCTGATTTTCAGCCAGCCTTTTCTTCATCTCAACCTCTGAGTTTCGCAGTTTTATCACCTCATCGGAATTTCTAAAGTAAAGCTTCTTTCATTTTTTCCAGCCTTTTATTGTTTGATCTGATATACTCTATCATTGTTTTATTTTTTTAATGAGGTCTGTGCCATTGCCTTATGCTTTCCTCTAGGTTACTGGAAAAAATGTTTGGAGCTTGCACTGCTTTTTACTAAACAGCTGCAGTACTTTTTCCCAGTCAGTGTTTTCTTAATCACCCTTTCTAGCTGATTTTCCTTCAGGCCCTCTGTATTTCTTCATTTTCTTGGCATCCTGGCAGTGTACTTAGTAGCCAGTTAATGAAATTTATGCAGGAATTTGGGTCCACTGACTTTCTCCAAGTTTCTGTTTTCACACTAGGAGAGCTGGAATTTAAGCTGTTACTCAATGTGCAGACATCTTGGAAGTCCTTGTTCTTTTGGACAGAGACTGTGCCAGTGAAACCTTTTCCAGTGTTTCAATGGAAAATGCTTGAGAGACAGAAAAAAAGCACAGGGGCTGACTAGAGGAACTGCGAGTATTTTGGAAATGAATCGGAGACTGGATTTGGAAGATAGGAGTTGAACAGAGTAAAACAAGCAATTCAGAAACTGACATGCATATGGGATTACAAAGCATTAATTATATTTGTGAAACATGAAAAAGAAAACGTGGCAATACTGGACTTTTGACTTTGTTAAACTTGTAGGGGACTGTAAAGCATATGCCCTACTTAATGTCATGTTTTGAACACTTTGGGAAGGGGTGGAGAGAGTTTAATGTAAGTAGAACAAAACATTAGCACTATTTATAGCATATAAATTCTATCATGCACTTGAAAATAACTGAGAAAACCTTACTTTTTAAAAAGTGTAATGGGGATACTAAAGTAAACAGATACTCCTGTTTTTTTTTCCCTTTCTCTCTCTCGTTCAGTGTTAAGAAATGTAGGCATTGCAATGTAAAAAGTCTGCTCTAAAAGGTATGATAAAAGAAAAATTTGATGTGCTTTTGCATTCCTGCACATGGGAATGATTGGATTAAGGCCATTGGCTTGATCTATTAAGTTTAAAGAGCAAGCAAATAAGTAAAGAAGAGCATAGAATATAATAAAGCTTTCCTCTACCAAGTAAATGCTTGTAGAAACAAGTCTGTATCTGGTCTTGTGTCTCCATGGAGACAGTATGATGAAGAGCAATAAAACTGAATACTTCTTTCTTTTAATTGCTAGGAGCTGATGTATTTTGAAAGCATTCAAGTGTGTTCCCAATCTGGGAGAGCAGTAAAGCCAAGAGAAAACCAGATAGCACTTGGTAGAAGCACAAACTATACCATGTGTCTTAGCATGGATAACCTTCCTTTTAGGTTAACCCAAGTGTGAGGTGTAGCTGTCAGTTTGTGACATTTGTTCCAATTAGAAAGTTTAAAACTTCAGTATTTGAAGATGCATATAATTGTGTTAGTATTAACTCGCATCCGAGTGACACCTCCAGGTGCATCTGCAGTTGATTGCTACTGACTCCTCTAGGCATCGTATATTGCTTCATGATGTTTGCAGATGATAATGTAATCTGTAGTGAGAGTAGGGAACAGGTGTAGGACACCCTGGAGAGATGGAGATATGCTCTAGACAGAAGAGGACTAAGACAATGTGTGTGGGTGAGTGAGAGGGAGAATAGAGGAATGGTGAGGATGCAAGGAGTAGAGGTGGTGAAGGTGGAGGAGTTTAAATACTCTGGATTAGTAGTTCAGAGTAATAGTGAGTGTGGAAGAGTGGTGAAGGAGAGTGCAGGCAGGATGGAGTGGGTGGAGAAGTGATTTGTGACAGACTAGTACCAGTAAGTGTGAAAGGGAAGGTCTACAAGAGGGTAGTGAGACCAGCTATGTTATATGGTTGGACAGTGGCATTGACAAAACGGCAGGAGTTTGAGCTGGATGTGGCAGAGTTAAAGATGTTTAAGATTTGCACTGGGTGTGATGAGGGTGGACAGGATTAGGAATATGTGTATTAGAGGGTCAGCCCAGGTTGGAAGGTTTGGAGACAAAGCCAGGGAGGCAAGATTACGTTGGTTTGGACATGTGCTGAGGAGGGATGCTGAGTATATTGGGGGGGGGGGGAGATGCTAAGGATGAAGCTACCAGGTAACAGGAAAGGAGGAAGGCCTAAGATAAGGTTTATGGATGTGGTGAGAGGACATGCAGGTGGTTGGTGTGGCAGAGCAAGATGCAGAGGACAGGAAGAAATGGATGGATCTGCTGTGGCGGCCCCTAACAGGAGAAGCTAGAAGATGATTATGAATGATTTGCATCAATAATTCTGATACCATGCTATGTACACGTTTTTTAAATATTTCATCTTAAAGCATACACAATGGCAAACTCAACTGCATCAGTATTTGACCTCTGTCTAGTGCAGGCAAATTTATATTAACTTTTTTTATGATATTAATTTTATATAGATAGAATGTTCACACTTTTTTCTAAATATCTCAACAACCAAGTAACGCAGAATTCCATAGCCTCGTATGAAAGCTCTCAGCTGGATGAATACAATACTGCTGACAGTATGTGTGGAACGAGTAGCTGCTGAGCTATTATACATGGTTTACAAAATATTGCAAATGTAATAGTAACTGAGTTTACTGTGACTTGTAACAATAAGTATCCTGTTTTCTTGCTTATTTTTTTTACTATTTATTGCCTATTCTTACAATTTATTGCATTTTTTTGTCTGCTGCTTATTTTTTACTGTATTTTATTGCTATAAACTAATCTGCATTGTTCTGCTACCTTACTGGGCCTTTTAAATCACGTTTGTTACTGCCTCACTTTTTGCAAAGCTTTTTTTTTAGCTTGTTTCACTGTGTGAAAGGTATTGGAAAATTTTTCCTTTTGTTAAGCATCTGTTTGTTTTGTTTATCTTGATAAGTAGTGTATCCTATAACTGACTTGTTTGCAGTTAAGCATTCTCTAGAGTCTCTTTGCTCTTTTTTTCCTGTTTAAAACTTTAATTTAGTGTCTCACTGCTGTTTTCCTGCAGGGATAAAAATTTCCTATAGTGTTTTCTGCCTGAAATAGTGTAGCTAGTAGCTGTAGTATAGCCCCCACCCTTCTTCCCTATTGTCTTGTTCTTAAACTTGTTGGCTTTGCAGTTGCCTGCCCCTACTGTATACTGCTCAGACAAGCTCCACGTGGGTTTACAGAGTGGTCCTAGCAGCAAGGAACTCGAAAAAGCGACTACCTTCTGGATTTAAGTATCTTTGCTTTTTTTTTCACTGAAAATAGCTTCTGCTGCTTACTTTGAACTAGCCTGAACTGTTTTTTTAACTGATTACTGCATTTATTTTAAAACCTGCACTTAAAGTTACATTTAGTCGAATTTAATCGAAAGTTTGCTTGTTTGCTTAATTTAACTGTGGAGGCTGCCCACTAAAGTGGGCTAGCCTGTGTAACTAATTTATCACTGTCGCTGCATTTTCTGTGTATTTCTACAAAAAAAAAAAAAATAATCCTTGATGTCCTTCAAGGATGCATCTGCAGTCCTTACATGTGAGTTGTCCTGCCTCAGGCAGCCCTTCGGTCGGCCGGATTCCAAAGTCTGGGTCCGGCGTTGGCTGATGTCGCCCTTTTTCCTGACTTCAGAGTGCCTGGGGTATAAAAGCGTCAGCCGACGCCGTCTTCCTCCATCTTTCTTGCCGCACGATGCCCGAAGCAGAAGCAGTTCGCAAGTGCCGGTCGGCCAGCTCCTGTGATTTCAGCTACCGAAGTCTTCAAAAAGCTAAGTACCCCGTTGGGGACTCTTTCTTGCCTCAGCTGATGTCAGATCAAACGGTTAAAGTTAATAATTGTTTAACTTGTGGGAAACAAATACCTCATAAGGATTTCCACTCTTATTGCTTACCCTGCCTAGGCCCAGACCACGACGTCTCGGCCTGTACAGCCTGTGCTTCCTTCAATAAACGCACTCTTAGACGTCGGGCAGAGTTTGCAGAAGAATATTTTGGGGAAAATTACTGTTGCAATATGCCGTCGGAGCTTCCGACAGCGCATTTACCCAAAAAACGGAAAGATAAGGACCGACACACGTGGTCCGTGGTTTCGGCCGAAACCACGCCTAGGCCTACCGCGAGTGTCTGTCTCTGCTGAAGCCGAATCTCTACTGCTTCCGACCTACGCAACTGCACAACCAGTAACTTCGGTACTGGAGGCCACCTCTGAGTCTGTCATAGAATTTCCGTCTGAAACCGGTGCTCAGGAAATATCCGACACCATTTCTGTTGATAAAACTACCCCTGCACGTGGGGCAGCCAGGCCTCCTGTATCCATGTCCATAAAGGCCTTTACACGTGCTAAAGCTGCTAAACAGCCAAAATCTCTCCCTACCAAGGCTATTCCTCAGGGATCCTCTACCGGTTCACAAATTTTAAGTTTAGCTGAGGACCTAATTTCCTTAATCAGGGGCTCTCTGCCACATCCAGACAGGGGCTCTCAACCACCTCCAGACAAAAGGCCCAGGGTTGAGCAGGCTGATCCCCAGTCTTCTGATGAGGCCTCAGATGACTCTGTCCATTCAGACTACCAGGAGGAGGCCTTTTCGGCCTACGAGGATTCTGATGCAGAGGAATCTATTCCCTCAGCCTCCCCCCCTGAAGAGTTGTCCTTTGGGGAGACACTTCACGCCATGAGAGAGCATTTCAAATGGCAAGGCCAGGAATTCTCAGATTCCAGGAAGAGGTTAAGGACTTTTTTGCATTTACCTCAGCATAGACCTTTGGCTATTCCTCCTGTTTTAAATGTTATAGATGATGTGTACTCAGTCGTCTAGTATTTCTCCTGACTCCCTTCCTCCGGCTCCTGTCAAACCTGACCGGTACTACAGGGTCCCGGACTCACATCTATTCCTTTACAAGGGCCACTCTGCTGACCCAGAAACTATATCCCAGGGCCCAAGGGGTTACAACCACCACTACTAAGAATCCACTTCCTTCTGAAAGGGAATCCAGGGCTTTAGAGAGATGGGGTAAAAAAGTGTATACTACTTCCACACTTTCTATGAGAGCATTAAATTGTCAATTCCATATGATACAGTACCAAGAGTATCTGTTAGATGAATTACATAAAAAACTAACCTCGCCTGAACCCCTAGATCGCAAGCTTCAGGATCTGGTGCATAACTCCCAGCAGGTTAGCAACCATTTCTTAGTGTGGTTATGATGCATTGGAAGCTTCATGTAGGTCAGCAATGACAGGTGCAGTCATACGTAGACATGCTTGGCTGAAGGAACAAACACTGCCAGATCATGTTAAGGCAAAGCTTCTGGATGCACCACTGGAAAAGCAAAAGTTATTTGGTTCCACGGCTTAAGAGGCCTTAAAGAAATTTGAGGAAAAGGCTAAATCAGTACAAACAGTCAAAGATTTTCTCCAGGTCCAACCACCAAGATTCAGCAGAAATTGGCCTTCTAAGAATTGGTCCTTTCCAGACGCAGACAGATTTCAGAGGCAAAAACAGGCGTGCCAGAGGTAGAGGGCAAGCTCGAGGCTCCTACAGAGGACGTCAATGGCAGCCTCCTAACCAGAGAGGTAGTGCAGGACCTACAACTACTACACAAGGACCATCTCAATGACTTGACTTTGACCCCGCCAACCAGGGCTTAATTGGAAGCACCAGGGCTTAATTGGAAGCACCTTTGGGCGGAAAGCTATCTTTATTCTCGAAAAATTGGCACAGTATTACAAAAGACAAATGGATACTGCAAATAATAGACAAAGGATGCAGATTCCATTTTCATACATTACCAAAAAGACAAGGCATGCCAAACCTGCCACCAAATCAAAGGACAGAGGCTTTCAAACAAATTTCCAACCTACTACAAATGAAAGCAATAGAAAAGGTTCCTTTCACAGAACAAGGCCAAGGATTTTATTCCAGCCTTGTTCCAAGAAAAGAAAAGCAATGGAGGCCTATTCTGGACTTGTCCGCACTGAATACTTATCTCATCGTGCCAAAATTCAAAATGCTGACCTTACAGCAACTCCTTCCCATGCTGGGCAAGGGGTCCTGGCTGGTAACTCTAGACCTCAAGGAGGCATACCTGCATGTCCCTATCAGACAAAATTGCAGAAGACACCTCAGATTTCTTGCAGGTTCAGAGCATTATCAATTCTCAGCATTGCCCTTTGGCTTATCTACTGCACCCAGAGTATTCACAAAATGCCTGGCATCAGTAATTGCACATTGCAGACTTCAGGGGATTCAAATATACCCATACCTGGACGACTGCCTTATACAAGCGGACAGCCAACAAACACTGGTAAAACACTTGAACTATGCCATCCGCCTACTATAGGCCTTGGGATACGCAGTCAACATTCAGAAATCAAGACTTGTTCCATCCCAACGAATAATTTTCCTGGGTGCAAAACTGGATACAAACACCCAAATGGCTTTTCTCACAGAAGAAAAACAAGAGCAATTACCAGATTATTTCAGAAATCTGACTGCAAGGAAAATCCTGCAGGCCCTGGGTTTCATGGCATCTTACATTCTTCTGATTCCACAAGCAAGGCTGCATATGAGGAAACTACAATGGTACCTAAGGAGTCTATGGTCTCAGCACAGTCACAGCCTAGAAGCTTTGATCCCCCTCATTCCATGCCTTCAAAAGGAATTCCTGTGGTGGGCAAAAGCAAGCCAGTCAAACATGGGTCTGCCTTTCAGCAAGCCACATGTCAGCCAAACCATTACAACGGATGCCTCAGACCATGGATGGGGAGCGCACATGGAGGGCAGATGCATTCAAGGACAATGGACACAAAAAGAATTGCACCTGCACATCAACCAAAAGGAAATGCTGGCAGTGATACATTCAATCGAGGCCTTCGAACACTTCCTGCATCAAGGTCACCTGCTAATAAAGACAGACAATACCACAGTTATGTGGTACATAAACAAGCAAGTAGGTACCCATTCCTACCCTCTTTGCAGGCTGGCAATGAATCTGTGGGAACTTTCCCTAAAACTCAATATAGAGCTGCAATCCCAGTTCGTACCAGGAAAGGACAATGTACTGGCAGACAGCCTGAGCAGAAACATCATGGATCCACACGAATGGATGTTGCACCCAGATATATTTCTTCAGATAACACAATCATGGGGAAGACCGGACATAGATCTTTTTGCCTCCCACCACAACCATCAACTGAAGAAATTCTGCACAAGGACATACCATCCTCAAGCATGGAAAGTGGACGCCCTCTCCTTTAGCTGGAATACTCTTAACAGTATTTGCATTCCCTCCTCTACCGTTAATGACCAAGGTCTTACTGAAGATCAGGGCAGAGCAACCAAAAGTGATTCTGATAGCTCCGGACTGGCCAAGACAACACTGGTACCCACTGTTAAGGAGCTTGTCACGCACGAAACTGTGGCCTCTACCACATTGGCCACTTCTTCTGACACAGCACAATTACAAAACTCTGCACTCCAGCCTGAAAACCTTGCAGCTGACAGCCTGGAAAATACCTTGACTCCTCGCCAGGATAAACTATCCAAGAGGGTAAAGGCTATCCTCATTGAAGCTCGGCGGCCTTCCACAAGAAAGGCATATTCAGCAAAATGGAAAGGATTTCGTACCTGGAACACCGCAAAGGGTCAAGATCAGACAGTGATGAGCATTCCACATATCCTTGAATACTTGGCTGAAATGCTCCACAATGGCCTTTCTTATTCTTCCATAAAGATTCATGCTTCAGCAATTTCAGCAGAGTACAACACTGATCCACCTGTATTTTCTCATCCTTTGCTAAGGCAGTTTCTAAGAGGGATAAAAAACATCAACCCTCCAAGGAAACCACCAGTGCCTACATGGGACCTTAACTTCATGTTGGAAAAATTAACTCTTCCTCCCTTTGAACCAGCAGCATCTTCAGAACTACAATTCCTGTCTAGGAAGACTGCCTTCCTTCTGGCCATAACCTCAGCAAGAAGAGTATCTGAGTTACAGGCCCTCATGGCAGTACAACCATTTCTCATTTTTCATCAGGACAGAGTCTCTTTGAGAACCAATCCTTCATTCATGCCAAAGGTGGTATCCAGGGTCTCACTGAACCAAGCTATTCACCTGCCTACCTTCTTTCCAAATCCACAAAATAAAGGAGAGAAACTTCTGCATACCCTGGACATTCACAGACAGTTTCGCTACTACTTGGACAGAACTAAGACTTGCAGAAAAACTGACCAACTCTTTGTAGCATATGCTGCTGGTGTACAAGGAAAAGCAATTTCCAAACGGACAATTTCAAAATGGATAGGAAATTGCATTTGATTCTGTTACTCTTTTCATGGAAAAGCTGTGCCAGCTAACATCAGGCCTCATTCCACCAGAGCAACAGCCACCTCCACAGCCTTCTTAAGAGGGGTGGCTACAAAGGACATTTTAGAAGCTGCTACATGGAGCTCTGTGCATACATTTTCCAAGCATTACAACTTGCCTTTATATTCCAGATCCAGAGCAGGCTTTGCTACTGCAGTCCTGCAGGCCATGTTAGCTACACCATCCTTTTCTTGGGTCCTACCACCCCCAGCTTGGCTATGGTATTCTACCCATATGTAAGGACTGCAGATGCATCCTTGAAGGACATAGTACAGTTTTGTACCTACCATAAATGTAGATGTCCGATAGGTATGCATCTGCAGTCAGGGTTTCCCTCCCTCCTACCCCTCTGTGGTATTCTTTGGGTACCTATCCTTCTTTTTAGCTAGCTGGGGTTATCTTTTATGGTGTATTTGTTTTTTATTGCTGTGCATGTTTGGAATGTTTTCATCTCTCCAAATTTAGCCTTACTTAGAGGGCACCTGTCATCTGGGGCAAGAAAAACTGAGGAAGATGGCGTCGGCTGACGCTTTTATCCCCAGGCGCTCTGACGTCAGGAAAAAGGGCAACATCAGCCGACGCCGGACCCAGACTTTGGAATCCGGCCGACCGAAGGGCTGCCTGAGGCAGGACAACCCATATGTAAGGACTGCAGATGCATACCTATCGGACATCTACATTTATGGTAGGTACAAAACTGTACTTTTTCCCGCCTTTCTCGACTAGTTTAGACCAGTATACAGGCATTGCTGTATTCTGGGCTGTGGTGTAGTTCCTGTGTTGTCCATTACCTTACTTGGATAGAAGGAAGTTTCTTTGCTCACCAGTGGGAGTGGGGAGCCTTGAGCAGCCTACCTGTCCTTCGGGGAAGTGACCTCAGCACAAGAAGCTGTAGTAATTGGTTGTTTGGGACCATTCCTAGCTCTTTTGTAGTTCACTGCTTAAAATCCGTGTTTGCGACTTTCTTGTGATCGTGCATAGCGCAGCGCCGGTTAAACTTTTTTCTGGGTCCGCCAAGTCTGCTCTTCAATTTTTCCCTTAGAACTGTTCTACTTCCAATCTAAACAGCCTATACTCTATCTGAAAAGCTCAGCACTTGCTCCTAAAGCATTTTTTATACAGGTAAAGCACTCTTAAACAAAAGAAAGTACTTCCTTCACCTAAATTCTGTTGAGTACCCATTTCCCTATAGGTCCTTTCTGACTCAGTTACACAGCAATCTTTTTCACTATTTCTAGCATGTCGAAGGGTCAGTTGCTGGCGTCCTCTCCTGTTCAGCTGGTGAATCTGGGAATCTTGAGGCAATGTTACAATTGCCTCATGTACACAGACAACCCTCTCCTCCTCCCAACAAATTCAAATATATGCGAGAGATGCAACTATATAGCCAAACTGGAGGCTGAGCTCTCTCAATTCAGTACTGGCAAGACCAGTCAGGAGGACAAGGTAACCACGCACACCACAAACCCAGTCTCACATAGAGCTATCACATCTGCAAACCAAACACATAAACACACAAAAACATACTCTGAGGTGCTGATTAAAAATCTTTCAAAACAGAGGCCTCCAAAGCAGACACCCAAGCAACCACCACCTCAAGACATAGCACATGCAACACACAGTTCACAAAGTCAGTGTGCTAAACAGTCACAGCCCTTAAGGCCAAACAACATGCCAGACACACTTGTAATAGGTGACTCCATAGTCAGACACACTGACGTCCCGCTCACCAGACTGAACAAGGAAAAGGTCACAGTAAGCTGCCTGTCGGGAGCTAGAATCCGCCACATAACACAAGCACTCGGGTCACTCCACAGCAAGTACAAATATGACTCAGTCATTGTACATGCCGGTGTGAGCGACCTGAGACGTACCTCCCTGGACTACATGAAAAGAGACATAGAGGAGCTCTCTGATTATGTAGCCCAGGCCGGTATGACCCTGACCCTGAGCAGCATCTTACCCTCACCAAGAATGATGCCACAGTACAAAGACAAAATGATCAGTTTTAACAATTGGCTTAATTACTGGTGTCATTCTAAGGGGATCCAATGTCTGTTTGCTTGGGATGACATGGTTGACAAGCCACACTGCTTCACAAGGGATGGCTTGCACCTGTCACCCCTGGGCTTCCGGATGTTGGCCAAGGCTCTTGCCACCCCCATAGTGCCTTTTTTAGGCAAGGCTCAAATGACAAACCTACCTCCCTAGAAAACACAAGTGGAAAAAAACTAAGGGTAATTCTGCTCAATGCCAGAAGTCTAAACCTCAAGATGCATGCCCTCGAAGCCCTCCTCAGTATGGAGAACATCGATGTCTGTGCAGTGACTGAAACCTGGTTCAAGGCTCCTGAGAGCACCCCAGCACTATCGGGTTTTACCTCATATCATGCTTTCCGTCCCCAAAACTTGGACCGAACCAAAAAAGGAGGGGGAGTATCCATTTTCTTCAAAGATACCCACACCTCCAGGTTAGTGGCAACGCACGAAGCATCGGACACTACCCAGGTGCAACTAACCATAGGCAAAAATGCCTTGCAGTTTGTAGCATGCTACAGACCACCCTCTCAAACTCAGGAACCCCACACAGCCTTCCTGAAGACACTGGAGAGTATGAATGTCTCTCCAAATACCATCATTTTGGGAGACTTCAACTACCCAAACATAGACTGGGAACATTACTCAAGCCCCAACACCCTAGCCCAAAGGTTCCTAGAATTCATAAACTCAAATGCAATGGAACAACTAGTCCCCATCCCCACAAAAGGAGACAATATACTAGACCTGATCATCATAAACATGGGGACAAAATGCTCCACACCGGAAGTATATCCCTCTTTGGTAAGATCAGACCATAAATTAATCTCACTGGAAATCCACATCCCGCCCCCACCCCCTGCACAAAAGACCACAGTGAAGAACTTCTCAAAAGCAAACTTCACACTTCTTAAGACTGAAGTGGTATCCTTCAAGACCCCTGAGCCAGTGGAAACCACAACCCACACTGCTGAATCCTTTGCAAATGCCTTCTATGGGCTCCTTCACCTTCAAGAATGCATGGATCATGCAATCCCAAATAAAAC
Organism: Protopterus annectens; assembly: GCF_019279795.1. Lineage (NCBI taxonomy): Eukaryota > Metazoa > Chordata > Ceratodontiformes > Protopteridae > Protopterus > Protopterus annectens. The sequence continues at coordinate 1,738,979,391 of NC_056739.1, read as the reverse complement.
CAAGACCCATTCCCCCAAAGGCAGGCGCTCGGTCTGGTGGACCCCAGCCATAAACAAACTTTACAACAGGAGTAGGAAGCTACTACATGACAGAGCAAAATCCCTAAAAGGGAAGGCATCTCTGATCAGTACTAGCAAAAAACTACGATCACTCATAAAATAATCCAGGGCCACCTTTGAGAGAAAAATCGCAAAAGACACAAGACAATCACAAGGCCTTCTTTAGCTATGTTAGAAACCTGGGTGAAAACTCCCAGATATGCTCAGAGTTGGTCCAAAATGGCACAAAATACACTGAACCCACTGACATTGCCAACATTCTGGCAGACAGGTTCAGTGCAAATTTCTCCTCCCCCCCCAAAAGGAGAAAAAACTATCCCAGCAGAGTGTAGCCTCCCTAACATCTCAGATGCCCAGGTGAGAGCCGCCCTCTCTAAAGCTAAAAACACAGCATCAATGGGACCGGATGGTGTCCCGGGCTGTGTGCTACATGAACTCCAAGAGGAACTAAACCCACACATAAGGCTGCTGTTTAATCTTAGCCTTACTACAGGATACGTACCCAAACGTACAGCAACAGTGGTCCCACTTCACAAAGGCGGTGCTTCTAGGGACCCTGGAAATATAAGCAGCGAGCCTGGTCTGCAAGGCTATGGAGAGGATCATTATGGAACTCATAAACAAAGACATTGGGGACCTACAGACATTGGATCCTACCCAATTTGGCTTTGTCAAGGGCAGATCCTGCCTTTTGAACTTGGTCGACTTTTTTGAAACTGTCACTAAGGCCATTGATGAGGGTAAGGCAGTTCACACAGCCTACCTTGACCTTGCAAAAGCCTTTGACACAATACCCCACTCGGGCATCATAGACAAACTCACCAGCTTAAATGTAAACCCATATGTCGCAAGATGGGTTGCAAACTGGCTGAAGGACAGAACCCACAGGGTCAGAGTTGCTGGAGCTATGTCAGACTCTAAGCCAGTCTGGCGGTGTCCCACAGGGCTCAGTCCTGGGACCCCTCTTGTTCGACATTTATTTTTCCGAGGTACAGGCAAACATAGGAGGATTGTGGCTGACTAAGTTCGCAGATGACTGCAAACTGGGCGCCATAATTGATACTCCAGCGGACACAAACATCCTTCAGAGAGGCCTCATAGAAACGGATAATTGGTGCCAGAGCCATGGCCTTAAGCTGAACGCCAAAAAATGTATAGTCGTACCCTTTGGGAAAAACGAGGTGCCAACAAATTACCACATAGGCGGTAATCCATTAAGTACGGAAGAGGTAATCGGGGACCTAGGGACCCAGGTTGACAGTAACCTCTCATTTGACACTCACATTGCCAAAGTGGTTAGGAAGACCTTCTATATTGCCCACCTTATCATGAAGGGTTTCACATCTAGATCAAGAGAGGTCATTGTGCCCCTGTACTCTTCTCTTATCAGGCCAATGATTGAGTACAATGCCCCATTTGGGATGTATCTCACCAGACACCTGCAGCAGTTGGAAAGACCCCAAAAGTTCCTCACCAAGAGGATAAAGGGTCTTAAACATATGTCATATGCTGCCGACTGAAAAACTCCAGCTCTATTCAGTGCATACTGCCTACTCAGAGGTGATCTGTGCCTGACGTACAAGGCCATGTCCAATCCTGAATTAATGGACATGCTCCACCTCAGAAAATCCAAATCCATCAGAGCCACGAGAACAAGTGACTTAAACCTCAACACAGAAATAAATAGGACGTGCTGGAGGGACAGATTCATAACCCAAAGGCTCCCTACACTCTGGAACAGAATCCCAGTCCATGTTAGGCAGAGCCCCTCACTGACTCTATTCAAGAGAAATCTCGACGAGTGGATGGGAGATCGTAGGTTTACCCCGGGGGTCATCTCTGTGTCACTACTAGACAGAGGCATAGTAAACTAAACCCTAAAAGGGCGTAGTATTCTCATCCTAAGGGGTGGTATAAGCCACACACACTCTGGCTAGGCTTATAAATGCCCTAGGGCAGATAGCCTAGTACGAACCTATGATCTGAGAGACCCCTCCCAGTCCATTCTCAACTCATACTAAATATAGAAAGAAACTGCGGTGGTGGTGCTGTGGTAGCATTGTCGCCTCACAGCAAGACGTTGTCCTGTTCGATTCTCAGCTAGAGCGCCTTCTGTGTGGAGGCATGCGTGAATGGGTGTACCTTTGTTGAAGGTTGTGCGTCAGGGCTGGCAAACTCTGCACGTACAAAATCTACTGCCAATCATTAGCGGACCGGAGTTCCGCTGTGGTGACCCCTAACTGGGAAAAGCCGAAAGACACAAACAAACTTAATATAGAAAGAACATTTGGGAAGGCCAACCCCCATAGTTTCTTTACCTTGAATTATCCTCCGTTCCTTCTTTCTCCCTTCCCATTCAAAAAAAAAAAAAAATTCAGCTGCATTTACAGTGTTTGTTTCCTCCTCCTACTCTAAAAAAACAAGTAGCTAAGTAGCAAGATGACTTTATAAAGTGTTCAATTACATATTTTCTGCTGCATTTATTATTAGTCATTTTTAGACTATTTAAATTGTGTTTATTCTAAGCCTCTTAATTTTGGTCTAAGCACTTGGGCTTTAGGCCTACCCCTTAGCTTTCCCTGTCCTCTCTCTCCCTCAGATTCTGACAAATATGGATGGTCCCTCAGATTCTGACAAACATGGATGGACTATTTCGTATGGTTTCTCCTGCCAGCCTGGTTGGTATGGGCATCCTGAAACAGTGTAGCAAATGCCTCGTGTACAGGGACAACCATCTGCTATTTCCACATAGGAGCACAATTTGTGATGGATGCAATTACATTAAGAACCTCGAGTCAATGCTTTCTCCCTCACAGTCCAGTATTATCTGACACTGAGAAGGTTATCAACACCATCACTACTCCTGAAACACCACCCTCAAACTACACAACACACACCCACAAATGTGGAGGTTCTCAACAAAAATGTACCCAAACAAATGAGACCTCAGAGGCAAAAACACACTAACTCCACAACCCTCCACACCACATACCACTCATAGTCCACACACCTGTTTCTTGCAAATGCCTAACCATAAACCCAACATGTTAGGCATAGGAGACTCCATTGTGAGGTACACAGATGTGCCTCTTACCAGGCTGGATAAGGAAAAATTCATGGTTAGCTGTTTGTCAGGTGCCAGAATCCGCCATATCACACACGCACTCAAGTCTCTCAGCAATAGGTACTGTTATGACTCTGTCATAGTCAATGTTGGGGTGAACGACTTGAGTCCTATCTCCCTGGACTACATGAAGAGGGACATGATTGAGCTTGCTGAATATGGGTCCCTGGCAGGTATGCCCCTACCCTTAAGCATCATTCTGCCATCACTCAGAATGATGCCTCAATACGAACAAAAAATGATTTGACAATTGGCTTAGTTTCTGGTGTCATTCCAGGCGGATCCAATACCAGACAACCAGGGAAGATATGATCGACAGATCATGGTGCTTTGCTAGAGACTGTCTGCATCTGTCTCACTTGGGCTTCAGGCTTCTTGTAAAGGCTCTTGCCTACCCCTTAGTGCCTTTAAGAAAAGTCCTCTGGTCGATAAAACCAACGTGAACATTTCAATAAAATGCAAATTAAAGGTCATGCTGCTAAACGCTAGGAGTCTAAACATGAAACTGCACTCATTGCAAGCATTCTTAACCCTGGAAGATGCTGACATTTGTGTAGTTATAGAAACCTGGTTCCAAGCTGTGGAGAGCACCCCAGCCTTACCTGGTTAGTCATCCCATCATACATTCAGACTCCAAACTGTGGGTAGCAAAGCCATAGGAGGTGGAGTTTCACTGTATTTTAGAGACACACACCTCCAGGCTGGTCAAACTGTATGATGCACAGGAGACACTCCAGGTGTAGTTAACCATTGACAAGACCCCTATTCAAATCATAGTTGGCTACAGGCCCCCAAATTTGACACAGGATGCACACTCCACCAATCTGGACCTTTTAAATCTATCAAGATTTAACCCTTTACCCTTATCCTGGGCGACTTTAACTACCTAAACCATAGATTGGAAAAAGTACTCATGCCAGAAGCAAATGCCCAGAGATTCCTTGTTTTTTTTTTTTTTTTTTATCAATGCAAATGCCTTGGAGCAGCTCGGTGATACCCCCACAAGATAATATCTTAGACTTGTATTGACCAACATGAGTAACCACTGCAGCACCCCTACAGTCTCATCCTCCCTGGTAAGATCGGACTATAAAGCGGTCACTTTCGAAGTCTGCATCTCCCTTGACCCCCCCCACTAGCTAGGGTCAAACAAAAAAACTTCTCCAGAGCTGATTACAACCTCCTGAGAGATGATATAAACAGCTTCACAGCCCCCTTCCCCTCTGTTGGAACTGGCACCAATATCCAAATCTACACCAAAGTATTATACGAGCACTTGTATAGATGCATAGAATCAGGAATACCTGATAGGTTTACTCTTCCTTGCAGAGGATGATTTTGTCCTGTCTGGTGGACAGCTGCAATAAATAAACTATATAACGAAAGGAAAAGATTGCTGTCCAGGACCAAGAAGGAGCAGGTGCCCAATTGGAAGCAATCTCTCCTTGGCCTGAACAAGCAAATAAGAGCACTAGTGAAATCCTCCAAAGCCAACTTAGAGTCCAAATTGACCACATCTACTAGAGACCATCCATAAGGCCTTCTTCACATATGTCCGCAACCTCAAAGGAAGCACCTGGATCTGTTCAGAACTGGTGGTTAAGGATGCCACATTCACAAATGCTGTAGATATAGCCAACCTACTGGCTGACAGATTCAGTGAAAACTTCGCCCCTCTATCCCCCCATTAGTAAATCAGGGCATCACCAGTACATGAGCCCTCCCCTTATCTCTAGGGAGCAGGTCATCACTGCCCTCTCAAAGGCAAAACATACAGCCTCCATGGGACCCATTAACATCTCAGACTACATCCTACATGAACTCTGGTATGAACTTGCAGCACCGTTAGGCACCTTTATTAAACCAAAGCCTGAGCACCGGCTTTGTCCCAGCCAAGTGGAGGACGGCCACTGTCATCCCTTTGCACAAAAGTGGAGCATCCACCGATACAGGAAATTATAGACCCATCAGCCTAACTAGCATGATCTGCAAGGCCATGGAATGGATTATCATGGACCTCAACAGGGACATTGGCAACCTCCAACCACTTGACTCCACACAGTTTGGCTTTGTCAAGGGGATGTCATGTCTGTTAAATCTGGTTGACTTCTTTGAGACTGTCACCAAAGCCATGGACAAAGGGAAGACTGTGCACACTGCCTACCTTGACCTGGCCATGGCCTTCAACACTATTCCCCAGTCAGGCATAGTAGATAAACTCTCTGAACTAGGTATCAATCCATATGTTATCAGATGGGTAGCAAACTGGTTCACTGATAGAATCCACCTAACAAAATAGGGGAAGCCACCTCTAGCATTAGACCTGTAAACAAGCGGTGTACCCCAGGGATCTGTCTTGGGACCTCTTTTTTTTTTTTTATTTGGGATCTATTTCTCAAGTGCAGGCCAAAACCAGTGGGCTACGGCTGACCAAGTCTGCAGATGATTGCAAGCTGGGCATGGTCATCAATTCCCCAAGTGATGTGGATGTCCTTTGAAGAGGGTCTCACCCAAACAAATGATTGGTGCCAGAAACATGGCCTCAAGCTGAATGTCAAAAAATGCATCATCCCCTTTGGAGAGAGTGATGTCCCCACATATCACATTAATAACGGCATCCCAAGCAAATCAGTCATGCGGGATTTGGGCACCCAATTTGATAGCAACCTGACTTTTGACCACCATGTTGCTTCGTTGTATGGAAAGCTTTCTATGACACACCTCATAAGTAAGGATATCTCATCCAGGGGCAAGGAGGTCCTAACACCCCTGTGTTATTCCCTTATAAGGCCAGTAGAGTACAATGCCCCCTTTGACACGTACCTCGCAAAACACATGCAGCAGCTGGAGAGACCACAAAGGTTCTTCACCAGAAGAATCCAGGGCCTTAAACTTCTAGCCTACACAGGCTAAAGGCCCTGTCTCCCTCTTCATTTTCATACAGACTTCTCAGAGATAACCTCTGTCTGGAATACAAAGCAATCTCAGACCCTGCCTTGATGGGGCTACTGCATTTTCGCAAGTCAAGCTCCACTCTAGTAACCCGCATGCACGACCTCAACCTGGTCTATATCAATAGGACTTGTTGGGACCGACTTGTGTCCCAGAGGCCCCCCAATCTGTGGCATAGACTCCCTCTCCACGTCAAGCAGAGTACCTTATTGTCCCTTTTCAAGTGCAACCTGGATAACTGGATGGGAAATAGAAAATACACCCCTGTGATTCCACCCGTGTCCCTGCTGGACAGGGGCTTTGGGTGCTGACTTGTCTAAACATGGGCTAGGCTTATAAGGGCCTCAGGGCCAATAGCCTAGTAACTTCCTGTGATCCTATGTTTAAGACCTAGAACCTAAAGAATATTACCACTATAAAAATAGTTTGTTCTAAAGACTTTGCCATTTATACTTTTTTATAACCCCTATGGTTCCAGAGATATGAAGATTTGTTTGAAATGTGAGGACATAATTTGATTCTATCAAAAGGTTTAGGCTCTGCCCACTGGAAGTTGCAATGCAAACTTCCTGAGCTCTATTGGAATGAATGAGTTAAGTTTAATAGATTTTAGGTGTGTATTGGGTGTGTTTTTTTTCCTTGTTTTTGAGGGCTTTCATTGAAACACAGTTTTTGTAAGATGTGAGTTATGCTTAAATGAATATGACAAGAAACCACTATACAAGATAAACCTGCCAAACCTTAGTTGTATGCATGTAATAAAAGCTGGAACTGTGTATACTTGACAAAAAAGCTGTTGCACATAAAAGGTGGAAATAATACAGAAAGCATCCCTACTTTAAAGAGGCTATTATTTAAATGTTAATGGTCTCCCAGATATATACAAAAAAAAAAGTAGTGAACTATATTATAAAAAATGTAGAGTGGAATGGCTATGCTACAGGAAGCACATGTGGAAAAACTGAACATGTGAATTTGATAAAATGTTTTCAGGACTGTTATTCAGTAGAATACCTGGGCCAAAGGAAAAGCATAGTACTTGTATCAATTGCAAGAGAAGCTCCAGTAGTGATAGAAGAGGATAAAAAAAAATAATAGTGGTAGATTTGTAGTACTGGTACTTTTCCATTATTGGGGCAACAGTTCGCATGACCGCTATATAACCTGTATTACATAGATTAAAGCTAATGTGCCTTTCAAACTGCATGTCAGTGTTATTCCGAAGTGGATAACGTGTAAATTGTGACCAGCAACCCTGAAAAGCATCAGTGAATAACAGACTTTGCAGAGCAGGCCAGGCAGCCCGTGTTGAATTCGCGAAATCCAATACTGAACTGTCAGAGTCCCACATAATTGTTTTCATGAAAAGATGCAGTAAAAATATCAGCTTTTCAAAAAACTTAACCATCCAACTTCTTGAAAACTTTCACTTCAGCTGTGTGTGCCTGTACTGTCTAACACTGAGCACAGCAAGGTACACAGTCAAAAAAACGTGGCCTCCCTATGCCATGCGGACTTGGAGAATCATTTCAGAAATACTGAAAGACGAAAGGGCTTGCAGGGCATGCTGCATAACAAAAACACCGGCAACATGAAATGTGTACTTTTTGTACAATACACGTGTGCATCACAAGCGTAACAAAACTCAACTTACTGCATGCACGTAGTAGTAGTTCTAAGGGCTACTGACAAAGGAGGAGGGTTACACTAAATCTGCTATAATGGAACTGATGAAAATGCTGGGAGAAGTGATCTGCTTTCAGCAGGAAATATTACTTGTAGGTGGGGACTGGAATTTGATTTGCAGCAGTGAAGATGTCTGGGGGGCCCAGGATGAAAAATGTAACACAAGAGGGAAGTAAGATTTTTGAAAGAAATTTTATGAAAATATTTGGCATGGAAGAAGTCATTTCAGTAGTAGGAGTTCAGAGTTAATTTACATATTCCCCAAGATAGATTTCACAGAAACGTGTACATTTAATTCACAGTTTGATACACATTCGGTGACTGTTTCAGATCATCCACCCATAATTAAAATGAAAACTGTGGGGTAATGAACTAAAAAAAATGAAACACTATATCACTTTCCCATTTATCTGTTGAAATGAGCGGAATTTAAGGAAAGGGTAGTGGAAATTATTTGGAAGTTATTACAGAGGATAGAAATTTCTTCTGAAAATATAGCTAGGAAATGGGATAAAATTTAAAGTGGAGTTTAAAAAGGAGGTGGAAATAGAGAGAGATGGTTAAGAAATAAAAATAATTAGAGGGACTGACCGATATTGAAGTATTGCAGAATAGGGGGAATCTCACAGAAAAAGAGGAGGAGCAGTGCAGAAGGCTAAACGGATGGAGATCCTGTAGAGGTACCAGAAACATTTTGGAAATTTTATGAGTATATGCCAAGGTTAGAGGGAGATGAGGCTCAATTACTAACAGTTATGATAGGAGGAGATGAGAGAAAAATTGTGATTTATAACCAATCGACAGGTATGTCCCTAGGGATGTATTCCTTTGGAAGTTTGGAAGCTTTAATGGAAAAAAACTGATTTGGAAGATTTTGCTTAACATTATTTTAAAAGGAGGAGCAACAACTTTCTGGAAGTAAGCTGTGGTGGCTGTAATACCTAAAGAGGGTAAAGATAAATCAATCCAGCTTCATACAGGCCCATTTCAATCCTAAATCATGATAGTGTTTGTGTATAATGACTAAAAGAATGGCTAAGGTGATGTCAAAACTGATGAATATGGCTCAATGATGGGTTTTGAAGGGGAGACTAACATTTAACAACCTTAACAGAAGATTGACTATCCAGAGGGAATCAGAATGTAAGAAAATACTGTGGTTTATGGGTCTTTATTAAAGAGAGAGCATTTTTAAGGTTGATTAGGAGGATATATGAGGGATCGGAGGTGAAAATTGGTGGGTTCCTAGCTGATTAACTTCTGTATGAGCAGAGAAACTAGGCAGGATTGTCCTCTTCCCCCCTTTGTTATTTTGATTATGTTTAGAAGCCCTGGCAAAGAAAAGAAGTGTTTGGAAATTCAAGGATATAATTAAGTCAAAAGCTGGCTCTATTTGCAGATTACCTTATTTTATACTGGATCAATAAACAGAAAAACTGAACTAAACCAAAAGAAATACCATGGTCAAGGAGGCAGTAGGAAAAAATCCAAGGCAATAGCGTACACCAGTTTATTGTGATAGACTTCATCAGAATAAAACATACTTCACAAAACAGCATATAAATAGCATATCCAATCACTAATTAATTAAACAATCAACAAATCTAATTGAAAAGCATAAAAGGCATAGCATCAAGTAAAAAAAGAACTAATGTCAAAATCTTTGTTAATAAACGGCTCTCTATACTTTAAAAAACATTTAACATTAATAGCATCATTCAAACCAGGATAAACATCAGATTTTAACCTGATTTGCCAGAGAGTCTCTCGTTGTTCTAAATAATTCTTACAATCCCCCCCTCTTAAATCAAAACGAGCAACTTCCAAAACAGAAAACAAAATTTTTTTAAAAACAGAACAACTAACTGAGTGTTTGTATAATGCATTGGTTTCGTCTCTATTGCGAATGCTGTAAAGGTGCTCCCTAATACGAGTTTTTAAACATCTGGTAGTCATGCCGAGGTAAAAAGCAGGACAAACGGAACACATACTGATATAAACAACACCTTTAGTGTTGCAATTGACAAAACCTGGCACACCTATAGTTCTCTCCAAAGTAACAGTGTTGACATACGGACCTTCAGAAATGTATCGACACATGTTGCACTGATGACAGCAGTGCATACCCTTTTTGTCAGTTGTAATAATAGTGTTTTCATTATCATTAAATTCCAAAGCCTTTTTCAAACTAAGATTGTTCTTTGAAACAAAAAAAGGTTTGTCACCCAAAACATTGTATAAATCAGAGTTGCCCCTGATAATTCTCCAGTTTCTAACTAAAGTTTGCTGGATTCGCTGACTATCAACTGTCATGTCAAGAGCACAAATCAAGTTAGTGTCAACGCTTTTATTAGAGGAACAGTGTTAGGACCTAAGGTCACTTTGGAAATATAATCCAACAGAGGCTGATAAACGCTTATACGTTTGTTCATAATCTCTTCACTGGTTTTGTCTAAATCCAGTTTGTGATACCCTCGATCAATGAACAAATTAATAATAAATTCAAACTCACTAATTAAATCACAATTCTTAGAGGTCATACGACTAGCTCTAATGAACTGCCCTCTAGGAATGTTCTTAATAATGTGCCTGGGATGGTTACCAGAATGGTGTAAGTAACTGTTGGTAAACGTTGCTTTGCAGTAAATACGACTATGAAACCTCATGTCATCCTCATCCCACCAAAGCAAAACATCCAAAAAATTAACTTTTAGTCCAACACAACCTTTGGTAAATTTTAAATAACTAGACAGTGAATTAACTTCTAAAAGAAATAAATCAACAATTTTCGAATCACCTTCGATTAATAAAAAACAAATCATCTACAAAACGACAAAAAAAGAGATGTTAAACTTGTTGCTCAAATAGGGTATACATTCTAATTCCCACCATGCCCTAACCAAATTGGCATAGGCAGGTGCTGCAGGAGACCCCATGGCAACTCCTCTCTTTTGCTTATAGGTCTTGTCAAAAAGAAAAAAATTATTGTCTAAAACTATATCCAAAAAACCACAAATGGTAGAAATAGCATGGTTACTGAGCCCATTGTTTTTCTTAGATAAAAAGCAGCGTACAGCTTCAACACCATCGTTGTGAGGTATACAAGTGTATAGTGATAATGGTGAAAATAATGTGCCTCTGAGGATTGAAAACTCCACTCTGTGCATACAGATTTAATTTGTTCAAAAAATGCCAAGAGTCTCTAATGTAAGAGACTTCATTGGCCAAAACAGGTCCTAAAATAGCATCAATAACAAGAGAAATACCCTCAGTAACAGAATGTGGTGAAGAAACAATGGTGAAGAAACAATGGGCCTAAAGGGAGGGTTAGACAAACACTTGTGAGTTTTTGGAATTCCAAAAATAACTCCAATCCTAGGTTCCTGTACAGTACAAAAATCAAAAACTTCATAATTGATATCACCAGACATAAGAGCTTCGTATAAAAAAGAATGAATCAAATGTTGTTTATATAAAATTTGGTGAAAACTAATAGTTTCATACTCTTCTAAGTTACTTAAAATTTCCAGCATTTTGCTTTTGTAAGTTTCCTGTTCCATAATGACAATGTTGCCACCCTTATCACTTTTCATGAACCTAAGGTTCCTGTTTAACGTCTTAAGGTTATTAAATGCCCTCCTTTCATCAACATTTAAATTGCTGAAAGCGTTCGATCTACATTGTAGCATCTGCCCAATGTCCTGAATACATAATTCCTCAAACACTCTGATGGTATGGTGTAACTGAGGGGTATAACAAGAAGGTTTAACCAAACATTTGTTCTCAACAGAACCATCATTCATTAAATAAAATAAATTCAGCTTCCTGGTATACTTCTTAATGTCAACGACAGTTTTACTGAAGTTGGCTCTTGAACTAGGAACAAAATTTAACCCATATCTAAGAATTTTTAACTCCATTTCAGAAAAACAGTGATTACTTAAATTAAGTACACTAAAATAGTCCATGGTATGTTCTATGTCTCGTCCCCTGAAGAGTTGGAAGCCAGAAAAGTCCGGCTTCTCGTGAGGACAGTTTTCTTGTTGCAATAGTTCTTTTTGTTGAAAAAAGAAGAGGAAGAACTATTGGAAGAAATGGTAGAAGTAGCCCCAACTTTGGTCTTACTGTTGACAAGATTGTCATTATTAATATTGCTGGAAGAATTACATTCATTTACTTCCAAATGTTCAACATTAGTTTCAACATCAGTATTATGATTAACTGTTAAACAGTCACCATGGTCAGTAGTAGCAGCAGGAAAAGGAAAAGTGTCCTGATCAGTTACACTCCTGCTGGAAGCGTGTTGGCCAGCAGGGCGGGACCTAGAAGCAACTGAACTATAAGTCCGTTTACCAATATTATCTAAATTTAGTCCTTTGATTTATACAATGTTTTGGGTGACAAACCTTTTTTTGTTTCAAAGAACAATCTTAGTTTGAAAAAAGCTTTGGAATTTAATGATAATGAAAACACTATTATTACAACTGACAAAAAGGGTATGCACTGCTGTCATCAGTGCAACATGTGTCGATACATTTCTGAAGGTCCGTATGTCAACATTGTTACTTTGGAGAGAACTATAGGTGTGCCAGGTTTTGTCAATTGCAACACTAAAGGTGTTGTTTATATCAGTATGTGTTCTGTTTGTCCTGCCTTTTACATCGGCATGACTACCAGATGTTTAAAAACTAGTATTAGGGAGCACCTTTACAGCATTCGCAATAGAGACGAAACCAATGCATTATACAAACACTCAGTTAGTTGTTCTGTTTTTAAAAAAATTTGTTTTCTATTTTAGAAGTTGCTCGTTTTGATTTAAGAGGGGGGGATTTTAAGAATTATTTAGAACGAGAGACTCTATGGCAAATCAGGCTAAAATCTGATGTTTATCCTGGTTTGAATGATGCTATTAATGTTAAATGTTTTTTAAAGTATAGAGAGCTGTTTATTAACAAAGATTTTGACATTAGTTCTTTTTTTTACTTGATGCTATGCCTTTTGTGCTTTTCAATTAGATTTGTTGATTGTTTAATTAATTAGTGATTGGATATGCTATTTATATGCTGTTTTGTGAAGTATGTTTTATTCTGATGAAGTCTATCGACGAAAGCGGACAATAAACTGGTGTACGCTATTGCCTTGGATTTTTTCCTACTGCCTCCTTGACCGTGGTATTTCTTTTGGTTTATTTTATACTGGATACAACCAGAAAAGGATATTTCACCTTTGTGGAACATTTTTGAGGCATTTTCAAATCTTTTCAGGATAATAAATGAATGAAGCTGAAAAGAAAGGAAATACCTGTAAATTATGTACCCACACACACATTGGTTCAGCAATCCTATTTATGGGGTCTTGATAAAATGAATTACTTAAGTATGGGTTAAAAAGGATCTGGTGTGGCACCGAAGGATATGTGGGAAGAAAGTGAACAAAAGATACAAAAACTGAGAAATTGGAAGGTCTGTTATATGGATATGAATAGCAAGATTCAAGCAGTTTAAAATGTCTAGTCCCTTCAGTTTTATACACAGATCAGGCATATTTTTATCAACCATAGGAAGTTGTGGGTAGCAATAAATAGCTGAAGGATTTTATCTGGATGGGGAAGACTGCAGGTGTCAGGTGGGATGAGCTGATACTTCAACAGACGAAGGTGGTTTGGGTTTACCTGATTTGAAGGGTGATTTTCAGAGCTGCACAGTTAAGGCTCCTATGCATACACAAACTGCTATAAAGTGGAAAGGGATGATGAAATGGGGGAGGTGGAAAGGGATGATGAAATGGGAGAGGCTTATGAAGCAAGGAGATATGGGGATTCTGGATGCAGATTCTTAAGGAGAATAGCTGTTCAGAATATTACTTTCTATAAAGTAGCAGAAAGTATTCTAAGAACTAAGCCAACAATGGAATGTAGAGAGGGAATTCTGCTGATGGGGATGACTGCAATCGGGGATACAGATAAATAGGCAAGAGGGGCTGAAATTTATTGGAAAATGGCAACATAACCATGGTATTTGGAGGAAATTGGAGAGGGATAGGTAATAAAATGGGAAGAGGCCAATAATTTATTTGGACTATAGGCTGATTTGGATGGTCTGTACTCTGCCTTCCCCATGAAGGATTGATATCTGAGAGAAATATGGGATCGTAAGTGGAAAACCAGCACTTTAAGCTACTATTAAAAAAGGAGTAATTTATAGCTTAGTAAATATTGCATGTTAACTGTAAGAATCCGAGTAAGTTAGATAAGTTTGGGACAAGCGACTGGATAAGGAGTTACAAAGAACATTGGGGAGATGTATGTACGTCTCCTAAATATGCAATGAAGTCTAGAAGACCTGGCATTTTTGGAAGTATTTCCATAATTATTTTTTATACTTTTAAGTAGACTCCAAAGAATTTTTCCTCGGGTAGATGGCAAATGTTGGAGGTGTGATGAGGAAGAAAGAGGTAATTGGGAACATATTGGGATTGTAATGAATTGGCTCTGTCAGGGATGCTGGTTGAACAAATTGGTGTAACTAAGGAAATTTTTTTTGAGCTATGATACGGAATCTGAGACGTGTTAAGGTCTTGCTGAGTAATTTATGCTGGTTAGTAAACAAGAGTGTCTCACCGGTCAGTCTACGGACTACAGTAGATACGTTAAAAACATTTTTATTTATCCATATAAAACCAAAAACAGATTAAGCGCTTTTGTCCTAAATACCATAGGACTTCCTCAGAATCAACATAAATTGGTTCCTTACTTAGTGAGTGTTCATTCTAATTAACAAAAATTGTATCCGTTCTTAAAGTGGTATAACACAAAAATAATGGTGTGTGTCTTAACTACCCATTCCCCCACTTTACAGTTTTATAAAGATGTCCTTTTCTAGAATCCTAAGTACAGGATTAAAAACATATTAAACATTTAAAAAAACACAAGATCTCAAATTTAAGTGGTTGAAGGGAAATGTTCTCATTAATACTTTGGTATTGTTGTGCATGGAGTTTAAGCTGACATTTAACCTCTTGTTCTTCTAATTTATTTTTCAGTTCACCTCCTCTAGGGTTACCTTTAACTTGTTCTAACATTCCAAATCAAAAACATTTAAAGTGATACAGCAAGGTGCACATTTTTCGATTGGCAGTTCCCTCCAACAAAATGTACTTGTGACAAGTCATTGTTCCATTTTAAGCGGTCAACCTCCAATAAAAAAGGGCATTAGGCACATGCCCCACACTTTAATGTCCCTTTCTTTTTAATATCATATTGTCTGTAACCTTCTTCTCTTTTAGAGTAGGGCCTGTTTTTAATCATTAAAAATGGCTTCCTTCCCTACAATTTGGTAAAGCTGAGGGTTGCCCTTAATATTCAAATTCCTTTTAAATATGTTTTTACTGTTGTGTCTGTGGCCCATATTGAATTACTAGTGCTCTCTCAAAGTCACTACTAGGCTGTTCTTTAATGGTATTAGATCAACTTACTCCCAGTAAGGGTTTATATTTCGTCCCCCACTGTGACTGCACATAATTTCAGCTATCTTCGACCAAGCTGGAGGGGATATCCATGAGTGAAAAACATATCTGCAGTAAAGGTTAGTTCACTGATAACATCTTCAAATTTGGATGTTATACTAGCAGCTCTTATACATTGTTCTTTCAGAATACTTTTTTTTACTGTAAGGGTGACTGCTCGAAGAATCCAAATAGGTGCTGCTAAAAGTTGGCTTCCTGTATACTCTGTTTAAAAAAAACATTGTTGGTGTTTTCAATAAAGTTGTCCAAATAATTTATACAATTCTTATTAAAATTGTACTTAAATTTTAAAGTGGACAAATTAAGAAAATTTACAAATTCTAAAATGTCATTTTCTGTTCCCTTGCATAGAATGAAAATATTGTCCCAAAATCTTGCATATAATTTGATTGTAATAGTTACTGCCAAACACAATTTTGGACTCCCAATCTACTAAAACTAGATTGACATAAATGGGGGCACAGGAAACCACATTAGTACACATTTGCATTATAATATTCCCCTTCGAAATAAATGGAAGGAGTCCCCAACGGAGCACTACAGCACTAAATCAAGAAATAATTTATTAAAGTTAAGCGCTTTCGTCAAAATCCACTAGACTTCATCAGAACATTTAAATAACCAAGGTTACATGATTAAATGCCCTAACCCTCTTGACCATTGGATAACAATAAAACGTCATTTCCTATGTTAAGTTATTTAAAATGATTGTATCAAACGGGAAACTGCAACGAAATCATAAACCCCAACCAATCGAATAAAATGTAATACAACATGATTAAAACAGGTCCTAATAAAATCACATAAAGAAAGCTGATTTTAGTTTCGGTACAGAACTAATAGAAGTCTTGTCATTGAGCCCAGGTGGTTGACATGCATTTAATTTAATCTGTCACTTGAGCTCTAAAAATTCTAGGAAATAATCATCCGGACCACCCCGTGGACACAAGTCTACTTGTTCTAATACAAAAAATTTGAAGGAATGTGTCGGATGCACCTTAATGTGCATTGGTGTCTGTTTTTCTGAATATCATAGTTGTGTTGGTATATTCTTTGTCTGAGGGCTCTGATCGTCTTCCCCACATAACCATCACATACCATACAGGTTGCGATGTAGACCACTCCCTTGGTATAACAATAATACTTTTTGTTAGTAATAATTTTACCGTAATTCCTAGCTTTAATTGAATCCGTGTCCGATATGAAAGGGCATTGTCCACACCTCCCACATTTAAAAGTTCCACCTGGGCCTGACTTGAGCTTTTTCCTTTCCACCAGACCTTTCAATGTAGTGCCCTTTTTGTATACCACAAGAGTTTTTTTTCCCCTCAACCTTTTGTTGATCTTGCCGTCCATACAAAACATGGTCCAAAAGTTGTAAATAATACTTTAAAATTAGAAAAATTTCTGGTGAAGGGGAGGACACATGCCCTACTAAAATTAGAAAAATCTCTGGTGAAGGGGAGGACACATGCCCTACTAAAATTAGAAAAATCTCTGGTGAAGGGGAGGACACATGCCCTACTAAAATTAGAAAAATCTCTGGTGAAGGGGAGGACACATGCCCTACTAAAATTAGAAAAATCTCTGGTGAAGGGGAGGACACATGCCCTACTAAAACTATCAGTTTATGTTAAGTTGTCAATCTCGCCTTCATTCTTGCTGGATGGGTTCAGAGCCGATCCTCGGCTCCGACTCTGCCACTTACTAAAGCTTGAGAGCTAACTTTACTGGCTTGAGGCAACCCTATATCCCATGATGCTAGGCGATAACTACCCAGATCTCGTTTGCCGCTTTCGCTTACGAGGTGTGTTTTTACCGGCTCTTGGTAAGTTTTCAAATTTGAGACTTTGTCACCCTTTTTTGTCTTGGTTCCACTCCTTTTATTGTTTTAACTTCTAACGGTTAAATTTAAACCCTATTCCCCGTTAGTACCTTGTATTTCCCTTTTCCCAGTTATATATCCTTCCCCTTGGTTAGGCCTTAAGCCTGCCCCTTTCCAAATTCTTGTCAGGGATTCTGTGGAGAGTTTGGGTGTGTTAGTATCCCTGTTTTTTATTATTTATATTTGGATTGGGTGTTTGTGTGTGGTTTTTACTCTGGTGCTCTCTCGACACTGTTATGTCGAAGGACACAAAGGTCTCAGGCTTCAAGAAGTGTGACTCTTGCTGTCAGAAAATGTCTGACAGACGGTCACACTTCTTGTGTTTACTGCCTGGGACCCCTGCACCTGCAGGACTCTTGTTCTGTGTTCCACGCATTCAGCCCAAGAGTCCTGCAGGAGCACAGGAACAAATTAATATTGAGGGGCTTGTTAAAGCCCGAGAGCTCCCCGACTTAAGTCTGCACCGGGAAAGCCCTCGAAGCCAGCAAAGCCGTTGGCTCCGAGTCCCAAGCAGTCAGCTGCTGGCTCACCTTCTGTGACAAGATTGACTCCGGCCGGAGCCGATCCTTCTGTGTCACAGCTTCCAGTATCGGCTCCACTCGGCGTCGATACCGCTGAATCTTTGCACTCACTGTCGGCTCCGGCTGGAGCCGACGTATCCTCTGCTCCATCCACCTCCAGAAAGAGGTCAAAATCCCTATCGTTGGAGTCTATCATTCGGCTCTGAGACCACCCCTGCCCTCAGAGCGGAGCCATCAAGAGCCAATCTTCTCGGTCGTCCAGGCTTTCTGACCATGACCTTGAGAGAGTGGTGAGTAGGCTATTAAAGTCTCAGGCATTGGCCCAAATGCTCCATAGCCCATCTCATCAGATGGTAGCTATTAAACATCCACCTATTATTCCTCCTTCGACTCTCCCCCAGAGTTCGGAGCCGGAGCTCCTCGGAGCCGTGACTGTTGTGGCGTCGGAGCCAATACCTCCCCCTTCGGCTCGGATCTCCTTCTTGATGCCTTCATTGGAGGGATCCGGGCGTCTGGTCTCTCTCGCTGGCTCCGAGGGGGCGAGTGGCATCAGACCCTTGTCCGACCCCGTTCTCCCTCTCTGAGCGTCGGCGCTGGTGAGCTCGGCCCCGACATCGGCCTCTGAGCCGTCCCTGTCGGTGCGGCCTGGGGTTCCTACCTCTTTGGAGCAGGAGCCCTCTGGCCTCTCTGATGGGGGAGCCTTCGAGGTGATGAGTGTACTAGCCCCAGGGCATAGTCAACGGTCAGTTCAATCAGCTCCTCCCACTACAGTGCCTGCTGACGTCTCTTCCCACTCTCTTGCTCCCGGGCCCAGAGATCCAACGCCTCAGGTTTCCCCACTGGAAATATCTTCCTCTTCCGAGGCTTCTCCTGACCCGTCAGGTGAGCCTCAGCGTAAGAGGACATGTAAGAGAAAACGTCTGGACTCCCCCGAGTCTATTACATCCGATACAGACTTGGATGAGTCGGAGGGATCCCCAAGGTCCCCCTCTGAGGATGTCTCTTTCTCAGACATCATTGAAATCCTTAAGCAGAGGGGGAACTGGCCTTCCCTTAATCCTTTGAGGACGAGTCGGTTTACCTGGAGGCTTTTGGTTCTCGACCCACCACCTCCTGGGTGTCTCCGCCTTTCGACCCCCTTATGGATGTGGTGGCTCGGAAGGCGTGGACGGCCCCGGATTCGGTGGAACCCACTCCTCGGAGGCCTTCTAAATTCATTACGGCCCCAGCTGATAGGCAGTTTTTGACAAAAGGTGTCCCGGTTGATGCCATGGTGGTGGCTGCAGCCACCAAGAAGGAACTAGCCGATCCTTCAGTTCCTATCCATCCTCCTAACAAGGATTCTAGGACTATGGATAGGTACGGTAAGTGGATGTTTTCTTCAGCGACCTTTGCCATGCGGTCGCTGAATTACTTGTCACTTCACCTGCCTTCAGAGAGATGCTCTCAAAGAGTTGGGAGAAGTTTTACAGGATCCATCAGCTGCTGGGTCCCAGGATAAAATTAACTCACAGATAGGAACCCTAAACTCTATTGTTAACTCCTCCTCCGTGCGGCTCATTTCATATGCAGCCGATGGAGCGAATAGGGCCGCAGGCACAGGAGTGGCATTAAGGTGTCAAGCCTGGATGCGGCTTTGCAATTTTGCAGACCCCTTCAAGGCGTCCTTTACAAATTCTCCTTTTGATGGTTCGACCTTGTTCGGACCTCAAGTGAAAGACACCTTGACCAGATGCGAACAAGATGGCAAGACTCTTTCTGCCGTAGGAGTCCGTTTCTCCACCCCTTCAAGACCATACCCCAAGGGTCAGGAAGGTGGGTAAATGTGGTTCCGCAAATCTCAAGGAGTCACGCCTGACGCATGAGGTCAGTTTACCCCCAGAGGCAGAGGGGGTAACGACAACAGACGCCACCCTAGGGGCAGAGGGGGTCTGCAGAAGAAGGGTAGCAGGGAGCCTCTCTCTGACAAACCCTTCAAGCATCCCTGAGATGTTGCCCGATTGTCCACCTTCGGAGGCAGTCGGGGGAAGATTGTCACTGTACCCAAAAGCCTGGCTTTCCCTTACTCAAGACAAATGGGTACAGTCGATCATATCTGAGGGTTACAAAATTCCCTTTATCCAAACCCCAATTCAGCAAAAGGGAACCCTTCCAGACGTTCCACCCGGTCTAAGGGAACTAGCAGTACCAGAGATATCAAAACTGCTAGCAAAAAGAGCCATCCAGCCAGTCCCAGCAGACCAACTAGGATCCGGAATCTACTCAAGGTTCTTTTTGGTACCGAAAAAGACGGGACTGGAGACCAATATTAGATCTCAGCAAACTAAACAAGTTTGTAAAGAGAACAAGATTCCAGATGGTCACGCTACAGTCCATTCTACCCTTTCTGGGCAAGGACAATTGGATGTGCTCCGTGGACCTTCAGGATGCGTACCATCACATCAAAATTCACAAGCACTCCAGAAGGTTTCTCCGCTTTCGGCTGGGGGCCAGTCACTACCAATTCAGAGCCCTGCCCTTTGGTCTCATTACAGCCCCCAGAGTGTTCACCAAATGTATGGCAGCGGTTATGGCTCACCTGAGACGTCAAGGATTCCAGGTGTTTCCATATCTAGACTACTGGCTCCTCACTGCCACCACCAGGCATCAACTTCTCCAAGCCAGAGATTACACCATTCACATTTGCAGAGGGCTAGGAATCTCTATAAATTTCGAAAAATCTGCCTTGTTGCCTTGTCAATCTATTACCTTTATAGGCGCCAATTTGGACACCGTACAACTTTCAGCAACAGATCAAAGGGTCTTAGGTATTCAAAACCACATCCATGTTCTACTTCAGAGCGACAAAATTCAGGCCAGGTATGTCCTGAAAGTATTGGGTCTTATGGCGGCCGCTGTAACACTTCTTCCCCTTGCCCGCTTTTACATGAGTCTCCTACAGTGGATGCTTTTCGCCCAATGGTCTTTTCAATGACTCCCTATGCATCACAAGATCATGATAACTCCAGCGTGCAAAAGGCATCCGTCCTGGTGGATATTGTCCCCTCAAGTCCATCAAGGCAGATCCTTTGTTCCTCCCTCCCCAGTCGCCACTGTTGCATCGGACGCCTCCCTGATCGGGTGAGGGGGGGGGGCATTTTCAGGGCAGGATGGTCCATGGCACTTGGCAACCTTTTGAATGCCACCTGCATATAAATGTCCTGGAGATGAGAGCAGTGCTTTTAACATTGCAAGCCCTCCACGACTCTCTTCCCCTGGGGACTATTGCAATAGTCTGGTATATCAACAAGCAGGGCGGAACCAAGTCCTATCCCCTATGTCGAGAGGCACTGCAGTGGGCAATCTCTTCTCAGCGGTTTCTGATAGCAACGCATATCCCCGGGAAGTCCCAACATCATAGCGGACAGGTTGAGCAGAGCTATTCTCATGCTTCACGAGTGGTCTCTCAAACAATCTGTGACGGAAGAGATTTTTCAGAAGTGGGGCCTTCCTTGCTGCGATCTTTTTGCTACGTCTCAAAACAGCAAATGCCTCAACTTCACCCTCTTCCCCCTTCCAGGCCATCCCCCCAGAGACGCTCTAGTCCAAGATTGGCCCCGGGGACTTCTCTATGCCTTTCCACCTTTTCCTCTAATACCACAAGTAATTCAGAAAGCAACCGCCTTGAGAGCCAAGATGATTCTCCATTGCCCCTTATTGGCCTCGACAGATATGGTTTCCATTCCTGCATCGTTATTTTTTGGTACAGCCTTGGCATCTGGACCCGGTTCCAGATCTTCTGACCCACCAGTCGGGGCAGCTGCACCAATCCTTATCTTCTCTCAGCCTCACTGCTTGGTTGCTCCACTTCCGTCCCTAGCCAGGCTTCCTATGATTTCTAATCCCGTCTGGGATATCGTAGTAGCTTCCCTTAAATCTTCCACCAGAAGGATTTACACTAGTAAATGGCAACGTTTCTCCTTCTGGGCAAAAGCTAGAAATATAGATCCCTTTACTGTTCCGATTCATTCGGTCTTGGACTTCCTAGCTGAAAATTTTCACTCAGGATCTTCTTCCTCCACAGTAAAAGTTCAGTTGGCAGCCATTTCAAATTTTCATATAGGCTTGTCGGACCGCAACATCATGTCCCATAAGCTTTGCAAGGCATTCCTTAGAGGTGTATTTTTACTTAAGCCTCCGATCAAAGACCCTCCACCACAGTGGGATCTAAATTTAGTCTCAACATCCTTGATTCTTCCCCCCTTTTGAACCTGCGGCTTCCTGTTCATTGAAATTTCTTTCCTGGAAGACACTCTTCCTGGTCGCCATTACTTCTGCTAGGAGAGTATCTGAGCTTCATGCCCTCTGCATTCGTCCTCCCTACTTAATCTTCCACAAAGACAGAGTTTCTCTAAGGACTAATCCGTCTTTCTTACCCAAGGTGGCGTCGCAGACCAACTTAAATCAATCTATTGATCTCCCAGTTTTATTCCCAAATTATACTAATAGAGCGGAGCAGAAACTACATTATCTGGATGTTCATCGCCAGCTCCGATATTATTTGGACAGAACCAAACAAATCAGGAAATCTGATCAACTGTTTTTATCGTATGCAGAGAACAGGAAAGGCCTTCCGGTATCTAAGGTAACCCTATCTAGGTGGCTGTCTTCTGTGATTACATGTATTTATCAACTCAGAGGTAGAGAGTTGACTTCTAGGCCAAAAGCCCATTCAACTAGAGCACTAGCTACATCTACAGCTTTTCAAGCTAGACTACCAATAGACACTATTTGTGCAGCAGCCACATGGGCCTCTCCTCATACCTTTGTTTCGCATTACACATTGGACTTGGCCTCCAGAAACAGGGCAAATTTTGGTTCCACCGTTCTCAAGAGTCTGTTCCGTTGAGCCACCCAGGATGAAGGTGCTAGGGACGCGGTCCCATCCAGCAAGAATGAAGGCGAGATTGACAACTTAACATTGAGAAGTTATGTACCTACCATAACGTTCCATGTTGGTTGTCTTCTCTCGCCTTCTTTCTTGCGTCCAGCCCACCATCCCCCTAGCCTGGACAGACCGAGAAGATTGTTCCACTTCCTTGAAGAGTCCTGATCTAGCATTTCCAGCCAAATAGCTTGTCCTAGTGTCACTAGATTAGACTGGTTTCTTTGGCGGGATTATTCCCTTTTTCCTCCTCCTCTCCAGTTGGAGGATTATATTGCATAATTTTTCTTAACTACCCAGATCTCATTTGGTAGCTAATCACCTAGCATCATGGGATATAGGGTTGCCTCGAGCCGGTAAAATTAGCTCTCAAGCTTTAGTAAGTGGCCGAGGATCGGCTCTGAACCCATCCAGCAAGAAAGAAGGCGAGAGAAGACAACTAACATGGAACGTTATGGTAGGTACATAACTTCTCATTACCAACCCAGGGGCTCTAGTCAAGCCTCCAGGATTTTCTAAAAGTGTAGTGTAAATGCCCCCAGCTCTTTAAATTTGTCAGTGACCTAGCTGAAGAAGTTAAACTTGAAGGGGTAACTTCTTTTCCGCAACATCCCCATTAGGACATCACATTCCCTAATAAAATCATCCCAATCAGAAACCATTCTAGCCAATCTTACATATTGACCCTTGATAAGCGACTTCTTCTGGTGCAGAGGGTGGCAAATCTCAAAATGTAACAGAGAGTAGGTGGGTTTCCTGAAAAGATGTGAGGTAAACTCACCCTTGGAATGGTCCTTCTTGATGGTGATCTCCAGATAATTCAAGTATCAAGATCCTTGGTCATGGTAAATTTCAAAAAATGTTGTAGTATTGTTGATGATTATAAGTGAAGAACCTGTTCAGGTCGTCCTCACTCCTGTGCCAAAATGGGACCAAATCTTCCAGGTACCGTCATATAGTACCCACATGTCCTTAAATTCAGAACTCACTATATAGAGGTCTTCCCACTGAGCTAGTACAATGTTGGCAAATAACAGCGTACAACATTGCCACCCCCTGCACCTGCTTAAATAAATGTCCTTCAAAGGTAATTAAATTGTTGTCCAGAACCATCTCCATACAGGACCTGATTGTAAGGATAGTATCATGGTTCGATGAACTGTTCAAGCCTAAATAAATAGTCCTAGAACCATTCTAGTCCAATATCATGGGGTATTACAGAAAATAAGTCACAAATGGTTCTATGACTATTTATGTTTGAACAGTTCATTGAACCATGAAATTATCCTTAGTCAGGTCCTGTATGGAGATGGTTCTGGACAACAATTTCATTACCTTTGAAAGACATTTATTTAAGTAGGTGTAGGGGGTGGCAATGGGCGCATGTTGTGTGCTGTTATTTGCCAACATTGTACTAGCCCAGTGGGAAGACCTCTATATAGTGAACTCTGAATTTAAGGACATGTGGGTACTATATGGATGGTACCTGGATGATTTGGTCCTATTTTGTCACAGGAGTGAGGATGACCTGAACAGGTTCTTCACTTATATCAACAATACTACAATTTTTTTTGAAATTTACCATGACTAAGGATCTTGATACTTTGAATTATCTGGAGATCACCATCAAGAAGGACCATTCCAAGGGTGAGTTTACTTCACATCTTTTCAGGAAAACCACCTACTCTAACTCTGTTACATTTTGAGATTTGCCACCCTCTGCACCAGAAGAAGTCCCTTGTCAAGGGTCAGTATGTAATATTGGCTGGAATGGTTTCTGGTCAGGATGATTTTGTTAGAGAATGTGATGTCCTAATGGGGATGTTGTGGAAAAGAGGTTACCCCTTTTAAGTTTTACTTAAGTTATGTCATTGACAAATTTAAAGAGCTGGGGGCATTTACACTACACTTTTAGAAAATCTTGGAGGCTTCACTAGAGCCCCTGGGTTGGTAAAAACTGAGTTTTAGTAGGGCATGTGTCCTCCCCTTCACCAGAGATTTTTCTAATTTTAGAAGTATTATTTACAACTTTTGGACCATGTTTTGTATGGACGACAAGATCAACAAAAGGTTGGGGGAAAAAATCTTGTGGTATACAAAAAGGGCACTTCATTGAAAGGTCTGGTGGAGAGGAAAAAGCTTAAGTCCGGCCCAGGTGGAACTTTTAAATGTGGAAGGTGTGGACAATGCCCTTTCATATTGGACACTGATTCAATTAAATTACACAAACTCCACACACCTTCAGATAGAAACAACTCTGATCCAAAACAATACCAAAACAGCAAAATCTTCAGAAGTCAGGAATCGAAAAACAGGAACCAAAGTCAAATCCAAAAGCAAATTCTTTATTCTCCAGCGCCTCGGTGTAACCACCTTTCAAGAGTATACATTCTCACAGAAAGAATGGATATATATATATATATATATATATATATATATATATATATATATATATATACTCATAGCAATTAAACAATTATGTTCAAAAAAGTTTTAAAGCAGACACCTCCAGTTTATTTCATTATTCAGTCCACAGGGTGTCATTGTATTGTATTTCAAAATAAAAATACTTTCCTTATATTGTAAGTTATATTTCAAAGCATTTTCATCATTACAAAGACATTTCACACTTTTCTAAAACTGTTCCTGTTAAAAATGAAGCCTCACTATTATGATAAACACTAAAATGTGTGGCAATAAATTTATTTTCCCTTTTATGTCTTATGTCTCTAATGTGCTCACCTAACCTAATACAAAACTCTCTTTTAGTTTCACCTATATAATATAATCCACAGGGACAGTGTAAAGCATACACAACTCCCTTACTTCTACAGGTAAAACTATCTCTTACTGTGAACCTAATGTTGTTAATATAATTAAATGTTGTAACTATATTCCTACAAACACTGTATCTACTGCAACATCTTGTACCAAATTCACTTAGTGGTCTTGGTAAACAAAATTTTGGCATTACAAATTTACCATGTACCACCATATCTTTCAAATTTCTTCCCCCTTTATAGGAGAATAAAGGTTTTTGTGGCAAAATGTGCATCAACACCTTGTCTTTCACTAAAAATTTCCAAAAATGTTCCACTACATCCTTTGTCTCCACTTTTTACATTATATGTAGAGATAAAATAAATATCCTTACAAGTTTTATCACTAGTTGCCAGATGATATTTCTTATAATGGTGATATTCACCCTTATTACATTTATTCCTTACCATATTATTCTCCTTTTTTACCTTCATAAGGGCATTTTCTAAAATATTCACACTGTACCCTCTTTTCAAAAATATATTATATGTAATATCCCATTCCCTTTGTAGATTTTCTTGTGTGTTACATAATCTAGATACCCTTGCCAATTCCCCATAAGGGAGAGCTTCCAAAGTATGTACAGGATGGCAACTAGATGCATGAAGGTATTGATTACCATCTATAAACTTCCTGTGTATATTTGATATAATTTTACCATGTTCTGTACCCTCCAAAACAAGATCCAAGAATATTACTTTGTTTCCCTTCTGTATTCCATCAAATTCTAACCCAAATGGGTTACCATGCAAGTCTGTCAAAAATTCATTAACTGAATCAAAACCACCATCACAAATAAAAATCAAGTAATTTATGTAACGAAAATAAAATAACACATTACATTTCATAAAATTTAACTCAATAAAAATTTCCTTTCAAAAAAATTCATAAACAAATTGGCATACATGGGGGCAAAAGCTGCCCCCATTGCTGTACCTTGTTTCTGCCGATACAAAACATCATTAAAAATAAAATAATTATTCTTTAAACAGAAATCCAACAAATCTACTATGAAATCAACAGAAGGGTTGTCTTTTAAAGAAGATCTCACTGCATTGAGGCCATCATCATGTCTAATAGAGGTATATAGACTTTTAACATCCATAACCAACCAATACATTTTGTTGTTCCAAGAAATAGAGGATATTTTGTTTAAAAATTCCATACTATCTTTGATGTAAACTGGAGATTTAACTACATATGGTAAAAATATTCTATGTAAAATCAAACCAGTGTTATGTAGGAAATAATTGCAGGCTGAAATAATGGGTCGACCTGGGGGGTTATGTAAGTTCTTATGTATTTTTGGTAAACACAAGTATACAGCTAGGTCCTTTCTATCATTGTCTAACATATTGCTCACATCCTTCTCTGTTAAAAAAAACCTGACTCCCCTGTCCAACATATGTTTACATTTTGTAACAGCCTTTTGATAATGAATCGTATTGCTTCTTTCATATGTTGTTTCATCCTGCAAATGATTCATACACATCTCAAAATATTGCACAACACTCATTATAACAATTTTATTTCCCTTTCTAACTGATTCAATTAAAGTTAGGAATTACGGTAAAATTATTACTAACAAAAAGTATTATTGTTATACCAAGGGAGTGGTCTACATCGCAACCTGCATGGTATGTGATGGTTATTATGTGGGGAAGACTATCAGAGCCCTCAGACAAAGAATATACCAACACAACTATGATATTCCGAAAAAGACACCAGTGCTTTATATAAGCACATTAAGGTACATCCGCCATATTCCTTCAAATTTTTTGTATTGGAACAAGTAGATTTGGGTCCACGGGGTGGTCCGGATGATGATTTCCTAGAATTTTTAGAGCTCAAGTGGCAGATTAAATTAAATGCATGTCAACCACTTGGGCTCAATGACAAGACTTCTATTAGTTCTGTATTGAAACTAAAATCAGCTTTCTTTGTGATTTTTATTAGGACATTTTTTAATCCTGTTTTTATTGCATTTTATTTGATTGGTTGGGGTTTATGATTTCGTTGCTGTTTCCTGTTTTTTGATACTGTCATTTTAAATAACTTAAAACGTCATTTCCTATAAGTTAATTATTGTTATCCAATGGTCAAGAGGGTTAGGGTATTTAATCATGTAACCTTGGATCTGAAGTAGGATATTCATTTGTCTGCAACCTGTGGGTTATGGATCCGATATCGGATCCGAACCGGCATGGTTTTCCAGCTATGGATCCAAGCTCTCAGCTCCTCCCCTCACCCATAATGCCCTGCTCTACCCTCATGACCTCAGATCTCGTTTGCCGCGCTGGTGACTGGATTTGGGTTCTTTGCTCTCAGCTAAGTGCTTGTATTTTTACCTGTTAAGACAGAAAGTTTTGAATTTTTTGTGTGAAAGATTAGGTTTCCCTCATTAATAATTGTACTTTGAGTTAAATTAAGTAATTTTTTTTCCCTCCCCTCGCTGTTCCGTAGAGTGTGTGTGTAGGCCTGTGTGTCTTTTAAGTTACTTTTAAGTTACTTTTAAGTTACTTTAGTAGCTTGTAGATTATGGCTGATCAGCCAAAATCTATCTTTTCTAAATGCTCCGAGTGTGGCCATAAGCTCTCACCGGCTGATGGCCACACTCGGTGTTAGTGTCTGGGGTTGAACACCTCACATCTGGCTGTTCCATATGTGCAGGGTTCAACCCCAGGGCACTGAGGGAGCGGAGGTCCAAGCTTGTCTTGGCGGTCTTTTACCGCCAGACTCGCCCGCCTCCGCCTCCTCGGGACTACTGTGGCTACAGTTGTTCCCCTGTGGCACCCCTCCTGCTCCTGGGACTCAACCTCCCGCTTCTGGAGAGGAGAGGGATGCTGCTAAAAAGGACCGGAGGGAGAAGCACCACAAGCGGCGGGCCGAGACCTCTGTTTCGGCCCGCCAGCCAAGCGGCTTCTCCCCGGCTCGTGTCGTTCGGTCTCCTCCTTCTCGGCTCCGGTCCCCTGTGTGTTTTCACCGGGTCCTGAGGAGGAGGAGACCCGATCTCCGTCGAGGCTATCGAGGAGGCACTCCAGGCCTACCTCGGTAGCCTCGTCGAGATCTACCCATAGCCTTTCTGATGCTGATCTGGACCGGATGATGAGAAGGTTCATCCAGGCCCAGATGCAGATGGGAGTGCTCTTGCCTCCCCCCCCTCCGGGGGGGAGCTCAACACCCTTTTTTAAGCCTATTGCTCCTTCTCCGACCCGCTATCCGGGTTCGGAGCAGCTGGAGCCGAGCAGCTTCGGAGCCGGGGGTGGGTCGGCGCCGATAGTACTTGGTACTTCGGATCCGACCCTGCCCTCGAGTGCGTCGGACCCGATCTCTCGGAGCCTGGATCCGAGCTTCGGATCCGGGGGGATCAGTGCTCCTTCGGCGCCGTCTGTGTCGGAGCGCACTGTCCCTTCGGATCCGAGTGCTGCGGCGCCGGCTCCGATCCACTCTTCGGATCCGAGGGGGAGCCGATTGTCGGATCCTTTGGTCGAGGTCGGCTCCCCGTCGGCTTTTGATGTAGTGGAGAGGGCTCTGTTGAGGGTCGCCGGACCCCGGCACTTGTTTCGGCTCCGCCCGCTCCCTCTGCACTGGGCCAGGCTTCCACCATCCGCCCCTGGGACAGCCCGCTTCGGTGCCCCAAGTTGCTCCTATGGAGCAATTGCTGCTTGCGAGGACTCCTCTGACAGCCCCCAGAGGAGGTCCCTCGCAAGCATACGCAAAAGGAGGCACATTGACTCCCGAGTCTCTCACAGAAGACACGGACTTGGAGGAAGGGAAGGCTCCCCACGTCACCCCGAGGATGTCTCCTTTGGAGACATCATGGAAATACTCCGTATAAGGGGGTGGTCTGCCCCAAGTCTTCCTCGACGAGTCCGTGTTCTTGGAGGCATTCAACGGGCCCGTCTACCTCTTGGGTGTCCCCTGCCGACCCCTGGTGGACCTTATTACCACCAGGGCGTGGAAGGAACCGGACACCGTGGAGCCAATTCCCAAAAGACCGGATAGGATCCTTAGTCCGCCATCCGACCCGGACCCATTGGAGTAAGGGGCCTCCGGTAGATGCCATGTTGACGGCGGCCACAAAGAGGGAACTGGCTCAGGAGAGTCCTCAGTCCACCCACCGAGCAAGGTGTCTCTGATGATGGACCGCTTGGGGAAGCGGATGTTCAGTTCGGCGACCTTCTCAGTAAGGGCGCTGAACTATTTGGCACATGTTATTCGGATGCAGCGAGATCTTATTAAGGAATACGCTGCATCCCCCCCTGAGTCCATTTCGGAGGAGGACAGAGTTCTGCACTCCACCCGTATGGCCACTCTTAGGTCAGTTACAAATACTTCTATGCGGCTACTCTCCCATGCAACGGAGGGCGCCGCTAGAGCCGCGGGGACAGGACTGGTCACTCGACGTCAGGCCTGGCTCCGGAGGCAGTCGGGGGACGTTTTTCGGGGCACCTAGCGGCATGGGAGTCCATAACATCGGACCGCTGGGTTCTCCAAATCATATCCAGGGGCTATCGCATTCCTTTCCTTCACCTTCCAAAGTTGAAGTCCCTCCCAGACGTCCCACCCGGTCAACGGGAGGCCGCTTTGGCAGAAATTGGCCATCTGCTAAAGAAAGGAGCCATCCAGCCCGTTCCCCCAGACCAGATCGGATCAGGGTTCTACTCCAGATTCTTTTAGTGCCAAAAAGATGGGGAACTAAGACCAATCCTAGACCTCTCTCTTGAATCTGGCAGTCCCCAAAGAAAAATTCGAATGGTCACTCTGCAATCTATTCTCCCCTTCTGGGAGAAAATCACTGGATGTGCTCGATAGATCTCAAGGACGCACTACCACATCCTGATGGACAGGCGCCCAGGAGGTTTCTCCGCTCGGCTGGGAGCCAGTCACTTCCAGTTCCGGGTCCTTCCCTTTGGTCTCACCACAGCCCCCAGGGTGTTCACCAAAGTACTAGCAGTGGTAGCGGCCCACCTGAGGCTTCAGGGGGTGCAGGTCTTTCCCTACCTGGACGACTGCCTTCTACCGCCCCAACAAGGCATCTACTTCTCTTGGCGAGACTCCTTTCTCCATCTTGCTCCCTTTCTGGGCATCACAATAAATACAAAAGTCCAACCTGGCTTCACACAGCTCTTAGATTTTATAGGGGCCAGGCTAGACACAAGGAGTTTACGAGCCTTCCTCACTGCGGACAGAGTTCTAAATTTGCAGCTCCAGGTGCGGGCCATTCTCCAGTCAAGTTCTGCTCCAGCGGAGTTGGTCCTGAGGGCCCTAGGGTCCATGGCTTCGGCTATAGCACTTCTTCCTCTTGCCAGGCTCAATATGCGCATTCTACAGTGGACGCTCTTAGTTCAGTGGTCATACCTTGCGCTCACCATGCATCATCCCATAGCGATCAGCAAGGCTTGCAAGCGGTCCCTCTTGTGGTGGCTCCACTCTCCGGATCTCCACAAAGGCCGCCCATTTTGTGCTTCTCCCCGCCACGGTGACCACGGACGCCTCCCGCCTCGGGTGGGGGCACTTTGGCCGGACAGTCCAAGGCACGTGGAACGATTCAGAGACCTTACTGCATATCAATGTTCTAGAGATGAGAGCAGTGCTCTTAGCGTTGCTAGCACTTCAGGACTTTCTTCCCTTGGGAACAATTGCGATTCAATCGGACAACATGTCTGTTGTCTGGTACATCAACAAGCAAGGGGAACAAGGTCTTACCCTCTTTGTCGGGAGGCCATGAGAGTTTGGGAATGGGCAATCTCCACCAATCGCTTTCTAATAGCAACGCACATTCCGGTCGGTCCAACATCCTAGCGGACAAGCTCAGTCGCATTCATTCTGACCCCTTACGAGTGGTCTCTCAATTGTCAAGTAGCGAACGCATATTCGCACGGTGGGGAACCCTTCATGCGATCTTTTGCTTCTCCCTCAAACACCAAGTGCGACAGTTTTTTCGCTCTAATACCTCCTCCAGGAGGTACCCCAAGAGACGCTCTGGTGCATGCTTGGCCACCCGGTCTTCTGTATGCCTATCCACCCTTGCCTCTGATGCTGCAAGTTCTTCAGAAAGCCTCTCGGGTGGGTTGCAGAATGATTCTCATTGCTCCATTCTGGCCTCGACAGATCTGGTTCCCCTTCCTAAGGTCTCACTCGGTGAATCCTCCTTGGATTCTAGATCCCATCCCGGATCTGATATCCCATCCATCCTGCATTCCTCCTCCGAACCTGGACAACCTGAAGCTGACCGCTGGCTGCTCCAGTTCCACTCTTGATAAGGACTCCCGGTATTTCTTCGCCTGTAAAGGCTATTTTGGTGGCGGCTCATAAACCATCCACTAGAAAGGTTTACCAAGCAAATGGAAACGCTTTCTCTGTGTGGGCGGAGCGGCAAGGCCTGAATCCCTTCACGGTTCCTCTCCCTTTAGTGCTTGACTTTCTAACCACTCTCTTTAACGATGGTGCCAGCAGTTCCACAGTCAAAGTTCAACTGGCGGCAATTTCTCACTATCACATTGGCCATGACTCTAATCCTCTTATGTCAGCCAAATTGTGTAAAATATTTCTTAAAGGTACTTTTCTTCTCAGGCCCCTATAAAACAAGCATTTCCTCCTTGGGACCTTTCTCTGGCCCTACAGGCCTTGACCGCTCCTCCTTTCGAGCCAGCTGCTTCGGTGGATCTCAAATTCTTGTCCTACAAGACAGCCTTTTGGTAGCCATTACATCAGCCAAGAGAGTTTCTGAACTTCAAGCTTTATCAGCTAAACCTCCTTACTTGGTATTTCATCCGGACCGTGTCTCCCTCAGGACCAACCCGTCCTTTCTTCCTAAAATTGCTTCTGAAGCAAACATCAATCAATCTATTAACCTCCCTGTTTTCTTCCCTAGATATGAAAACAAAGGTGAATATAAGTTACATTCATTAGATGTTCACAGGCAACTTAGATTTTATCTGAACAGGACAGCTGGTCATAGGCAATCCGACCAGCTGTTTATTTCCTTTGCAAATTTCAATTTGGGCAAGCCAATCTCTAAAGTTTCTCTGTCCCGCTGGATTTCACAGTGCATTTTATTGGCTTATCAAGCTTCAGGAAGGCCCGCACCGGAGGGTGTTCATGCCCATTCAACCCGGTCAGTATCTACCTCGGCAGCCTTCAAGGCTAGGATTCCTCTAGATGATATTTGTGCAGCAGCCACGTGGGCTTCATCTCATACGCTTATTTCCCACTATAAGTTGGATCTTGCATCTAGGGTAGAGCATCCTTTGGCTCCGGTGCTCGAATATCCTACCATGATGGCCGCCAAAGATTCAGGTAGCTTGGGACTCTGTCTCACAGGTTGCAGACAAATGAATATCCTACTTCAGATTTAGAAGTTATGTACTCACCATAACGCTCCATCTGAGTAGGTGTATTCATTTGTCTGCAACCATCCCGCCTCCTTTCCCCTGGCCTTTCAGTTTCCTGCATATTCTTTGTTACCCTTTTTAGGGTATTGTTGCTTTGGCAAACTCGATCTGAGGTCATGAGGGTAGAGCAGGGCATTATGGGTGAGGGGAGGAGCTGAGAGCTTGGATCCATAGCTGGAAAACCATGCCGGTTCGGATCCGATATCGGATCCATAACCCACAGGTTGCAGACAAATGAATACACCTACTCAGATGGAACGTTATGGTGAGTACATAACTTCTAATTATTTAAATGTTCTGATGAAGTCTAGTGGATTTTGACGAAAGCGCTTAACTGTTTAATTATTTCTTGATTTAGTGCTGTAGTGCTCCGTTGGTGACTCCTTCCATTTATTAACTTTTACTTGGTTTTGGTTCATGTTTTTTTCTCAAAATAAAAAGTCAAGCACCAAAGCCATTAATTCATTGAGATTTGTTTTGTCATTTTGTAAAGGTTGTATAATTAAACTATTACTAAAATGTTCAAGACCACCTTCTTTGGGTATTGATGTAAAAAGGTCTACAACATCTATGGTTATGCAAGTAAGCCCATCGGCCCAAATGATCTTAAGTCCCATGAGTTAATAATGTGTTCTTTTCCATAAAGAAGCTTTAACCATCTGTCTATACAAACCTGAGTGGGGTATATTTTGGACCCACCTCCTGAGACTATAGGTCTAAAAGTGGGTCTGTTTATGTGCTTTAGGAATAGCAAACAACATGGCAACCATAGTGTTTAACTCTCTAAGCGCTTTGCAAATATCAATGGAGAATTCTCTGTTTCAATAAATATTCTTTCAAAAATTAATCAATTCTGTGGTAACTTACTCTATTGCCTCTTTAAATGAGATTTAACACAAGTTTATCATTTTAACAAATCAAACATGGCCTTTAACTAATCAAAATTATTATGGTTGCCCCCAAAAAACAATTATTAGAAAATGGAAACGAGAGTCTAAATAGTAGTGAATATAGTAACATATAAAATAAACTGGGATTGGGATCTTTAGAAAAGGGTAAGGGCGAATCTCATAGAAAAATGAGAATTGTGGGAACAATACAAGCAGAGGAGGAATGAGGTTTAAAAGAAGGCAGGATTTGAATGAGCTATGTAATGTTTGACACTGACTGGATAAATGAATACGTTCTTGTGGTAGCATATTGATGCCTTCGTATAAATGCAGAATAGGCACATGACGTAAATTTGCATGTCCCTTTCATACCTTTCCCCCCTTGGTTTATTCTGAAAAATATTTAGATTTTTGGTTCCCCTCTTGTTAATAAACTGGAGTGCATCACCCAGCCTGTTCGAAACATCTGGTAGTCCTTTCAGAATTCCTCAGTTTTTTGACATTATCTTCTTGACTGCCATTTTGAGAGATAGTTATCTACTTGAATGTTCAAGTCTTCAGGTAGCCCTGTTTTTAAGCCTTTTGATTAACTCTTTACTGCTGTACCTCCTATTCTTGTCCGTAGTTGAATTACTTAATGTATGTAGCATTCTTTTGACTATAATCTTTAAATATGCTGGGCACACACATACTATCTTAGTGTAAAAGGAGTTACTGGCTGCATTAATAAAAGTTGGTGACACTTGTTGCTTTCCCCAATGAAAGTTTGTACACCAAAGAATCTTAATATTCTTTCACTGTCCATTTCAAGTCTAAATTTAAATAAAATAAATAGTATTGGAATTCATATTAATTCTTCTAATACTTTTGTTCCATTCAATAGCAAAAAAAAACGCCATCAGTGAACTTTACTTATAAACAGTTGAACTGGACAGTGAAAATTGTCTCTAGATACCTTTGTGTGCATTCAAGCAGCAGTTGCAGGGCAACATGTGCATGTGTAAGAGGGGAGATGGACTCCCCTACAGAATATCTTATCCCTGACGCAGACCTTGATCCCAAGATACCAGATTTTTGGAGATTTTGGATTTGTGTGAAATGGGTAGTTGGCTTTGGATTGACAAGTGTTTGCGACAGTTTGGTATGCCCCCTCTACACTTCCTGGGTGGTCTTTCCCACTGACTTTTTTTTTTAAGTGGCTGGGGTATAGCGAGAGCCTGATTTTTAAACCCATACCTTTTAGGCCTGACAAAATCCTTTGCCTGCCCTAAGACAGACTATTGGAGCTAGGGCCTCTGTCCAAAAAAGAATCAAAAGGAAGACCTTGTGGCGTTAAACTAGAGTGCCATTTACCTTTCTGGTTTCTGGAAAAGGCTGTCAGAGGAGTTTCCAAGTGAACACTGACAGTCTTTTTTTTTTTTTCTGTTCGTTTTTCAATGACTTCTCTCTGAATTTGGGACAAGTAGTGAGGGCCCTTCATAAGGGTTGTTTACATTTAGACATGTTACAATTGCACTCTAAATCAGAGCTGTAGCCTGAATGTTGGTGCATAGTAGTATCTGTGCCTGCTGCTCCAACCAGTGCATCCATTGCATTGTGGAGCAGCCTCCATGAAGATGTTGGTAATGGAAGCATGGTGACCACTTGCATCTTATGCTGCTTCCTGGTATCTGGGTGGGAGGTCTTTGCAGAGTTGAGCGTTTATTCTGCATGGTTTCTCTGGAATTTGGTCACGTGGACAATGTAACTTAATGCCCGAAAGGAAGAAGTTCTCAAAGTGCAGGCATGCTTCCACATTTGATCCATCATCCTGGATTCTTTCTAGTAGGATGAACCATAAAACTTTCCTCGCCAAGGTTTTTCATGTTGGCTGCCACCACAGTAATAGAATCCAAAAGAGGGCTGTTGCAGAGCTCAAATGATTATCATTTGCTCCTTTCCATAAATGTAGGAACGTCCTGGACTCCTTGGCAATTTTTGATATGGAGGTAGGCACTCCTGTTGTCTGAGTACATCCAGTCTTGCCTACAGGCAGGGCAAAACCTCACCACAGCACCCCCTCGACACACACACAAGGTATTTACCAAGTGCATGGCAGTAGTTGCAGCCCATTTAGATTAGCTGCCACACTGATGATGTGAATTCTCACTGCTGGAGATTTACTTGCTTTATCTCTGGGCATCTCTGTAGGTATGGGAAAGTCTGAATTTCAGTCACCACAGCTGTTGATTTTTTTGTCAGCTGCCATTTAGACACTTCATCTTTGTGCATTTTAAATCGCTTGGATTGTGACCATCCTGAATTGGTTGTTTGTACTGATTTTAGGCACAGGGTTGCCTTTCAAACAGCACTGTGCTCTGGTCAGAGGGGGAGGTCTGCTGAACTTGTGCTTCAGGGGGGCTTCCCTATGTGAACCAGCCCCAGCACCCCTGAAGACTTGTCTGACTGCTTCACTGTGAAGGTAGTTGGAGGTTGACTGTCTTTTTTTTCACATGGAACCATGGTTGGCTGTCACACAATACAACTGCTTTAGGAGCATCCTATCCAAAGTCTACTCTATTCCCTCCATAATAAAACCCAATCTGTTATCTTTGCCTTTACAGATGTGACACCCTAAAAATAGACAGCAACAGCTTATGCTCACCCTCGTGACCAAACCACACCAACCATGGGTAAATCCAGCATTACCCACACCCAGGCATGGGTTATTGCTATAATAATCTGCAAATTTCATGTACTCTTCTGTAGCCTCCCTATTTGGCTTTCCACAAGGACAAAGTCTCCCTCTGGACTAACTTCCTAATGCTGCTTCTGAACTGATCCTAAATTATACTATTCACCCACCTGTATTTTTTTCCAAACCATTTCAACAGAGCAGAATATCTGCTTTACTTCATAGGTGTTTTTACAGACCAGTACATTTCTGCCTATGTTGTGCTAAGGATTTTGCAAAGAACCATCTGCCCTCTCTATTATTCCTCTTCTATACTTGGTTCCAAGGTCAGTTTTCTCAATTTGTCTTCTTTGCAAGGTCTGAGAAGATGTTTGTCATATTGATAACTGTTGCAGTAGACTTGGCTATATGGATTATATCCTACCAAGGCTTTAACAGACTGCCATTGTCCGGAGCTTCAGGGCACCTTGTATGTGACCAAACCATCAGGCAGATCATGGTGAGCTGACAAAGATAAGTTTGGGTGCCAAGCCCTTCATAAGTTTACTGCTACTGAAGAGTATGCTCCTCTAAGGCTTTCAAGGATTAACTGTCTGCTTGATTTCTTTTTATGTGCAGAATAGTTCCCTTTGGGGAAGAAGCTTCCATTTAATAATTTTTATTGCTGATGACTTTCCCTGAACAGGAAATTTTATTTTAAAGCCAGGAGTGAGTTTATTTTAATGGATTGTCGTGGGACTGTACTGTATGGAAACTCCCCTTTTTTTTTTTTTTTTTTTTTTTTTTCTCTGTCAGTTTAAAGTAATTGAAAACTATTTTTTCTGGAGAAAATTTTTTTGTTTTACTTTGTGGGACCAGTAAAGTGTTTTTAAAAGTGCTTTTTACTGTGAAAAGTGACCAAAAGACACTGGCACTTGCTGCTTGCTTTCCATAAGATAGAGGCACCATTTTCAACTTGATCATGGAAAAATCTGTCGGCCCCATGGTCTGTCCTACTTTCAGCCACAAAAGAAAAAAGTTAGCTTTTTGTCATCACAACAGGCTAGTAGTTTGCCTCTGCTACAGGTGGGTGACTCTGCTGTAGCCAGTTGTACCTCAGACCACTCATATTCTATCCTGGAACCCTGTGGTGTACAGCCACTATGGACCAGGGGTTAGCCATGTCCTCTGCAGCTGTTGTGATCCCCTCCATGGGCAAGGGACAGCCACTCTGTTGGTCCTGGGAGAGGAAATGGGGAAAGTTTCCCTGTTTTGTCAGAATGTTGTGCCCGTCCCTGGGGAAACTGCAGCTATTAACACTGTTTTCATTTTTCCTGTCAAAGAAACCGAAAACCTAAAGATGCATGTACTACTATCTAAGTAAATTTGTGGAGTTTAATGGGTCTGGCTCGGGGTTTACTTCATACTATTGATCCTTCTTGTAAAGTAGATTCTGGTAAAAGAAAGAGGGATACCTCCTTTCTAGAAGAGATTCAAGATTTATGAATCTGGACAGGAGGATAAAGGGACAAATGCTGGCTTTTCCCTTCTGATTTATGATTCAGAATTAGGGGAGCCAAGTTTCTGATGGTCTCTGGAGGGGGCGGGGCTCTTTCTCTGACAGTATGTCTAGACTGCGCCAGTGTTTTCAGTGGGAGAACATGGAGGATTTTCAATCCCTGAGAAAATACTATGAGCTGTTGCAGAAATACTATGAGCTGTTACAGAAGGAATTTCCAGAACCTTTATTAATTTTATTTATTTATTTATCATTTGTTGACCGGGAAAGTCCGACTAGGTTCCACAGAGCCTGTTTTCAGCGGAGGCCCGGGGAGAAATGCTCCAGATACATGTCTTTGGAATGTGGGAGGAAACCGGAGTACCCGGAGGAAACCCACGCGAACACAGGGAGAACATGCAAACTCCACACAGAAGGCACCTACACCCATTCTTCCATTTCTGTCAACTTTGGAGGACATGTTACTGTCTAATGTTTTCCTGACAGTTGGCCAGCTGCCCCTCAAAAGGCAAATAGGATGCAAAAAGGTAATCAGTCTTAAGTTTTTATACAGTCTTTTCTAAACATCTAGCAGCTATAGCTGTACTTATCCTTTTGATGCTATATAATTGGTTAATTCCAATCCTACTATTTTTGAAAAGTATGGGAAGATTATTAAGTATGTGGGGGGTGGGGGGCATGTATGCTTCTGCAACTTTCATTTTCAGAATTTTGAATTGTCGTCCTCTTGTGTTAGGGGGTTGTCCCGTTTGTGTAAGTTTTTGAGGAATGGCTTATCTGCATTTTCTTTTTTAACCTTCCTTTTCCAAAATTTCCAAGTGATTCTCTAACTCCTCATCAGGTTTTGGTGAGAAACAAAATAATCTGCCTCAAAATGCAGGTAAACAGATGTTTAAGAAGAATTGGCAACAGGGTTCCAAGAAGAGTTCTGGAGACTTCCAAAACCAAGGATAGTCCAATAAGTCAAAATGATTATTTAAGAGACTTTGTTCCACTTCCAACCCTGGTAGCCCCCCCCCCCCAGAATGTGTCTCCCCTTTTTCTTTTTGCAGCAGACAGTTTCAGACAAATTTGGTTCTGAAGATCATTCCTCAAGGTTACAGATGCCGTCCCAGGGAGTGAGACTAAGTTCTCCGTAGTTGGGAAAAGGGATTTAGTCAAGGATAATCTTGGTGCCAAAGAGAAAATGCTTTGAGACCAGTTCTGGATCTTTATTTACTAAACATGTTGGTGATAGTGCCCAAATTCAAAATTGTTACTTTGCACCCTATTACTACTTCCTTTTTCAAGTTACCTGGTAACACTAGATTTAAAACGTGCTTATCCCATTCCTGTTCGTCAAGACTTCAGGTGTTTCTTAAGGTTTTGTGTGTCTGGATATCATTATCAGATCTGTGCTTTACTGTTTTGGATTATCCACTGCACCAGGAGCATTCACAAAGTGTCTAGCTCCAGTTATAGCTTCTGATTCCAAGAGAATATTCAAAAGTCTTTCTTGCCTTCTTTTCTTGGGATTGTGTTTTCTGGGATGTCAACTTGACACCACAGTTCAGAGTTTTTTTTTTTTTTTTTTTTCTCCACAGGGAAAAAAAATTGATGTAGACCTAGATCTACTGTTAAGGATTTCCACTCAGACTTCAGATACTGCAAGGGAATACCTTGTAATTTTAGGCCTCTTGGTGCCTATAATGCTCATGATACTACTGGCAAGACTCCATAGGATATTTGAAGTCTCTCTGGTTCCTGCACCAACACCCATTTTCTTTTTGGATCCCAGTGCTGGGGTTTGTCAGAAATCACTTTGTGGTGACAACAGATATTCCTAAATCCAGGTCTTCCCTTTTTCCTTCATGTTCTAAAGCATTCGGTCACCACAGACTCTTCTGACTTTGGTTGGGACATACTTTCCTCAGGATAAAAGTGCAACATGTGTTTGGCATGAATGACAGACGCAGGCAGACTAGTACAAAAGAGACTCTCTGAATCATCTTTGGTTCCTGAGATCTCTTCTTGTTACAAACAATACCACAGTCATGTTGCATCAACAAGAAAGGGGGAACCAGGTCATACCCCTTTGCAAAGTAGCCATGTTGCCATGAGATATAGTTTCACAGCAAAATCTCCTCTTTAGGAATCCTACTTTTCTGCCACAGCAAAATTGTGTGGTAGACAAGCCGAGTAGGACAAGGTGAGACCTTCAGGAATAGAGACTAGATTGGGGACCTTCAAAGATTTTTGATGCATATGTGGGGAGTTCCTCAAGTAGACCTCCTTGCCTCCTCTCTGAGCTATCATCTGGCATGATTTGGCTCCAGAATGGCTGGGAAGACAGATGCATTTTCTTTTCCTTTAACAGGAATCCCTCTAGACAATTGTGACTCTTTTCTAGACCAGGCAAGAGTCATTCTTCCTTTTGGAAATGGCCAGGGTTCCCTTTTCGAGAAATGTTGGTCTCCTCACATAGGTCTTCAGTGCACAAAATTTACAAGAGTAAATGGAAAAGATTTTCTTTTTTTTTTTGGCTGAACAGAAACCGATCCCTTTACGGCTCCACATGCAGTTATTTTAGACCTTTTTGGTGTCCCTTTTTGTCCCTTTTCAGGGATGGCACTAGTTATTCCACTATCAAAGTGCAGCTAGCCGCTATATCCAGTTTTCACATTGATTGTGATTCCTTCGTCCTTGCTTCTTCTAAGCCGTGTAAAGCATTTCTTAGGGGTATTTCCTGCTCTGACCTCTGGTGAAAGATCCTACTCCCAAAACGAAATGAATCCAAAAAGCTACTAGCGGAATCACAAAGACGCTGGAGACGTGAATAAATTCCACACTTTTAATGAAGGTTTAGTGCTTTCATCTAGTACAACTAGACTTCATCAGAAACTAGATAGCACTGGATAAGTCTGTCTATACTTCACATGAAATCTCTCCACAAAGTTTTCAGAGTCTCAACTTCAAGTTGTCCATCTTCTTTTCCTTTAACCTTCCCACCACCCCCTTCCCCCATCCTAGTCTTTGGGAAGCCTGGTAGAATTTCAAAGGAATTTCTATTCCTTCTGTTGAGTTCCAGATGTTTGTTTATGGATATGTATATGCATGTATTTAATCCTATTTGTTTAAGAGAATGATAATGTTCTTTATGTGTTGTGCTTTTTTTGCAAACTCTGAGGTGTTGTGGGGGAGCAGGGCATTATGATTAGGGAGGAAGCACTCGAGTCAGGAAGCTCAAGCTACAAAAAAAAAAAAAAAGGCAGCTGGTCCGTTCTGAGGATCGGAAACAATACCCACAGATTAGATGGAGAACCATAGATGGAACGTTATGTTAAGAACATAACTTTTTTTTTTTTTTTTTTTAACTTTCATCTCTTCATTTTTCAGATGAGTTATGTTTTTTTGTTTCTGTTATAACCTTTAACTTCCCCTTCCTTAGAAGTGTAAGGTTAGTAGGCAACTTCTCTTTCCTTGTTCTGCTGTTGGGTTTTTGCCTGCTCCTTCCTTCTCTGTCTCTCTCTGCCCATTGTTATCCTTCTGTAAAAAAAAACAAAAAAAAACATAAATAACTTTAGATAGTTATAAACATATAGGTATTTCACTCTGTATGGTTTCCTTTGAGTGTGTGTGCTTACTGTGCAAGGTAGCCTTACTTTTGCCTTTAGTGTTTCTTTTATCATGTCAGAAAAACCTGCAAGATTTAAATGGTGTTCAGAATGTGGGCATAAAATACTACATTCTGAATTCTGATACTCACAGCAGTTGGGGTTATTGTCTTGGTCCTGAACATCTGCGGTTGGCTTGCTCCATTTGCGAAGGGTTTAATCCCAGCGCTATCGACCACCGCAAGAACAAATTGATTCTCAAGGGTCTTTTGCCTGCATCTTCTGATGTTTCTCCAGGAGCTCAAACCACCTCCAAGAGCATGGCAGGATCTGTCGACGTGAAGAAACGACCTCACAAGCCATTCAGGACTTCATCAGAACTACCCTCTAAGCTTCCAAGACATTCAAATCTGACAGGGTCAGATCAGATACTTCGGCACTGGTGGATCCGAAACACTCCTCATATCAGACCACCATTATTCATGTAGCAATTTCTTTTGGAGCGTTCACTTCAGATCTTACAGCAAGGTCCAACTCGGGAGTTGGGCATGGGGGGGTGGGTGCATCTCCCTTCAGGCTACTGCAAACTCCTGTTAGACATTCTAGACCACCATCAGTAGCCTCCTCCAGGTCTTCTAGGAGCCTTACTGAGGTCAACGTGGACATATGGAAGATCCTCAAGACTCTGATCCAGATGGGGATTTTGTCTGCTCCATCTCCTCTGGGATCTGTGAGCGTTTCTATTTTAGGGCAGTCTACCCTCTGATTCGTTCTTTGGTATCAGAGTCCCAGGATTGCAACCATCTGAGAACGACTGGGTCTGATCTGAGTAGCTATCCTTCCTCTACTCCGACCGCCACCCTGACTTGCTCTGTTCCGATGTCGTCACAGTGGGTCTTGAATGTGGGATGTCCCCATTGGATCTGGGGGGGGGCTCTGCTCCAACTTTGTCGGAATGGTCTCTCTTCCTCTTGACACTGGACAGTTTAGGTCTGGTTCTACCTGGAACTCATGGATTCAAGATCCCTACCCTTTTCTTCTTTGGTTGCCTTGGCTCCGGTGGAGCTGGGGAGGGATTCTCCAGGTCCGTCGATGTTCCAAGTTGTAGAAAGGG
The DNA here is from genome assembly GCF_019279795.1 of Protopterus annectens. Taxonomy (NCBI): domain Eukaryota; kingdom Metazoa; phylum Chordata; order Ceratodontiformes; family Protopteridae; genus Protopterus; species Protopterus annectens. The sequence goes on along the minus strand of NC_056739.1, from coordinate 1,738,936,729 downwards.
CATTCTGTAGTTATAGGGATCCAGTCTCTCTGAGCTATGAACCTCCCCATCCACCCCCATCTTGGATCAGAGAATTGAGCCTGTTATGCCTGGCCAGAGTCAGCCTGTCCTGACAAGCCTTTAACTTCTTCCCGTAGAGGGGACCCCCTCTTCTTCTGAGATCTCCCTTGAACATCCCACAGAGGAGATTCCTCAGAAGAAGATCTGCAAAAGGAGGGACATTGATACTCCACTTGGAGTCCCTTACTGAGTACACTGACTTCGATGAAGGGGAGGGATCCCCACTATCACCACTGGAGGATGTATCCTTTGGGGATATCTTGGAGATCATGAGACAGAGAGGTGGTTGGTTGGTCCAACTTCCCTCCTCAGAAGAGTCCCAGTTTTTGGAGGCTTTTGGGATGAACCCCACTACATCCTGGGTGACCCCACCCCCCCTCCCGGCAGACTACCTCGTGGATTTGGAAGGAGCCGGACACTATTGACGAGATACCGAAAAGACCAATTAAATTCTTGTCCGCACCTAGGGATAGATCATATTGGACCAAGGGTGTTTCAATTAGATGCCATGGTTGTAGCAGTAGCTACCCAAAAGGAGCTAGCTGAACAGAGCTCCACTGTCCATCTGCTGAACAAGGAGTCCAGGGCTATGGACAGATTTGGTAAGTACGTTTACACCTCTGCCACTTTCTCTCGGAGAGCATTAAATTACCTGGCACACTTCTGTCAATTGCAGAGAGATCTGGTTAAAGAACTCCAACTCTCTAGCAGAAACCATGTTGGCAGAGGGTATCGAGAGTTTCTCCCCAACTGGCGACCCTCTCTTCTTTGTCCAATTTTTCCATGTGGCTTGTCTCCCATTCCACAGAGGGCGACTCATGAGCAGCTGGCTCAGGTATTGCTATTAGAAGGCATGCCTGGATGAGGCTTTGTGATTTTGTAGCACCCTTCAAGACTGCTGTTGTGAATGCCCCATTTGATGGCTCCACTTTTATTTGAGCCATCTGTCAAAGGCACCGTAACCTGCAGGAAGGGAAGACCTTGTCTGCTGTCAGGGTCAGGTTTTCAACCCTTCAATGCACCTTCTCTAGAAACCAGCATAATGGCAAGAAAACCTGGTTTGAAAAATCCCAGGGTCTTCCCAGGATCAATGGGGGGATTCTTACCCCAAGGGCAGAGGAGGTTTCAGTGGAAGACGCTGCCCCAGAGGCAGAGGGGGACTGCAGAACCAGGGCTTTAGAGAACCCTTATCTGATCAGCCCTATCAGCGCTCCTGAAGTGTTGCCCGACTGCTCATCTCTGGAGGCTGTCGGGGGGGGGGGGGGTCTTTTTTTTTTTTTTTTTCCACTGCACCCAACCACCTGGACTAATCTAACATGAAACAAGTGGGCGCTAAATATTGTATCCAGCAGTTATTGCAGTCCCTTTTTCCTTCCTCAACCAAAGAGGCTAAAGAGACTCCCCAATGTTCCACCCAGTCGGAGGGAGTATGCAGTAGCAGAAATTCAAAAGCTTTTGCAAAAAGAGTCATCCAAGAGGTCCCTACTGAATAAAAAGGATTCGGAACTTGCTTGCACTTTTTAGTGCCAAAGAAAGCCAGGGACAACAGACCCATTCTGGATCCAAGCAAAATGAATTTGTAAAGAAGGTAAAGTTCTGAATGGTTATGGTTCAGTCCAGTTTATCACTGTTGCAAAAGGAAGACTGGATGTGTTCAGTGGACTTGCAGGATGTGTACTGTCACATCAAAATATACTCTCCAGAAGTCATCTGTGCTTTTGGCTAGGAGCCAGTCACTACCAGTTCAGAACTCTGCCCTTTTGGACTCTCCTCCGCCCCCAGGGTGTGTACCAGATGCATGGCAGTAGTCGCAGCTCCTGCAAGGATTCCGGGTGTTTCCAAATCTGGATGGCTGGCTCTTCACTGCTGCATTTGGGCATAAACTAATTCAGTTCAGGGATTACTCTTTCAACTTTGCCAATCATCTGGGTATCGCCATAAACCTAACAAAATCAAATCCATCTCCAGTATAGAAATTCAAGTTTATCAGGGCCTTCTTGGACATATTCAAGTTAGAGTGCATCACTGCCCCCTCATTGCATACAGACATTGAGGGACTATGTTCGAGCCATCTTGATCTGTCCATCTTCACCAGCAAAGCTAATACTTCAGGCTCCTGGATCTATAATGGCTGCCATTCCCTTGGTTCCATTGGCCAAGTTTTTATGAGATTGCTTCGATGGATCTTCGCAGCTCACTGGTCTATTATGTATCTGGCTCTGGCTCTATCTGTTCCTATCAAGTTGACATCAGTTTGCAGAAAGCACCTACAATGGTGGCTTCTGTCTGAACTGACAATCTGCAGACCATTCCTATTACCTTCCTCTTCAGCCACTGTGATCAAGGATGCTTCCGGGTTGGAGGGGCATTTCAAGGGAAAGATGGTCCGAGGCATGTTGTGGACATATGCAGAGACCAGATTGCATATCCTTGTTCTGGAGATGAGAGCAGTTCTTATGACGTTGCAAGCCTTTCAGGACATTCTTGTAGGAACTGTTGCATTTCATACAGACTGCATCAGTTGTCTGGTACATCAACAAACAAGGAGGAACCTACCCCTTTTTTTTCCCTTGTGCAGAGAGGCCACGAAGGTCTGGGAATGGGTGTTGTCTTCAGAATGCTTTCTACGTGCAACTGGCACAGTGGGGAAGTCCATTGTTTTGGCGGACAAACTCAGTAGGTCTATCCTGACCCCTTACGAGTGGTCTCTCCATCAATCAATCAATTAATCAATCAGTCAGTAGCAGACCTGATCTTCAGCCTTTGGGGCCAATCATGCTGCGACCTGTTTGCATCCCCTCAGAGCAACAAGTGAAACAGGTCGCAGCATGATTGGCCCCAAAGGCTGCGACCTGTTTGCATCATGCTGCGACCTGTTTGCATCCCCTCAGAGCAACAAGTGAAACAACTACTTCGCTTTGATCCCCCTCTGGGGGAGTCCCCAAGGGACACTAATTCCCAATTTGCCCCCCCCCCCCATCTCCTCTATGCTTATCCTCCTCCTACCCTTGATTCCAAAATTTCTACAGAAAGCAAAATAGTTGAAGACCTTGGTAATCCTCATTGCCTCCTACTGGCCTCATCAGATTTGGTTCCCCTTTCTCTAGTCTCACCTGAAATGGCCTCTGTGGATACTGGGAAGCCAAACAGGACCGCCTTCACACATTAGGTTTTCACTCCAATCTAATATCCCTCAAACTGACTGCTTGGATGTTCATCATTGCCCCTGATGGTGTACAAAGGGTCAGATTTGCTTCCTGTGTGAGCTTTTATGCTACGCCTCAGAAACAGTCTACCATCTATAGGAGCAAATAGAATATATTTGTGTTCTGGGTCTCAAAGGCATGGATTCTTTCTTTTCAGCCCTGATCTGCCACCCTTATGCTTTGCATCTCTTTTCAGGAGGGGTGGTTCCTACAAACAAACTTCAGTTGGCGTATCTTACCCATTTCCATTGGGAAAAAATTTGCAGTTCTCCTCAACCGTTAATGTTAAGACCTTGAGAATCCTTCCATCCTCAGACTACTCAATTAGATATTTCTCTGCGGGGTAGCTCACTGTTGTCTTACAAGACTACTTAAAAACCCTTCAAACCAGCAGGGATTGTGACTGGGCCTCCTCTCGTGGAAGACTTTCTTGTGCATTACTTTAAAGTTAAAAACCAGGCTATCATCTAGCCTCATACATTATTTCCATGATGATAGAATGAACCCTTCATAGTAATCTGTCTTTCATACTTCAAGGTAGCTAGAGTCTAACCTCAAACGGTCCGCAAATCCCCAGTTTTCTTTTAATTTCTCTAAAGGGAACATATATTGCATTTGTGATGTTCTGGATTTATCTTCATAGAACAAACATTTTCAAAAATCAGACCAAATGTGTGTGTCCTTCCCAGACTACACTTCAAGCAGTAGCGTTGAGCCTCCTAATGTGGACAGGTCCACTTCCACCCATGGTGTCTTTAGACCCTCATCTTCCTTTTCTATTAAGGCCTTTACTAAGTCCAAATCAGCCAGGCATCCCAAGAGGCCTGTTACACAGGGCCCATCTCCAGGCCCCATGCCTAAAAAGCAGATGCTTAAAATGGCTGAGGATTTAATTTTTCTTATCAGGGGTTCCCAACACCCTCCAGACAAGAGACCCAGAGTGGAGGAAGATTCTCCCTCTTCTGATCAGGGCTCCATTTTTTCAGAACATTCTGATGTAGAGGAACACTCTTACTCCCCTTTTGAAGATTCTGATGCAGAGCAGTCCATTCCTTCTGTATCTCCTCCTGAGGATTTTTCTTTTGGGGAAAACTTGCACACCTTGAGGGAACTCTTCCATTGGGAAGGCCAAGACTTTTCTGATTCCAAGAAAAGACTTGGGGAATTTCTTTTGTTACCTCAACACCGACTTCTGGCGATACCTCCTGTCTTGGACATACTTGATGATGTTTATTCGGAGGCTTGCCTTAACCCAGTCAAGCCTGGTAGGTACTACAGCGTTCCTAACTCTCACCAATTTCTTTACAAAAGCCATAATGCTGACCCTGATACCATTTCTCAAGGCCCCAAGGGAATGAAGGCCTCTACTGCTAAGAATCCACTACCTTCCGAAAGAGAGTCAAGATCTTAGAAAGGTGGGGAAAAAAGGTGTATATACCTCTGCCACCCTAGCCATGAGGGCCTTAAATTGTCAGTTTCATATGCTTAAATATCAGCAGTTTCTGTTATCACAATTAAGAAATAAAATGTCTCAACCTGAACAACCAGACTTGAAGGAGTTGCAGGATATGATGCATAGTGCAGAACGAGTGGGTAAACACACCTTACAATGTGGCTATGATGCCCTACAGGCCTCAAGTAGAGCTGCTGTTACAGGATCAGTCATTTGTAGACATGCCTGGCTTAGGGAACAAATCTTGCCTGATCATGTGAAAGCTAAACTATTAGATGCTCCTTTACAAAAGGATGTGTTATTTGGTACTAATGCTGAGGAGATACTAAGGAAAATGGAAGAAAAAGCCAAATCTATGCAAACTGTCAAAGCTTTCTACAGGTTCAACCACCACGCTTAGCAGAAATTGGCCTTCTAAAATCTGGTCCTTTCCAGCCACGGACAAGCCTCCCAAAGAGGTAGATACAGGCACAAGGGCAGAGGACAATCACAAGGATCTTATAGAGGCAGGCAATGAAACTCCAGCACCAAGAGGTGGGGTAAGACAGTGCACAACAATACAGGAAACAAACCCAATGACTTCCTCCTTTCCATGCCAAGCAAGTCTCAGCTGGCAGCACCCTTGGGAGGAAAGCTGGCATTATTTACAAGAAATTGGCATATTGTCACAACAGACAAATGTATCCTGGACGTTATAAACAGAGGCTACAGATTTCATTTTCACACTCTTCCAAAATGAGACATGCCAAACCTGCCACACAATCAAAGGGCAGAGGCACAACTACAAATTTCAAAGCTCATAGACATGAAAGCTATTCAAGAGGTACCTACTCACGAGCAAGGTCAAGGTTTTTATTCCACGCTATTTCTGGTACCAAGGAAAGGATCTGACTGGAGACCCATTTTGGACTTATCCATCCTAAACACATTCTTACTGCAAAATTCAAGATGCTCACATTACAGCAGCTTCTTCCCATGCTGGGCAAGGAGTTTGGCTGGTAACATTGGACCTCAAGGAGGCATACCTGCATGTCCCAATCAGACAAAGCTGCAGAAGATACCTCAGATTTCTTGCAGGTTCAATACACTATCAATTCTCTGCATTGCCCTTTGGCTTATCTACTGCGCCCAGAGTATTCACGAAATGCCTGGCATCAGTAATTGCCTACTGCAGACTTCAAGGGATACAAATTTACCCTTATTTGGACGACTGCCTGATCCAAGCGGACAGCAAGCACATACTTCTGGAACATCTGGCTTGTGTAACACGGTTACTGCATTCTCTGGGATACACAATCAACAAAGACAAATCCAGGCTAACACCATCAGCTGGGTGCCAACTTGGACACAAACACCCAGATGGCCTATCTTACGCCAGAAAAACCGGGGCAACTAACTCAATACTTCAAAATACTAGCAAATTGTACCAGGCTTACTGCAAGGAAAATCCTGCAGACTCTGGGCTTCATGGCATCTTGCATTCTTTTAATCCCATGTGCAAAGTTGCATATGAGGAAACTTCAATGGTACCTAAAAAAAACCTTTGGTCTCAGCACAGCCACAGTTTGGAAACAATAATACCAATAATTCCATGTTTGCAAAAAGAATTTCTATGGTGGGCCCAAGCATGTCAAACAAACACAGGTCTCCCATTCTGCAAGCCTCAAGCAAATCAAGTCATCACAACAGACGCCTCAGATTACGCCTGGGGCGACATGACAGACAGGCATTCAGGGGAAATGGTCCCAAAAAGGAAAAGACCTTCACATCAAACAAAAGAAATGCTAGCAGTGATAAATGCAATTACAGCTTTCAAGGACTTCCTGCATCCAGGACAATTATTGATAAGAACAGACAACACCACAGTAATGTGGTACATAAACAAACAAGGAGGAACACATTCATACCCCTTGTGCAGACTAGCCATGACACTTTGGAACTTGGCTCTGGAATGGCAAATCGAACTTCAAGCACAGTACTTGCCAGGTTTGGAAAACACGCTGGCAGACAATCTAAGCAGAAATATGACAGATCCACACTTAATGGAAGTTGCATCCTCAAGTGTTTACAAAGATAATCCAAGCGTGGGGGAGGCCAGACATAGATCTCTTCACCTCCCACAGGAATCCTCAATTGGAAAAGTTTTGTTCCAAGGACCTTTCATCCAAAGGCCTGGAGAGTGGACGCCCTTTCATTCAGTTGGACAGCATGGACAGTTTACGCTTTTCCCACCTCTGCCTCTTCTGCCCAAGGTGCTCTTGAAAGCAAGAGCAGACAGACCGAAGATGATACTGATTGCTCCAGACTGGCCAAGACAACACTGGTACCCACTCCTGAGGAGCCTAACACATACTCCTCCCTGGTCCCTACCTCTAATGCCTCTTCTGCTGACTCAGCATAGCTACAAAACTCTTCACAGTCAGCTGAAAACACTCAATCTCGCTGCATGGAAAATTCCTTAACACCACAACAGACCCTACTCCCCAAAGAGGTGCAGGATGTCATTTTGGAGGCCAGAAGGCCATCTACTAGAAAGGCTTACTCTCCGCCAAAATGGAAACGGTTTTGCTCTTGGAATGAGAAAAGGCCAGGACCCTAGAAAACTGAATTTGCCTCGGGTATTACAGTATCTAGCTGAGCTGCTGAACAGTGGACTTTCATTTTCCTCCATAAAAATCCATGCCTCAGCCATTTCTTCAGAATTCAACACGGATCCACCCTTATTCTCTCATCCACTCTTAAGACAGTTCCTCAGAGGGGCTAAGAATATAAGACCACCAAGGAAACAACCAATACCAGCCTGGGATCTTAATTACATTCTAGAAAAATTAACATTGCCTCCCTTTGAACCAGCTGCCTCATCAGATTTGCAATATTTATCCTGGAAGACAGCTTTCCTTCTGGCCATTACCTCAGCTCGTAGGGTTTCGGAACTACAAGCCCTCATGGCTGTGCAGCCCTTTCTCATCTTCCATCAGGACAGGGTTTCCCTTCGAACCAACCCATCATTTATGCCTAAAGTGGTATCCAGAGTAGCTTTAAATCAAGCCATACACTTACCTACCTTTTACCCCAGTCCTCAAAACAAAGGGGAAAGGCTGCTACACTCCTTAGACATCCATAGACAGCTCGTTATTATTTGGACAGAACAAAGCCTTTCAGGAAATCAGAACAACTTTTTGTGTCCTATGCTGTAGGAGCTCAAGGGAAGCCAGTTACCAAACAGACAATTTCAAAATGGATAGGCCACTGCATACGGTTTTGTTACTCGTATCATGGAAAATCTGTCCCTACAGGCATCAGATCCCACTCCACCAGGGCCACAGCTACCTCTACAGCCTTCCTCAGAGGAGTTCCTACCAAAGATATTTTGGAGGCAGCCACTTGGAGTACTGTGCATACCTTCACAAACACTACCACCTGCCTTTATATTCCAAAACTAGAGCAGGCTTTGCCACTGCTGTGTTGCAGGGCATTCTGGCTCATCCAGTTCCACCTAGTGCCTACCACCCCAGCGTAGCTTTGGGATTCTACCCATCTGTGATTACTGCAGCTGTATGCACGATGAACATAGTACAGTTTTGTACCTACCATAAATGTAGATGTTCGAAAGTGCTAATACAGCTGCAGTACAGGTTTCCCTCCCTCCTTCCCTCTTGGTAAAGGCCTAGTGGCTAACACTCCTCATACAACCTGATTGGGTTATCCTTCTATGGTGTATTTGCTTGCAACTACTGAGTTTTGATTATATTGCATTGCATGATTATATATATATATATATATATATATATATATATATATATATATATATATATATATATATATATATATAAAATTTATGTATTGCCTTCCTTCTGGGGGCACCTGACATCTGGGGCAAGAAAGACTGAAGAAAATGGCGTCGGCTGTGTCTTATATATACCCCTGCCTCACTGACGTCCGGAAAGAAAGTGACAACAACCGACGCCGGACCTAGACTTTGGAATTCGGCCGACCGAGGACCCGCCTGACGGCAGAAAACCCATCTGTGATTACTGCAGCTGTATTAGCACTCGAACATCTACATTTATGGTAGGTACGAAACTGTACTTTTCGCCCCTTTCAGTAATTGTACGAAGGTCCAGATTTGCTTCCCTGTCTGAGCTTTTATGCTACCTTCTCAGAAACAGTCTACCAAGAAAGTCTATAGGAGCAAATAGAATATATTTGTGTTCTGGGTCTCCAAAGAGAGCATGGATCCTTTTTCAGCCCTGATCGCAGCCACCCTTGTCTTCTTTGCATCTCTTCAGGGAGGGAGCCAGTTTCCCTACAAACAAACTTCAGTTGGCAGCCATCTTGGCTTCCATTCGGGAAAAAATTTTGGTTCTCCTCCAACCTGCAAATTGTGTTAAGACCTTCTTGAAGGGAATCTTCCTTCTCAGACCTCCAGTTAGATATTTCTCTGCCAAGGTATCTCACTGTTGTCTTACAAGGCCTAACCCAAAAACCCTTCAAACCAGCTAGGGATTGTGACTTGAATTTCCTCTCGTGGAAGACTTTCTTATTGCATTACTTCAAAAACAATCTCAGAAAACCAGGAGCTATCATCTAAGCCTCCTTACATTATTTTCCATGATGATAGAATGAACCCTTCATAGTAATCTGTCTTTCATGCCCAAGGTAGCTAGAGTCTAACCTCAAGCAGTCCATACAATCCCCAGTTTTCTTTCCAAATTTCTCTAAAGGGGAACATATGTTGCATTTGCTTGATGTTCATAGTTTATCTTCATAGAACAAAACATTTTCAAAAATCAGACCAAATGTGTGTGTCCTTTTCGCATAAGCTGCTTCTTACAGACTAGGATCAAAGTCTCGAGCTCCTCCCTCTTTCAATACTGCTCTGTACAATACCTAATCTCCCAGATCCCAAGATTGGAGGAACTCCCTGGTCAGCCTCAGCAAGAAGCTGAGATCCCTCATAAAAATCCTCCAAAGCCAATTATGAAAATAAAATGGTCACCGATTCCAAAGACAACCACAAAGCATTCTACAGCTATGTCAAGAATCTCAATGGCAACACTCGGATCTGCTCTGAGCTACAGCACAATGGCACTAAATATACGGAACCAACCGATATTGCCAACATCCTGGCAGATTGGTGCAGTGCTAACTTTACCCCTCTCGCCCGGCCCATCTTAATACCGGAAGAATGCAAAATCCCTGTAATCACAGACTAACAAGTAAAGACACTTACTCTCCAAAGCCAAGAACACTGCATCCATGGGACCACACAACATCCCAGGCTGCGTACTGCACGAACTACAGAATGAACTGGCACCCCACCTAAGTACAATGTTCTAGCCTCACCTCGGGCTGTGTGCCTACTGAATGGTGCACAGTGGCTGTTATTCCACTCCACAAAGGGGGTGCCACAGCAGACCCCGGAAACTACCGCCCCATTAGCCTGACGAGCCTGGTCTGTAAGGCCATGGAACGTATCCTCTTGGAGCTTATAAACAAAGATGTAGGTAACCTCCTCCAAACCCTGGACCCCACTCAGTTTGGGTTTGTAAAGGGTAGATCATGTCTACTAAACCTGATTGACTTCTTTGAAGAAGTCACTAGAGCCGTAGACTAGGGCAAGGTAGTGCACACAGCTTATCTTGACCTTGCCAAGGCTTTTGTTACCATTCCCCACTCTGGAAGTTTAGATAAACTCACTAAACTGGGCATAAATCCCTATGTCACAAGATGGGTGGCCAATTGGCTTACTGACAGAACTCGCACAGTAAAAGTAGCTGACTTAAAGTCAAACTTCAGACCATTGATGAGTGGAGTACCACAGGGTTTGGTCCTGGGTCCTCTCCTGTTCGGCATCTACTTCTCTGAAGTGCAGGCCAACACAGAAGGTCTTTGGCTAACAAAGTTTGCAGATGACTACAAACTGGGAGCCATAATAGAATCCCCTAATGATGTCGACATTCTACAAAAAGGCCTCAGAGGCAGATGCTTGGTGTCAAAATCATGGCCCCAAGCTCAATGCCAAGAAATGCATTGTCATCTCCTTTGGGAAAAACTTTGTACCCATGAACTACCACATAGGCGGTTGCTCACTAAACGCTGAGTGTGATGAGATCTCTAGACACAGGTGGATACTAGTTTCTTCTTTGATAACCACATTGCCACAGTAGTCCGGAAATCCTTCTACATAGCACACCTAATCACAAAAAGGTTCTCATCTAGAAAAAAGGAGACCATTGTTCCTCTGTACTCATCCCTCATCAGACCCATTGTAGAGTACAATGCCCCGTTTGACATGCATCTCGCAAGACACCTACAACAATTGGAAAGGCCACAGAAATACTTCACTAAGAGGATTAATGGCCTCAAACAGATGCCATATGCAGACTGCCTTAAAACAAACTCCAGCTCTCCTCTGTCACTTATCACCTACTCGAGGTGATTTCTGCTTGTCATACAAAGCCATGTCAAACCCAGAGCTGCTGGACATGCTACACTTAAAAGAAATCTCAATCTCTCTGAACCACTCGCTCCAGGTACCCAAACCTTGTCACCACAATAAACAGAACATGCTGGAGGGATAGATTCCTGTCCCAGAGACTTCCATACTCTGGAACAAACTACCCATTTATGTCAAGCAAAGCTCCTCATTGGCCCTCTTTAAGAAAAATCTTGACGACTGGATGGGAAATAGAAAATTTCACCCAGGAGATCAATACTGCAGCACTGCTTGACAGGGGCACAGGAAAATAATTTTTTGGGTGGCGAAAGCCAGGGAACCTTTTTGGCTAGGCTTATGTAGGCCCCAGGGGGTAAAGAAAGGGGGGTAAAAGCCTAGTACCTACCTATGAACCTGTGATTTATATACTGTAATCTCTTAAATTGTTCTTTGAAAATGGATAGATTCCATAGGCCAAGTACAATCATGGCAAATACATCTTGAATAAATATGCTTCAACTGCTATGCCAAAGTGGTCTTGAGCTTTATTGGTTGTTGTTGTCATGCCTGCAATGTAATTGATCTTAAATGGTTTGGAATTAATAGGGCAGTTTGTGAAAAGGGATACAAAGCCCCACTTTTTTCTTTTGTTACCCCTGTAGTCCTTTTTCACTTTCTGGTCGCCATTCTCCATGTGTCTGTTAATGCTGGTCTGGTTCTTTCACTTTAGAAACTCTATTTTCCTTGCATCTTTCAGTAATAATAATCTGTTACAAGTGATCCCTTTCTTACTGCATATTTATGATGCTGCCTTTTTTTGCCTATAGTGTTGAGTTTTGCCATTTCACTTCAAGACAGGTGTGATGTTTGTTTTTTGTCCTGTGGGTAAACACTTTAATCTTGAATCTGTTTATCCAAATAGTGCCCCTTTATTTTCTTTGTACTAAGATTGTTTCTGTAATTGTATTTTTTGGATGCACTTTGTTTAGCTGTTGGTTCTGTTCTGTGAGCTAGAATTGCCACGTCTGATTTGCCTTGAGCACTATGTTGTGAAACTTTACTAGACATAAATTAAATTTTCTATCTTCTAATGTGTGTACATTGTGATGTAAGACGCTGTGTTGGGGGTTTACTTTATAACTGCAGTTCTGGCTAGCGTGTTTTTCGTGGGACATCCTGTGCATGCTTCCTAGCCAGTCTCTCTGGCATATACGTTCTCTAACTTCTCATCCATGTTTAATGACACTAACTTTCTTGTTGAGTGTTTATTGGGAAATAGTGCTCAGTAGTATGTGAGTATATTTACTTTATTTTTATTTTTTAATATATAGTGAAGTTTTGGCAGCAGAGTCTGTGGCATGTCTGAATAAAGCGCTTTCTCGTCTAAAGGACATTTGGGAAGAAATTGGAATCCCAGAAGACCAGCGCCTGCAACGAACCTCTGTCGTCAAGACTCACATTAAAGTAAGTATAACAGAATACAAGGAGCATGAAATATCCTGACTGTCAAAAGTTGAGCAGGACTGACCACTGTAGCTGTATCTGTCCACTGCTGGTCTAATTTTGCAGACTTTTTAAATATTTTTTGGGCATGCAAGCTTGAGAACTACTGACCCGCAAGTCTTAAAGTGTACCCTCTGACATTTTAACATTCAAGTGGTGCACTTAAAATTTCTAAGATCTTCTAGGGATTGGCTGCGTGGTAGTGATCACATTGCAGTCTGCAGTAGATAGAGGATTGTTTGCCTGCTTTGTTTAAAGCATCTGTCACTCTTGAAGTAAAGAAGCTCAGCATTGAACAACATTTTTAAACTAGCACATCTGATAAGCATTTTCTTTCACAATTATTGTATTTGCTGTAGAGAAACAAGGTCAGTACAAGTTCTTAAAGATTATAGGTCATCCCTTCTACTTTGTGTATTGACTGTGATGTTCCTACATTTTAGGGAAGAGAAAAATCCCCTAAGGCACTTTCCATTTAAAAAAATAAAAATGGATTTGTACATTAATAAGAACACATTGGTGTCTGCCACTAATACCACTTGTGCCCGATGTCCAGAGTCCAAACATGAAGTGACCCTTAACTGTTCATATTGATCAGTGCTGCATTACCCTTAATTCTGTGGGTTATATCCTGTCAAGAATACAACAGCTAGACTGCTGAAGCTTCAGGGTACCTTCCATGTGTCCAAACTCTCTTGCAGCTTGTACTAAGCTGCTTAAGACAAATTTGGGCGACAAGCACTTCAAAGCTTTACTGCCACCAAAGAGTATGCTCCTCAGCCTTTTGTGGATTGACGGATCAGCTTGTACTTTCTTTTACTGGGCTGATAAATTTCTTTTTGGAGGGAAGAAAACTTCCATTATTTTTAATAATTTTATTTATTTTTGTTTGTTTTTTTTATTTATTTAACATTTGTTGACCAAGGAAGTCCGACTAGGACAAAGCCTATTTTCAGCTGAGGCCTTGGGAGAAACATTCCAGATACATGTCTTTGGAATTATTTTTCTCTTCAGGAAAGTTATTTTAAAGCTAGGAGTTTGTGTTTTAATAGACTGCATGAAACTGTACTGTATATTGAAACGTGCAGGCTCTTTTTCCATGTCAGTTTAAAATTTGTTTATAGTAACTGTAAAACATTTTTTTTCTGTAGAGAATACAAAACTCCATCAACCTCTGGGGAGACAAAATGACTGCATATAAATCCAGCAGGTGTTAATAAAAAAGAGCAGTAAAAGTCAGATGCTTTCTTCATGATTTTCAAGGTTTAGCGCTTTTGTTCCGAACAGGAATTTCATCAAAATCTAAAAGGGCTGAATACATCACTTCCTTTAAAGGTTCAGTGTAAAATACATAAACAAGTGAACAATAATGAAAGCAAGTGAACAAAAACTGTGTCCATAAACATGTCTTAACATCAAATGAAGGTCCACTGTTGCCCTGTATATGAGTTAATGTAAATAAAGAAAATAAACTTTTAAAATAGTATGCCTTTTTCATTTGAGTGTTAGAAGGCAGAATTGACTTGAATGTGTTCACATAGTTAAGTAATAAAAAGCCCACTATATCCAACTTTTTTGGTATACCAAAGATTTACAAAGGAGTAGAAAATGTGAAGCACAGACAGACAGGGTGGCAGCACTTGGCTCAAAATCTGACCCTTTAGCAGCCTACATTGATTAAAAAAAATTGAAACCATGATCTGAGGAAAGATGTCGCTTATTGAAGCATTCATGGGATTTTTAGTAGACTTTCTCCCAAACTTTGGTCCAAGAATGTAGGATTTCTTACTACAGGTGTCAGACCTTTTTTCATGTATACCCAACATTGAGGACATTGAACTATTCCATAACAGTTTAATAGAGAGCTCTTTCTTGAAGAGTGAGGTAGAATTAAAGGATTCCTGTTGATTGTGTTGGAAAACAATTGTATCCATTTTGAGGGGAAGATTTTTAAACCAAGGGAGTTGCCATGGGAGTGGTCTGTGCCTCTTCATGTGCCAACTTGGTATCAATCTCTTGAGAGAAGGTTTGCGTGTTTAAATCAGTTTTTTTTTTAATTCTGTAAAACACATTTATGATACCTGGATGACATTTTTCCTTTGTGGGAGGGTCCACTGGAACTCCTTCTCGAATTTGTTAAACATTTCAATACTTCCACTTCCTTTCCAAAATTCACTTAGAGTAAATATTCTATCTTGACATTTTAATTTCATCTGGAACAGATGTGTTCATCTAAGATTTACAGAAACCAACTTTCTGCAACTGTTATTTACATTTCAACTGCTACCACCCTATGAATCACAAAAAAAGAGTTTGGTAAAAGGGCAATAGATTTGAGTAGCTAGAATGACTTCTAGTAAAGAGGCCTTGGAAGAATTCTTTGTTTTAAAGAACATGCTCACTCAGAGGGGCTACCCAGCAGATTTTGTGAGAACTATTAGTGTGGAAATTATACATGAATGGGGGAATAAACACAAACCACTTTTAGGACTAGATTTACTTCTAGAAAAGAAAAACATGGTAGCTGAGAAGCACTCCACTGGAGACCAGAACCATGATTACAAAATGGCGCTGATCATAGAATTCAGTGAAGTTAGCCCCCAATGTTAAAAACATTATCAGTAGGAGCTGGTGCATTATTAGTTGTAACACCACCTTAATGGACAGTTTGGGTTCTGAACCAGCATTTGTGTACAAAACAGCCCACAATTTAAAGCAAATTTTCAAGAGTTATGGTACCCACACTAATGGACCTAGGCATAGAAAAGGCACCACTCCTTGTGAGTTTTGCAAATCATTTATTCAGAACCTCCTTGTGCCTGGCTTGGACATCTATGACTACAGGACTTGGATTGCTTCTAAAACCATCTGGACCTACAAAGCTGATTTGAAGTATATTTTTTGCTCTTGCTCCAACTGTTTGTGATATTTAACACTTCTATGCTGCATTTATTGATTTTGTTTATCACTGATGTTCTTCCTGTTTCACTGTTGCAGTCCTGACAGGTAGCCCTCAGTCAGCCTGATTATCAAAGTCTTGGGTCCCACGTCGATTGCTCTGGTCTTCCATGACGTTAGGTAGTCAGGGGTATAAAACATTGCAGCCGACGCCATTACATCAGTCTTTCTTGCCATGTGGTGCTTGAAGCAGAAGCAGTTTGCAAGTTCCAGTCGGCCGACTCCTGAAATTTTCGTTTTCGTGTTTCGGATCCGAAGTCTTCAACTAAGTACCCCGTTGGGGATCCTTTTTTTCTTGCCCTAAACCGATGTCAGTAAAAGTTAACAATTTGTATTTCTTGTGGAAAGCAAATACCTCGTAAAGATTTTCATTCATACTGCATTCCTTGCTTAGGCCCAGACCACGACGTACCTCGCTGTCTCTTTTGTGCCTTATTCAAACTTTGAACTATTTGTCATCTGTTCATTTTCGCATCTAAGTATTTTGGTACCCGGTTCAGCTGTCCATAAATGGCTTCAGTAAGCCACCCGACTACAGACATTCTGAAAAAACACAAAGATAGACAGACCGCATGGGTCTAAAGCTGCTGACTATGCTTCTCCTACGCTAGTTGCCAGTTCGCCAGTACTCAGTGAGGCGCTTTCGCAGCCCCTGATGCCTGCTATTTCAGATTTGCAGGCCTCTACTGAGACCCATTCGGAGTCTGGTATGCCGCGAGATGCTTCTTCGACTCTGGAACCTGCAGATGTCTCTACCTTGGATGGGTCTGGAGCCGCTATGCAGGCACCAGCTTCTGAGGGTGTATTCAGGCCTACTGACTTGCATATTAAACCAATGCCATCTTCTTCAAGGTCTAAAACTCTGTCCATGCCTAGAAAACCAATGCCCGGACCGCAGGTCAGGCCCCTATGCCTAAAAAACAAGAATGGCTGAAGACCTTATTACTCTAATCAGGGGAAGCCACCCTTCTCTCTCTCTGAGACCTAGAACTGATTTTCTTTCTGATTCTTCTGATCAGGACTCTGAAATTTCTGTTTTCTCTGACCATTAGTTGCCCTTATATACCTATGAGGACTCTGATGCAGAGGACTCGATTCCCTCTGCTTCCCCTCCAGAGAATTTCTCTTTTGGTGAAACCTTGCATACTTTTTAGGGAGCATTCCCACTGGGAAAGCCAACTCCAAAAAGAGGCTTACGGAATTCTTATTCCTACCTCAACACCGGCCACTGGACATTGCAGATGATGCCTTCTCGGAATCTAGCCTGGCCCCTTACTCTACTTCCGGCTCCCAGAAAACCTGACCGGTATTATAGGGTACCTGACTTTCATAAGTTCCTTTTTAAGAATCCTACTGCGGATCCTGAGACCATATCCCAGGCACCCCGAGGCGTTAAGGCTACTACTGCCAAAAACCCTACCCCCTCTGATAGTTTCCAGGGCCCTGGACAGATTGGGTAAGAAGGTATACACTTCTGCAACTTTGGCTATTAGGGCCTTAAACTGTCAGTTTCATATGTTAAAGTATCAGCAGCATATTATTGGATTGCTTAAACAGAAAATAATAATTCCTGACTCTGCTGAAAATTAATTACAGGATTTAATGCGTTCTGCTGAACATGTTGGAAAACATACTTTGCAATGTGGTTTTGATTCATTAGAGGCATCTTGCAGGGCTGCTGTCACTGGGTCTGTACTTAGAAGGTATGCTTGGCTTAAGGAGCAATCTTTGCCAGATCATGTTAAAGCTAAATTACTGGATGCTCCTTTAAACCAAGACCACCTGTTTGGCAACAAAGCAGAAGAATATATACATATGTACAAAAATTTCATATTGTTGTATTTACACTGTATTTATATTTATATTTTTACTTCTACACAATTTTAGACTTATACATAAGCTAGGTTTTCATTTTTACTGATAATTCATGTAATAGAGTTTTAAAAGGAAGGGCAGTAATTTTATGCCATTGCCTGACAACATCTGATATTTCAGTTTTTATTTTTATTTTTATTTCTATTGTATTCTACCTCAGCGGTTTTGCACATTCATCATATACTCTTAGGATATATTGGACATAGAGTTTTTTAAAACATATATTTATTTCAGTCATTAGGACTGGTTGAATAAGAGTTCTTAGGACACATAGTTTTATGATTAATTGCCTCTGTTTCAACTAAGGAGATTTGTTCATCATTTAACTGTTTGAGCTTTGTTGGTTCTGCATTTATTTATTTATTTATTCTATCTACTCTGCAACATGAGCAACAGTACTTGCCAGTGCTTGGTTTGTTTAATTGAATGATTTTAATCACATGGTTAGGTTTAGATTAATTAAGCTAATTGATCACTTTAGAAATGTGTATATATACTTGGTTTTAGAAGATGTTTGTTGTAAGGATCTGAAGAAGCGTGTCTTGGCACACGTGAAAGCGCTTATCTGTTCACAATAAATACATTTTATCCATTTATTGTGGTGGTCGACTTCCAGTTTGTATCCTCACAAAGCAGAAGAAGTACTTGAAAAGATGGAGGAAAAAGCTAAATCTGTGCAAACTGTTAAAGATTTCCTGCAAGTACAGCCTCCTAGATTTAGTAGGCACTGGCACTCTAAGAATTGGTTCTTTCCTGCTTCTTCCAGGCCTTCAGTCCAAACCCAGAACCAGCAGAACACCCAGGCTTTAGTCCCAAGGTACTCACAGGTCTAAGCAGTGGTGGGTTCCCACTTCCAAAGCTGGGAGAAGTACGACACCCCCTATGGTAAACTGTCACAATGACTTCACTTTAAACCTTCCAAGCCCTGCTCAACTGACAGTTCCTTTAGGGGGAAAGATCGCCCTGCATGCAAAAATCTGGGAACTCATTACCCAAAACAAATGGGTTTTAAATATAGTTTCCCAAGGATACAGATTTCACTTCCACTCTTTACCAACCCCAAACGGCTGGCCAGACCTAACCCCAAATCCGTGGGCAGAGGCTCAAAAGCAAGTGCTCTGTCTTCTAAGCATCAGGGCTATTCATCCTGTCCCAGAAGAATGGGGGCAGAGTTTCTACTCAACTTTCCTGGTACCCAGAAAAGACAATTCCTGACGTCCTATTCTGGACATGTCTATCCTAAACACCTTTTTGGTAATCCCAAAATTCAAAATGCTAACTCATCAGCTGCTTCCCATGCTAGGCAAAAATGCCTGGTTGGCAACACTAGATTTAAAGGAAGCCTTATCTGCACGTCCTAATAAGGGAATCTTGCAGAAGATACCTACACTTCAGTTCTCTGCACTGCCCTTTGGCTTCGCTACTGCGCCCAGGGTATTCACAAAGTGCCTAGCTCCAGTCATTGCATTTTGCAGGCAAAGAAATATTCAAATATACCCATACCTGAACGATTGTCTAATTCAGGAAGAAAGCCAGGACATTCTATTAAACCATCTGGCATTTGTAAAGAAATTACTAACTTCTCTGGGGTACACCATAAACGAAAATAAATCACATCTAGTACCCTGCCAACAAATTGTATTCGTGGGAGCAAGCTTGAATACAACTTCCCAGATGGCCTACCTCACACCAGAGAGTCAAGTTCACTTGACAGCCTAGTTCAAAAAACTGGCTACAAAGACCCAGCTATCTGCAAGGAAAATGCTGCAAGTCCTGGGGTTCATGGCCTCTTGCATTCTACTAATTCCATGTGCAATACATATGAGGAAACTACAGTGGTATCTAAAAAGCCTATGGTGTCAACAGTCTCAGGACCTTGAATCAATGATTCCTATCCTACCTTGTCTAAAGATAGTTCCTTTGGTGGGCAGAGGCCTGCCACCAGAACAAGGGACTGCCATTCGCTCTACCCCCTGCTGCCCAAACCCTAACAGACTCGTCAGACTATATGCATGTGGGGGCTCAATTGGCAGGGCAGTGCATTTGGGGCAAATGGATCCAGAGTCAAATGCACCTGCATATCAATCAGAAAGAAATGTTAGCTGTACAGAATGTCAGACAGCCTTCAAGGACCACATTCTTCCAGGACAATTTATGGTAAAGACTGGCAACACCACTGTTATGTGGTACATAAACAAGCCAGGGGGAACCCACTCATACCCTCTCTGCAGACTAGCCATGGCTCTGTGGAACACAGCCTTGAGCTACCAAGTGCATCTACAAGCTCAATTCCTGCCAGGCAAGCTAAATACACTGGCAGACGACCTAAGCAGAAATGTCATGGAACCACACAAGTGGAAACTGGATCCAAAGATATTCAACAATTTGAGAAACAAATGGGGCAACCCAGAGATGGATCTGTTTGCCTCCCCTCAGAACTACCAATTGGACAAATTTTGCACAAGGACTCCCTACAGACAAGCTTGGAAAGTGGATGTCCTGTCCTAAACCTATCAGTTTATGCCGTTCCTCCTCTGCCTCTCCTCTCCAAAGTGCTACTAAAGATCAAACAGGACAAACCAAAGACTTACTTATTTCACCAAACTGGCCACGTCAACACTGGTACCCCCTCTTGCACAATGTGTCACTTCTGGAACCATGGCACCTTCCTCAGACCCCTGCCCTGCTGTCCCAGCAGGAGGGTTAGATTCTGCACCCACGGCTTCAAACCCTGAGCCTTGCAGCCTGGCTAATTTCATGATCTCTCCATTACCATCCCTCAGTAAGCAAGTGATGGATGTCATTCTGGAGGCAAGGAGGCTTAGTACTAGAAAATCATATGCTGAAAAATGGAAAAGATTTTGTTCCTGGAACCAAACACAAGGGATGGACACACCAGTGCCCAATTTACCTCATATTCTTAAATACTTAACTGAGATGCTTCACAAGGGCCTTTCCTTTTCTTCCATCAAAACTCATGCCTCTGCCATTTCAGCTCATTGTAATACAGAGCCAGCCCTCTTCTCTCCTCCACTGCTGAAGCAATTCCTCAGAGGGGCCAAAAAATTAAGACCACCCAGGAGAGCCCCTACTCCAGCCTGGGACATTAACTTTGCATTGGAAAAGCCCACTTTACCTCCCTTTGAGCCAGCTGCAAATGCAGAGTTGAAATTCCTTTCTTGGAAAACCGCATTCCTTCTAGCAATCACTTCAGCAAGAAGGGTGTCTGAATTACAGGCCCTCATGGCAGTGGAGCCTTTCATCATTTTTCATATGGACATGGTGTTCCTCACGACCAATCCCACCTTTATGCCCAAGGTGGTATCCAGTGTGGCCCTTAATCAGTCCATTCATTTGCCATCCTTTTCTAATCCACAGAACAAAGGGGAATGAATACTGCACTCCTTGGACGTGCACAGACAACTTAGATTTTACTTGGACAGGACTAAGCCTCTCAGGAAATCTGAACAGCTGCTGGTTGCATTTGCTGCAGGGGCAGAGGGGTAGGCCATTTCAAAGCAAACCATTTCTAAGTGGATAGGCCATTGCGTTTATTTATGCTATAAGCACCATGGAAAACCTACCCCACAGGGGATAAGACCACATTCAACCAGGGCTGCATCTACCTCTACAGCCTTTCTCAGAGGTGTCCCTACCAGGGACATTCAAGAAGCTGCTACCTGGAGTTCTCTACATACCTTGACCAAGCATTACCACTTGCCAATTTTTCTACATCCAGAGCTGGTTTTGCCACTGCAGTCTTGCAGGGCCTTATAGCTGGTCCTAATGCTGTCTAATTGCCTCCTCCCTTCCTTAGCTTTGGCAATCTACCCAAATGTAATGACCAACAGTGAAACGAGAAGAACATAGTACAGTTGTGTACACAACATAAATGTAGATGTTCGAGTGTATTCACTGTTGCAGTCCTGGTTACCCTCTCTCCTGCCCCCTGACTTTTATTGACCATACATTTATTCTTGCTTACTATGCTTAAAGCTTTCTGGTGTGTTTGCTTTTTTGTTGGAGGTGTAACCTTATATAATTGCTTCCCATTATGGGGGCACCTGACATCTGGAGCAAGAAAAACTGATGTAATGGTGTCGGCTGCATGCTTTATACCCCTGACTACCTGACGTCATGGAAGATGAGACCGCAACAGACGCAGGACCCAAGACTTTGATAATCAGGTCGATTGAGGACTACCTGCAAGCAGATAACCCAAATGTAATGATTGCAACAGTGAATACACTCTAACATCTACATTTATGGTAAGTGTACACAACTGTACTTTTTTCAGTCTGCACATGTTAAAGAAACTCCATCTGTTTGTTACTGTACTGCTTTTAGATTGTTTTAACAGTATTCTGATATTTCCTAACCTCCTCAGATATTGCCAAAGTTCTGAGTCTGCCAAACTATTGACGTTTTGCAATGTTTTTGTGTATTATCATTTCTCAGGGTTAGTGAACTTATTTCTAAGGATTCCTGATATTGCAGGAATTCTGGCTTCTGTTGTAAAGCATTTGTTACTGCACTTGAGGTCAAAATCCAACTTGTTTTACATTAGGGAACAGAGAGCTAAATTCAACCCATCCAAGATGGGAACTACTGGTCGATATATTATTGTGTTTTTATAAAAGTCTTTCTGCCTGCTGGTATAAAAGCCTCACATTTTGAGCATTGTACAAACACTGTTCCCTGTGCTTCCATTAAAGCAAACCACTCTAGTTTAAAATCTCATCTCTCTAGGAAATGCTCTGCATGGTCTCGTGCTGTTCACAGCTGCTCAAACTGCCAGTTTGTGCAGAGGGTGGTACCGCTGCAGGTCATGTAATAGTATACTACTAAACCCTCTCACTTTGATTTTTAAGTGATTCTCCTCTACTTTTTCCCATCTAGAAATGGTGTTTCCTTGCCTTGCATATCATAGGCTAGATTTAGACCTGCTGAATCTAGACTGTTTGGTATCACTGCTCTTAAACCAGCCGTCTTACATTAAGAGGGCTTCCCTGCACCTTTGTGGAAGAAGTGTGTGGCTCAGGACCTATCAGAGTTTGGGATTGCTGGCGAAAGGCTTAGTTTGGGGCTTTCCCATTGGTAGTTGTGTTAAAAACTGTTAAATTTGCCTATATAGATGCAAACTCCTGGGAACATTATTTGTCTGTAGCGACCATTCCGTAGAACCCCCCCCCCCCCCAAGCTTCCCTACTGAGCCAAGGGCAACTCTGTTTCAGTTTAAGCAGCATTCTCACACTTGTCATCCACAACCTACTATACACCCACTGCCTTTGCTACTCCAAGTCAAACTAGCTCAGTAGTCTAGCCAGCCCACTTCCTTCTCAAATACCACATTCAGAAAAATCCTGCCAAAATGGACTGACAATTTCCCATCATTTCTCCTGCAAATCTGATGGATGTGGGTTTCTCGAGGCAATATAGCCCAACCTGGATGAGTCTGTTTCTTGAGGTGTTTGGCACAGGACCCTCTACCTCCTAGGTGTCCCCTCCCGTGGATCCCCTTGTGGATTTGATTTCATCCAGGGCATGGAAGGAACTGGCTATGGCTGAGCCTATCCAAAAGCACCCAGGCAAAATACTCAAGAGCTCCATTGGATAGGCAGCATTAGTTGAAAGGATCCCCAGTCGATGCTATGGTGGTTGTGGCAGCCAAAGAAAGAGGAGAGCTCTACAGTCCATCCTCCTGACTGAGAGTCACGGACTGTGGATAGTTTCAGGAAGTGGGCTTGCGCTTTAGCTACGTGTGCCGTACATGCTCTGAACTAAATGGTACATGTTATCAGACTGCAGCGAGAACTTGTCAGAGAGATCGCTGAATCTGTCCCAGGGTCTATGTCGTCAGAGGAGAAAAAGATGATGTTAAGTTGTCTATCTCGCCTTCATTCTTGCTGGATGGGTTCAGAGCCGATCCTCGGCTCTGACTCGGCCACTCTAAAAGCTCGAGAGCTAGTTCCACCGGCTCGAGGCTCCCCTATATCCCACAATGCTAGGCGGTAACTCCTCAGATCTTGTTTGCCGCTACAGCGATCGAGGTGCTTTTTCAACCGGCTCGTCAGGTTAGTTGAAATATTTAGTTGTATCACTAGATAGACCCCTTTTAAGTTAGTTTTTTCCTCATAGTTTTTAAAGTTAAATAGTTTACACCCCTTTTTTTAGTCAAGTTTCTCCAGTTTTCTCCTAAATTTCCTAATTTTATTCCCTTGGGCCTTGGGCCCAGTCCCTCCCTTCCTTGGTAGTTGGAGTGACTGTGTTTTGTAGGGATTTAATTCTAAGTTAATTACTAAATTTTAATTTAAAATTTTACAAGTGTAATCGGTGTGTGTGTGTGTGTGTGTGTGTGTGTGTGTGTGTGTGTGTGTTTGTGGTTACACTTGGACTTTTCTTGGACATGTCCAAGGAATCGAAGGTCTCAGGCTTCAAGAAGTGTGACTTGTGCTGTCAGAAGATGTCTCTGACAGACTGTCACACTTCTTGTGTATACTGCCTGGGGCCTTTGCACCTGCAGGACTCGTGCTGTTTGCCATGGCTTCAGCCCTAGAGTCCTGCAGGAGCGAAAAAATAAACTTATATTAAGAGGCTTATTGAAGCCTGAGGGTCCCTCGACTCAATCCTCGGGGAAACCCTCTAAGCCTTCCAGACCTTCGGCTCTGGTCTCTGAGCCGTCTTCTGGGGGTCCTAAGGCTATTTGAACATCGGCTCCGGCCGGAACCGATGAATCTCGAACACATGCTCCTACTATTTCCTCGGCTCCGGCCCGAGCCGAGGAAGACATAACTGAGTCGGCTCCGATCAAGTTGTCGGAACCGACATCTAGAAAAAGGTCCCGATCTCCGTCTATTGGCTGCGTTCATTCGGCTCCAGCATCACCTTTGCTGTCTGAACGGAGCCATAGATCTCACTCCTCTAAGTCTTCCAGACTATCGGATCATGACCTTCAGAGAGTAGTGAGTCGACTTCTTAAGTCCGAGGCACTAGCCCAGATGCTTCAAAGTCCGACTCAACAGTCGAGAACTATTCCCATTACTCAAAATGTTCCTACTCTGACTCTTTTGAGTTCGGAGCCGGGGCGGCTTGGACCCGAGACTGTGGTGGCATCGGAACCGATACCTTTGTCTTCGGTGCCGTCGTCTGCTCCGATGTCCTCCTTGGAGGAATCTCTGTGCCGGACTTCCCTCGTCTGCTCCGAGGGGGCGAGTGGCATCGGACCCTTGTCCGACCCCGCTCTCCCTCTTGGTGCTTCGGCGCTGGTGAGTTCGGCTCCGACATCGGCCTCTGAGCCATCACTGTCGGTGCCGGGGGAGGTTTTCAGCTTTTCGGAGTGGAGACCTCCGGCTCTGCCTGACAGGGGTGCCTTCGAGGTCGTGAGGAGCGTGTTAGAACCAGGTTCAACTCCACAGTCGGCTCCTTCTGCCCCTCCCTCCACGGTGCCTCCGGTGATTTCTGCTCATTCTCTCATCCCCGACCGTAGAGAGCCAGCTCCTCAAGTTTCCCCAGTGGGGATCTCCTCCTCTTCCGAGGCCTCTCCTGACCCGGTAGGAGAGCCCCCTAGGAAGAGGCAGTGCAAGAGGAAGCACATTGACTCCCCTGAGTCTGTCACCTCGGACACTGATTTAGAGGATTCTGAAGGTTCCCCTCGTTCCCCCTCTGAAGATGTCTCCTTTGCAGACATCCTCGAAATCTTAAAACAGAGGGGGAATTGGCCAGCCCTCAACCCTTCAGAGGATGAATCAGTGTATCTTGAGGCGTTTGGCTCTCGCACTTCCACCTCCTGGGTGTCCCTTCCCTTTGACCCCCTTATGCAAGTGGTGGCAAAGAGGCCTGGGCGGCTCCTGATTCAGTGGAACCCACCCCCAAGAGACCATCAAAGGCCTGGGCGGCTCCTGATTCAGTGGAACCCACCCCCAAGAGACCATCAAAATTCATCACTGCCCCCAAGGACAAAGAATTTTTAACCAAAGGCGTCTCTGTTGATGCTATGGTGGTGGCTGCGGTCACCAAGAAGGAATTAGCTGATCCTTCGGTGCCTGTTCATCCTCCTAACAAGGAGTCTAGGTCGATGGACAGGTACGGGAAGCGGATGTTCTCGTCAGCGACCTTTACAATGCGATCGCTGAGTTATCTGTGTCATTTCACTCGTCTTCAGAGGGATTTGCTCAAGGAAGCGAGCGAAATGTTAAAGGACCCAACAGCTGCGAGTTTTCAGGATCGAATGAACTCTCAGCTGGCAACCCTTAATTGTATAACTAACTCCTCCATGCGCCTCCTTTCATATGCGGCGGATGGAGCAAGTAGAGCGGCAGGTACAGGTGTAGCCTTGCGTCGGCACGCCTGGATGCGGCTATGTAACTTTGCGGACCCTTTCAAGGCGTCCTTCACTAATTCCCCCTTTGATGGATCATCCCTCTTTGGTCCTCAAGTGAAGGAAACCCTGACTAGGTGCGAGACTGATGGCAAAACTCTCTCTGCCATCTGAGTACGTTTTTCTACTCCTAGGCCTTACCCCAAAGGCCAGAAGGGGTGAAAGATGTGGTTCCGCAAACATCTCAAGGAGATTTGCCTGACGCACAGAGTCGATTCCCCTCTAGAGGCAGAGGGGGGAACAATAATGGTAGACGCCGTCCTAGAGGCAGAGGGGGCCCGCAGAATCAGGGCAGTCGAGAATCCTTTTCCGACAAGCCTTTTCAGCATCCCTGAGGTGTTGCCCGACTGTCCACCTTCGCAGGCAGTCGGGGGAA
Organism: Protopterus annectens; assembly: GCF_019279795.1. Classification (NCBI taxonomy): domain Eukaryota; kingdom Metazoa; phylum Chordata; order Ceratodontiformes; family Protopteridae; genus Protopterus; species Protopterus annectens. The sequence continues at coordinate 1,738,910,482 of NC_056739.1, read as the reverse complement.
GATGATCACTGTACCCAGAAGCCTGGCTATCCCTAACTCTAGACAAGTGGGTACAGTCTATCATTTCCGAAGGCTACAGAATCCCATTCCTTTTCATTCCGAAGCAATCCAAAAAATCCCTTCCAGACGTTCCACCCAGTCAAAGGGAGCAAGCAGCATTAGAAATTTCAAAGCTGCTCACAAAGAGCCATTCAACCAGTTCCAGCAGACCAAACAGGATCCGGAATCTATTCCAAATTCTTTTTGGTTCCAAAGAAAACAGGGGACTGGAGACCCATTTTGGATCTCAGCAACTTGAACAAGTTTGTCAAGAAAACAAAGTTCCGGATGGTCACGCTGCAGTCCATTCTACCCCTTTTGGGGCGGGACAACTGGATGTGCTCGATAGATCTCCAGGATGCGTACTATCACATCAGAATGAGTCGACGCTCCAGGAGGTTCCTCCGCTTCAGGCTGGGAACCAGTCATTTCCAATTCAGAGCCCTGCCCTTTGGTCTCACTACAGCCCCCCGAGTGTTTACCAAATGCATGGCAGTGGTAGCCTCTCATCTGAGACAGGATTCCAGGTGTTTCCTTATTTAGACGACTGGCTCCTTACAGCCCCCACCAAGCATCTTTTGCTTCTCGCCAGAGACTATACCTTTCACACATGTCCGGCACTAGGCATCTCAATAAATTACGAAAAGTCTGTCTTGTCGCCTTGTCATGTTATTACCTTTATAGGCGCAAGTCTAGACACAGTCAACATGTCAGCCAGACTCACAGAGCAGAGAATAGCAGACATACACAGACAGGTCTCTCTTGTCTTGCACAGCAACAAAGTCAAAGCCAGATTGATCCTGAAAGTCTTGGGGATTATGGCGGCGGCCATCCCTCTTCTACCATTATGTCCAAATAATGTTCTTTGCTATACCTTAGACTCACCAAACAGCCAAAAAATAAATATGAAGAAAGAAAAGGTGAGACTCCGCTTGATGTTCCACTGCTTTATTAAAATACTCAAAAAGTTGTATCCAAAACTGGTAAACGCCAACAAAATAAATATCCACTGACAAGCGCTTTCGGGTTAAAACCCTTCATCAGATCACATACTAAAAACAATTCCTGATATTTAAAATACATGTCAACCAATGAAAGTTAGTAAAAAGCCCGCCTTTTCTGCAAGGCTGGTTTTAAAGGTACACCGTCATTTAAGCCCGGAGTTCTATGGGCCATCAATTCCAAAATCCATTTGGATTCCATAGATTCAGTTAATAGTTTAACATCACCCCCCCTATTGTTCATGACAACATTAACCACTGCTTTGAATTTAAAATTATGTGTGGGGTGGGTCTCAATATGCTTATATAAAGCATTATGTGCATCTTTATTCCTAATTGAAGACATATGTTGCAGTATTCTTACCTTAAACATATTGTTGGTCTTGCCAACATAAAAACATATGCATTCAGTGCACTCCGCTATGTAAACTAAATTACTTGTCCTACAGGTGGCTTTTGCTTTAAAATTAAAGACATGTCCTCTGACTGGATGTATAAAGGTGTAATCTTTATTTCTAAATTGGCATGCTTTACAATATCCACAAGGGACACTGCCAATTTTTTCTTTTGGGATACAAGTATGTGTTACTGTTTTCTCTTTACAAAGGATATCTTTTAGATTCTCGTTTCTCCTATAACCAAATTGTGGATAAGCCCCTACTATATTTCTTAACTTATTATCACCCCTCAAAATATTCCAGTTTCTGTTGACAATATCCCTGATGTCTCCTATATTACTGCTATATGTAAACAATACCCTTGGTTCATTGAGTTTGTGTGTGGTATTGGTGGTTCTTATTTTCCCTTTATTACATTTAAGCCATGGCTTAAATCTATTATCTCTTTTTGTGTGATTGGTATCAACCACTCTATTAACCAGTTCTCCTCTGTAGCCCCTTTCTAAAAAGTTGTTCTTCAAATTAACCATTTCACATTCAAACATCTTGTCATCCAGATTCAGTCTTGAAATTCTGCCAATCCGGCCCTGAACAATATTTGAAAACATATATCGGGGGTGCATGCTATCAAAACAGAGCATTGTATTTTTTCCAGCACTCCTTCCTATATAGGCTTGATGAAAAGCCAGCTTCATTTTGTGATATACATACATCTAAAAAGTTGATATTTGTGGTTGAACATTTCTTAGTAAACTTCAAAAATGTAGTGGTGGAGTGTAGATAGTCTAAAAAAACGTCCAAAAATGTAGTGGTGGAGTGTAGATAGTCTAAAAAACCGTCCAAAGATGTAACATCATCCGTCCACAAAAAGAAAATATCGTCCACAAACCGTGTATATAAATGTATATGTTGCATCCATTCTGGCTTATCAAAAATCATAGCCTTTTCCCAATACCAAAGGACCATATTGGCATAAGTATTTGGAGTGCCCATGGCCACCCCTGTGCCTGTCTATATGTGTGCTGTGCCCTACAAACACATTTTTTTGCCTCCCTACAACACATTATTTTCTAGAACCAGGGTTAGTGAAGTGCTGATTAATATTATTTTCTCCTCATCAACATTTTGATCTGCCAATACCTCACTAACAGCTTGATCCCCATAGTCATTACTAATTACAGTAAATAGGTTTTGAACATCTAAGGTAACCATAAAAAAATCTCTATTTATTTGTGTCCTCTCTCTATTCACATCACCCAATTTGAGCAGAAAATCCCCTGTATCTTTAAGTATGGTGGACAATTTATCTATGAAAGGATGTAAAGTATGTTCCAGCCATATGGAAATGTTTTCCGTCACCCACCCTCTGCCAGAAACTATGGGTCGTAGTGGTGGATCATGAAGAGACTTGTGTATCTTTGGTAGACCTTTAAAGATGGGAATGACGGCCTTGTCTATCAATAAAAATTTATATGCATCATCACTAATTTTCATTTCAAAAAGCAATCTTTTTAAACAATTATGTACTTTATCTACTATAATTTTTACACCCACAGGATTAATCTGTATATATGTATGTTTATCTGATAGCAATTCTTCTATTTTTCTGACATACATAAGTGTCTAGTACTACCACCGCTCCCCCTTTATCAGCTGTTTTGATGACTAAGTCTTTATTGTTTCTTAAATCAGACACTGCTTTCTTCTGTTTTTGTGTCAAATTATGGTATTCATTAAACACCCTATTCTTAAAATATTCCTGTAAGTCATGTTCACAGCTGCATATAAATAAATTAAGAGCTGGAGATAAAGGTGGTATATAACCGCTTGGCTGTCTAAGGGTTGTGTTATATTCATTATTAACACCGAAAGCACATTTCAATGCTAAATTTCTACAAAAAAGCATAATATCAAGCATAACTTCATTAAAAGCACTAAGTCTGTCCGGTACAAAGGTCATGCCTTTGTTCAAGACATATAATTCTTCACTATTCAAAATATAACTGGAATATTTTGAGGGGTGATAAGTTAAGAAATATAGTTGGGGCTTATCCACAATTTGGTTATAGGAGAAACAAGAATCTAAAAGATATCCTTTGTAAAGAGAAAACAGTAACACATACTTGTATCCCAAAAGAAAAAAATGGCAGTGTCCCTTGTGGATATTGTAAAGCATGCCAATTTATAAATAAAGATTACACCTTTATACATCCAGTCAGTGGACATGTCTTTAATTTTAAAGCAAAAGCCACCTGTAGGACAAGTAATTTAGTTTACATAGCGGAGTGCACTGAATGCATATGTTTTTATGTTGGCAAGACCAACAATATGTTTAAGGTAAGAATATTGCAACATATGTCTTCAATTAGGAATAAAGATGCACATAATGCTTTATATAAGCATATTGAGACCCACCCCACACATAATTTTAAATTCAAAGCAGTGGTTAATGTTGTCATGAACAATAGGGGGGGGTGATATTAAACTATTAACTAAATCTATGGAATCCAAATGGATTTTGGAATTGATGGCCCATAGAACTCCGGGCTTAAATGACTGTGTACCTTTAAAACCAGCCTTGCAGAAAAGGCGGGCTTTTTACTAACTTTCATTGGTTGAACATGTATTTTAAATATCAGGAATTGTTTTTAGTATGTGATCTGATGAAGGGTTTTAACCCGAAAGCGCTTGTCAGTGGATATTTATTTTGTTGGAGTTTCTTACCAGTTTTGGATACAACTTTTTGTGTATTTTAATAAAGCAGTGGAACATCCAGCGGAGTCTCACCTTTTCTTTCTTCATACTCTTCTACCATTAGCTCGCTTCCATATGAGAATTTTACAATGGATGCTCTTCACACAATGGTCCTTCCAACGACTTCCAATGTCCCATCCTATTCGGATAACTCAATCGTGCAAGAATCATCTCTCTTGGTGGATCACATCTCCCCAGCTCCACCTAGGGAGACCTTTCGTCCCTTCCCCTCTGGTTGCTACAGTGACAACGGACGCCTCACTGATCGGGTGGGGGGGGCATTACCAGGGCAGGACAGTCCAAGGCATGTGACAACCTTTTCGAGTGCCACTTGCACATAAATGTCCTAGAGATGAGAGCAGTGCCTCTAGCGTTGCAAGCCTTACAAGACTCTCTTCCCAAGGGAACTATAGCAATTCAGACAGACAATATGTCTGTAGTGTGGTACATCAACAAACAAGGCGGAACCAGATCTTGCCCCCTATGTCGAGAGGCACTCGGACTATGCCAATGGGCAATTTCTTCTCAGCGGTTTCTGTTAGCAACGCACATTCCCGGGAAGTCCAATGTGATTGCAGACAAATTGAGCAGAGCTATTCTCATGCCTCACGAGTGGTCTCTGAAGAATTCAGTGTTGGAGAAAGTTTTTCAAAAGTGGGGCCGGCCTTGCTGCGACCTTTTCGCTACTCCCCAAAACAGCAAGTGCAATGAATTTTTCACCCTCTTTCCCCAACCAGGCCACCCCAGCAGAGACGCTCTAGTACACGATTGGCCCCGGGGACTTCTGTATGCCTTTCCTCCCTTCCCACTGATATCTCAGCTAATACAGAAAGCCATCGCTCGGAAAGCTTCCATGATCCTTATTGCCCCTTACTGGCTTCGACAGGTTTGGTTCCCGTTTCTCCACCGTTATCTGTTGGAGCAACCTTGGCATCTGGACCCAGTTCCAGACCACTTGACCCATCAGTCGGGTCAGTTGCACCACTCCCTTCCTTCTCTGAACCTCACAGCGTGGTTCCTCCAATTCCAACTCTAGCCAGGCTTCCTCTGATATCTTGCTCAGTTAGAGATATTTTGATAGCCTCTCCTAAATCTTCCACTAGGAAGATTTATCATAACAAGTGGAAACGTTTTTCCTATTGGGCGCAGTCAAAGAATATAGATCCTTTCACTGCTTCCATTCAATCAGTTCTAGACTTTCTAGCCGAACTTTCCACTCAGGTTCGTCTCCGTCTACCGTTAGAGTTCAATTGGCAGCAATATCGAACTTTCATGTTGGAGTCTCAAGAGTCCTCCATTATGTCTCACAAACTCTGCAAAGCCCTTTTAAAGGGAGTTTTTCTCCTCAAACCACCAATCAGGGATCCTCCTCCTCAATGGGATCTCAACTTGGTTTTGGCGTCCTTAATTCTTTCCCCCTTTGAACCTGCGGCTTCATGTTCAATAAAGTTACTTTCTTGGAAAACACTCTTTTTAGTAGCTATCACTTCAGCTAGAAGAGTCTCTGAACTCCATGCTCTGTGTAGTCGACCCCCTTATCTTGTTTCATAAGGATAGGGTGTCATTACATACTAACACGTCCTTTTTGCCCAAGGTAGCTTCACTGGCAAATTTGAATCAAACCATTTAGCTTCCTGTCTTCTTCCCTAATTATTCTAATGGGTCAGAACAAAAGTTACACTGTTTAGATGTTCATCGCCAACTTAGGTACTATTTAGACAGGACCAAACAATTCAGGAAGTCTAATCAACTGTTTGTTTCTTATGCAGAAGGTAGAATGGGCCTTCCGGTTTCTAAAGTATCTCTCTCTAGATGGCTTTCTTCGTTGATTACCCTTGTGTATGAGATCCGACATCAACAGTTGCCATCCAAACCCAGGGCTCATTCAACTAGAGCTTTAGCCACTTCTATAGCTTTCCAAGATGGGCTGCCTATTGATTTGATTTGTTCTGCAGCTACTTGGGCTTCTCCCCATACCTTCATTTCTCATTATAAGTTGGACTTGGCCTCTAGAGACCGAGCCAACTTTGGTTCCACTGTACTCGAGTCTGTTCCGATAGGCCACACGAGACAAGGTGCTAGGGATGCGGTCCCATCCAGCAAGAATGAAGGCGAGATAGACAGCTTAACATTTAGAAGTTATGTACCTGCCATAACGTTCCATGTTAGTTTGTCTTCTTCTCGCCTTCTTTCTTGCGTCCCACCCTCCTTCCCCCTAGCCAGGACAGACCTAGAGGAGTTTTCTTTTGTTCCTTTTATGGAATTTACTTGCTGGGCCTAGCTTTCAAATGAGATCTGAGGAGTTACCGCCTAGCATTGTGGGACATAGGGGAGCCTCGAGCCGGTGGAACTAGCTCTCGAGCTTTTAGAGTGGCCGAGTCTGAGCCGAGGATCGGCTTCGAACCCATCCAGCAAGAAAGAAGGCGAGAAGAAGACAACTAACATGGAACGTTATGGTAGGTACATAACTTCTAATTCTCATCACATATGGCCACCCTTACTTCAATATCTAATTCTTTCATGAGGCTCCTATCGCATGCTACGGAGGGTGCCTCTAGGGCTGCCAGAACAGGCGTAGCCATCAGGTTTTGTAGTTTCTCTTGAGCCTTTCAAGGCATCATTTACAAATACCCTCATGATGGTTCCATTCTTTTTGGCAAGACATTTTTTTGTTCGAGACACCTTGGTCCAGAGTGAGAAAGACAAGAAGACCTTGCCTGCTGTCAGGATTCGCTTCTCAACCTCACAGCGCTCCTTCTCTAGGAATCGACTTTGGGTGAAGATATGGTTCCGGACATCTCAAGGCTCTTCCACGATGCTCAGGACTCTCCTTCCCCCAGAGGCAGAGTGGATGATGCAAAAGACGTCGCCCTCTTGGCAGAGGGGGCCTGAGGAACCAAGGTTCTGGGGATCCTTTCCTGGACAGGCCCTCGCAGCTGCCCTGAAGGGTTGCCAAACTGCTAGTCTCTGGAGGCAGTCTGGGGATGTCTTTCTCTGCACCCAACAGCCTGGGAGTCTATCACCAACGATCATTGGGTTTTGCAGTTAATATCCAGAGGATACTTGATCCCCTTTCTTTAATCCCCAGTCCCTCCCAAACCCCTCCCGGATGTCCCTCCCAAACCCCTCCCGGATGTCCCACCCTAACAACATGCGCAGGCAGCCATAGAAATTTCCAGGTTGCTCGAAAAACGAGTCATCCAGTCTTATCACCCCCAGACCAGTCTGGATCAGGCATCTATTCCAGGTTCTTTTTAGTGCCAAAGAAAATGGGGTGACTTGAGACCCATCCTGGATCTTTCAACCCTGAACCTGTCTGTTGCCAAGACTAAATTCTGGATGGTCACCCTTCAGTCCATTCTGCCCTTCCTGCGGATAAATGACTTTGTGCTTGATGGCTCTCCAGGACGCGTACTATCACATCAGGATGAACAGGTGCTCTTGGGGGGGGGGGGGTCCTCTGCTTCCGGCTGGTAGCCAGTCATTTTCAGTTTAGAGCACTCCCCTTTGGGCTCACCATCGCCCTCAGGGTGTTCACAAAAGTGATGGCGGTGCTAGTGGTGGCTCACCTGTGGCTGCAGACGTTTCGGGTCTTCCCCTACATGGGCAATTGCCTCCTTTCCACTCCCTCTAGGCATAGACTGTGTCAAGCCAGGGATGATCTTCTCAAGACCGCTCGCTGTGTGAGCATCACCATAAATCTCAAGTCCTAATTGGCACCAGTGCAGATTCTTGACTGCATATGGGCTCATATAGACACTATCCACGGCAAGGTGTTTCGACCTCCGGACATCTCTTTGACATTATCTCTTGCATCTTTCAAGCCAGGCATCCCCCCAACAGATTCAGTTCTTTGGGCCTTGGGGTCCATGGTGGCCAAGATCACTCTTGTTCCAATGGCACGCCTTCATATGAGGGTCCTCCAGTGGATTCTGACAGTTTTTTTGCTTGACCATCCCTTATCACATCTGGTTCAATTATCTCTGGTTTGCAAGGATTCTCTTTTTGGTGACTTCAATCCCCGGGCCTTCTTCTGGGTCATCAATTCATTCTTCCCTCCCCTGTGATCACAGTGACCATGGACACCTCTCTGCTCGGGTTGGGGGGCATTGCATGGGAAGGACAGTCCAAGGCACGTCATCATTCCTGGAGCGCCATCTGCATATCAATGCCTTAGAGATGAGGGCAGTGCTTTTGGCATTGCAAGCTCTACGTGCCTATTTTCTTCAAGGTATTATTGCCATTTAGACAGATAATGTCAGTAGTCTGGTACATCAACAAACGGGGGGGACCAGATCTTATCCTCTTGTTGCTAACCCATGAGATAGTGGGAGTGGGTAACTTTCCTCTGGACATTTTCTGGTGGCAACGTACATTCTGGGGAGGTCCAATATACTAGCGGATTGGCTAAGCAGATCTATTCTGATGCCGCTTGAGTGGTCTCTGAATTTTTCAGTAACTGAGCAGATCTTTCTAAAAGTGGGGCCAGCCTTGCTGCGATCTCTTCGCCTCTCCTTCCAACGTGAAGTGCAGTGAGTATTTTGCTCTGAACCCCCATCTGGGGGAGCCCCCAGAGACACTGTAGTTCATGCTTGGCCCTTCATTACTATATGCCTACCCTCTGCTGCATCTGATATCCAAGTTCATTCAGAAAGCTCAACTGCTCCGGAGCTCCATGATCCTCATTGTCCCTTTTATGGCCTTGTCAAGTTTGGTTCCCCTCTCTGCGGTGTCATGCACTGTGTCCTTGGACGCTGGATCCAGTTCTGGATCTGATTACACATCTGTCAGGGATCCCTCACCCAGACTTAGTCAGCCTGAAGCTGATTGCTTAGCTGCTCCAGTTCCCTTGATAGTTATGACTCCTGGGCTGTCTTCTCCCATTAAGATTTTGATAGCTGCTCACAAATCTTCTACCAGGAAGGTTTACTCGAGTAAGTGGAAGAGTTTCTTGATCTGGACTTCTCGGCATGATCTGGATCCTTTTACTGCACCAGTTCCAGCCATTTTGGAGTTTTTGGCGGTTATTAATCATAGCGCTAGTTTTCCTATGGTAAAGGTACAATTGACAGCGATCTCTAATTTTCACATAGGTGAAAATTAGATTTCTTTGGCTTTTTCCAAGCTTTGTAAGGCATTTTTGAAAGGTACCCTTCTTAGACCTCCAGTTAAGGACCCAACGCCCTCTTGGATCTCACCTTGGTGCTGCAAGCTCTGGTTTCTCCACCCTTCGAACCCAAGGCTACGGATGAGTTGCACATGTTCTTCGGGTTTCACTGTTGCAGTTATTACATTTGGGTAATCTGCTGGCAGGTTGCTCTCAGTCGGCCTGATTAACAGTCTTGGGTCTTGCATCGGTTGCTGTCCCTTCTTCCATGACGTCAGGTTGTCAGGGGTATAAAACATGCAGCCGACACCATTACATCAGTCTTTCTTGCTGCGCAGTGCCCGAAACTGAAGCAGTTCGCAAGTGCCGGTCGGCTGACACCTGAAACTTTCATTTTAGAGTTTCAGAACCAAAGTCTTTAACTAAAAGCTAAGTACCCCGGTGGGGAAACCTTTTTTTTTTTTCTTGCTCCTTACCGATGTCAGTAAAATTTAATAATTGCATTACTTGTGGGAAGCAAATATCTCATAAGGATTTTCATTTGTACTGTATTCCTTCCCTAGGCCCTGATCATAACTTACCTTGTCTGTTTTGCGCTAGATTTAATCAGCGCACTATTAAACATTGGTATATTTTTGCTTCTAAATATTTTGGCTCACAATTTAACTATCCAGAAATGACGTCGGTTAGCAATCAGACTACCAGAATACCTAAAAAAAAACGCAAAGAAAAAGCCCGAGACAGGCCGTCGGTCCAAAACTGACCACGCTTCTCCTAAGCCAATCGCTAGTTCACCGGTACTCAGTGAGGTGCATTCGCAGCTCCTGATGCCCGCTACTTTTGATTCGCAGGCCACTGCTGAGACCCATTCGGAGTCCCGTACGCCGCGAGATGCTTTAAGTATTGAATCCGCGGATGTCTCTAACTTAGATGGGACTAGAGCCGCTGTGCAGGCACCGGCTTCTGAGGGTGTTTTCAGGCCTAAAGATTTGTATATTAAACAAACGCCATCTTCAAAACTAAGGCCAAAATCTGCTTCTATGTCCAAAAAAACGACACTTGAGCCATGTGTGCAGGCCCCTATGCCTAAAAAGCAAATGATCAAAATGGCTGAAGACTTAATTAACTTGATCAGGGGTAGCCAACCCCCTCCTGCTAAGAGGTCTGGGCAAGACATTGATTATGAATCTTCTGATCAGGATTCTATTTCTTCTGATTCTTCTACTGAACATGATTTATCTATACCTACTTATGAGGACTCGACGCAGAAGATTCCATTCCTTCTGCTTCTCCCTCTGAGGATTTCTGTTTTGGAGAAACTTTACATACCTTAAGGGAACATTTTCATTGGGAAAGTCAGGATTTCTCTGAATCTAAAAAGAGACTTGGGGATTTTCTTCTTCCTCAGCATAGGCCTTTGGCTAATACCTCCTGAGCTGAAGTAGTTCACTTCATTTTATCTGCAACCTGTGGGTATACGGATCCGTATCTGATCTGAGCCAGCAACTTTTTTTCTAGCATCTGCTCTGAGCCCCTCCCCTTACCCATAATGCCCTACCATCTCCTATATTCCCTTGGATCTCATTTGCCGCGCCAGTAGTGTGCATCGTGGTCTCCTTTGCTCTGAGCTCAGGGATAGTAAGTGGTATTTTTCTGGTATCTAGTGTGTGTGTTTCAGTGAATTTTTCCCTTCCTCCCCTTGTTTAGTGTCTTGCTTGTTCGTCAGTGTTTCTACAAAATTTTTTTTTTTTTTTATATATAGAGCGTAGTAGTTAGGCCTTTCCTTCCCCTACTTGTGTTTTGTGTGTGTTTTTTTTCTGGTAGGTAGTGTTTGTACTTTTGGGTGCAGGGCTATGGCTGATCAGCCGAAACCTGTTTTTAGAAGATGTACAGAGTGTGACCATAAGCTCTCCCTGGCTGATGGTCACACTCTGTGCGTAATTTGCTTGGGAGTGGCACATTTGTCCAATCAATGTGCTATCTGCTCTGGTTTTAATCAGAGGACCCTTGGGGATCGGAAGGCCAAGCTAGTAGCCAAATGTCTTCTCCCTGCTACCATGCCAGAATCTGCCTCTGTCTCTAGTGTTCCACCTCCCACCTAGACAGGGACTCAACCTCCCTCTGCTTAAGGTGATGGATCTTCAGTCAGCGTGGCTGACAAAGAAAAAGAGAAAAAAAAGATAAAGGCGCAGAGAGGATAGGGAGAAAAGGAAGGACAGACATCGTAAGACATCCCCAGACAGGGAGCTCTTTTTCAGTCCCCCTTCTAAGACCGTGAGGCCTGTTTCTCCACTGCTCTGGTTTCCTCGTTTCTCACTGGAGCCGTTGGAACATTCGGACCCGAGGCCTTCCTCCCCATTGCGCAGACCAGCCAGATCCGAGTCAATGGCCTCTTTGAGGTCGACTCGGAGCCTATTGGACATGGACAGGATGATGCGGAGATTCATTCAGACCCAAATTCAGATGGGAGTCTTGCCAGACCCCTCTCCCTCTGGAGGGGGGGACCTCCATGCCTCTTTTCCTCCCCATCTCTCCTTCCCCGATCTGTGCTTCTGGGCTCTTGTATCCGTGGTTTTTTGGAGCTGGTAGCTCAGCGCCGGTGTTTCCTCCAACCTCTACTCCGGCTGTTACCTTTAGTTCCTCTGATCCGACTTGTTCGTATCAGAGTGACTCTCGGAGCCACGGACAGGGAGTCGGACCCTAGGGGGATGGATTCTTCGGCTCTGACATTTTTGGATCCGATCTGTTCCCTCGGACCTCGGCCTACCCTGGCTTCGGCTCCGGTCCCTGTTTCGGATCCGGGGAGGGCTTCTCCCTCGGCCTTCAAAGTGGTGGAGAGGGTTCTCTCCCAGGGATTGATAACCCAGCCCATCCCCTCCGATACCACCCAGGCCCCCCTCGATTTGGTGATAACTACCGTCATCCTGTCTCGGGGACAGCCCATGCCAGAGGATCCCCCAGGTTAATTTCCTTGAGGAAACCCCTGCAGCTCACTAATCCCCTTCTGAAAGTCGCACTGAAGAGGCAAGTGGAAAAGGAGCCCCTCACTATGGACACTAACTTAAAGGAGAAGGTTCCCCCAGGTCACCTCCCGAAAACGTCTCCTTCGGAGAAATTATGGAGATCCTCCGCCAGAGGAGGCTGGTCAGCCTCAAAACCTTCTGTGGATTTGTCAGTGTTCCTGGAGGCCTTTGGCACGGGGCCCATCTACTTCCTGGGTGTCTCCACCAGCGGACCTCATCACCATGAGGGCATGGAAGGAGCCTGACACCGTAGAGCCCATCCCCAAACGCCCTGAACAAGGTTTTATCTCCCCCTTCCGACAGACCACCTTGGTCGAAAGGAGCCCCCATTGATGCTATGTTGGTTGCAGTGGCCACAAAGAAGTAACTAGCACAGGAGAGTTCCTCAGTCCACCCTCCAGACAAGGAGTTCAGGTCGGTGGATAGGTTTGGGAAGCACGTCTCTTCCTCGGTGACCTTTTCTATCTGTGTGCTAAATTATTTGGCACGTGATTCAGCTTCAGCGGGACCTTGCTTCGGAATTTGCTGAGTCGCCCCCAGAGTCTTTATCACCACAGGACAGACAGTTGTTCTCGGCGAAAATGTCTACTCTGAAGTCAGTCTCAAACACATTGATGTGACTCCTTTCCCATGCCATGGAAGGAGCAGCTAGGGCAGCTGGGACAGGCATAGCCATGAGGCGTCGTGCCTGGCTCAGGTTGTCAGTTCGCGGACCCTTTCAAGTTGTTTATCAACTCTCCCTACGACTGTTCTTCTCTTTTTGGGAAGACAGTACATGACACACTTCTCCAGAACGAAAAGGACTGGAAGACTTTGTCTGCTGTCGGAGTCTGCTTCTCTAACCCTCAGCGGTCCTCCTAGGAATCAGAGGGCAGAAGAAGATGTGGTTCTGAAAATCTCAGTTTTTCCAGGATTCTCAGGACAACTATTCCCCCAGAGGCAGAGGGAGACAGGATCGACACCGACCCAGGGGTAGAGGGTGTCCCAGGAATTTCGGGTTTAGGGAACCTTTTTCTGATAGACCCAGTCAGCAGCCCTGAGGGGTTGCCCGACTGTCCTACTCTGGAGGTAGTCGAGGGACAATTGTCCTTACACCCAGCGGCATGGGAGTCCATTACAACAGATCGCTGGGTGTTACAGATAATATCCAGAGGTTAGGAGAAAACACAAAAAGCCAGCACTATACCAGTATACTTGGTCTTTATTAACAGCAATCTCCAGAGGTTACTCTGTCCCATTTGTTGCCCCACCAAATATTACAAAACACCTCCCGGATGTTCCACTAGCTCACAGGGAGGCTGCAGCTCTAGAGGTTTCAAAGCTGCTTCTCAAACAAGCCATCGAACAGGCCCCTCCGATCAGGCGTCTACTCAAGGTTCTTTTTGGTGCCAAAAAAGACTGGGACCTCAGGCCCATTCTAGACCTGTCACCATTAAATCTGTCTGTAGCCAAACAGATATTCCAGATGGTCACTCTACAGTCCATCCTACCTTATCTCCGAGAGTGCGACTGGATGTGCTCGTTAGACCTCCAGGATGCCTACTACAACATAAAAATACACAAGCTCCAGGAGGTTTCTGCGCTTCTGGCTGGGAGCCAGTCATTCAGTTCAGAGCCCTACCCTTTGGTCTCACCACAGCCCCCAGTGTGTTCACCAAGGTAATGGCAGTTGTAGCGGCTCACCTGAGGCTTCAGGGTATTCAGGTGTTTCCATACCTGGACGACTGGCTCTTCACTGCGCCCAACAAGCATCACTTGTGTCTGGCCCAAGATTATTTAATTCGGTTGGCAGATCTACTGGGAATTACAGTCAATGTTCACAAATCCCAGTTGCAACCAGTACAAGTTCCAGACTTCATTGGGGCACGGCTAGACACTTTGCAGATGAAGGTATTCTTAACTCCAGACGGGATCCTACACCTCAGGTGCCACATAGCGAACTCCAAGTCTCCAAAGGCGAGCGAGGTTCTCCGGGCTCTGGGCTCCATGGCTGCCGCCATATCTATATTCTCCCTTGTGTGCGCCTTCACATACGGGTTCTTCAGTGGACTCTGGCTGTTCAATGGTCTTGGCTAGACCTGCCCATGGAATTTCCAATCAAGAGCAGTCACGTCTGCAGGACGTCTCTTCTTTGGTGGTTAAGTTCACTGGAGATATCAAAAGGACGCCCCTTAGCGTCCCCTTCAGTCCAAGCCACAGTGACTACGGATGCCTCCCAACTTGGGTGGGGGGGGCAATGTTTGGGAAGGACAGTCCAAGGCACGTGGTCCCAGTCAGAGACCAAGTCGCACATAAATGTTCTAGAGATGAGGGCAGTGCTTTTAGCGTTGGAAGCCTTTCACACAGTACTCCCTCACAGATTGATTGCAATTTAATCAGACAACATGTTGGTTGTCTGGTATATTAACAAGCAGGGGGGGGGGGGGACCAGATCCTACCCCCTATGTTGCGAGGCCATGAAAGTGTGGGAATGGGCGATTTCCACTGGTTGGTTTCTGATAGCAGCGAACATCCCGGGGCGCTCCCATTTTAGTGGACAGATGGAGTTGGACCATTCTGATGCCGTATGAGTGGTCTGTGAAAGTGGTCAATAGCGGAGGAGATCTTCCTTGCATGGGGTCAGCCTTGCTGCGATCTGTTCGCATCTCCTTCCAATGCGAAGTGCAGCGAGTTCTTCGCTCTGATTCCCTCACCAGGGGAAGTCCCCGGAGACCCTCTAGTCCATGCTTGGCCCCCCGAGCTTCTGTATGCTTATCCACCATTGCCACTCATTTCGAAGTTTCTTCAGAAAGCTTCCCGACTACGGTGCAAAGTGATCCTCATTGTCCCGTTCTGGCCTCGTCCGGTTTGGTTCCCATTCCTTTGGTCTCCTCTCTTAGCTCCCCCGTGGGTTCTGGATCCTTGCCCGGATCTAATCTCCCATCCGTTGGGGGCACGTCCGCCCAATCTGGGCAGCCTCAAGCTGACAGCCTGGATGCTCCAGTTCCATTAATTGCCAGGACTCCTGGTCTTTCATCTCCGGTAAAATTGATTCTGGTGGCTTCTCTTAAAGACTCCACTAGGAAACTTTATTGCAGTAAATGGAAGCGCTTTTCCATTTGGACCTCACAAAGAAATGGATCCCTTTACAGCCCCTGTTCCAGTGGTGTTGGATTTCCTGTCTGGTATCTTTCAGCAAGGTGCTAGTTCCTTCCCTGTGAAAGTACAATTGGCAACCATTTCCAGTTTTCACGTTAGTAAAGAGAACATGGCCTTAGCCTCCTCTAGGCTGTGTAAGGTTTTTCTTAAAGGTACTTTTCTGTTTCATCCACCTGTCAAGGATTCCGTGCCTCCTTGGGACCGTACTTTTGTTTTACAGGCATTGGTGGCTCCTCCTTTTGAACCTGCAGCTTCTTTGGACTTGAAATTTTTGTCCTGGAAGACCGCCATTACATTTGCCAGGAGGGTGTCTGAGCTTCAAGCTCTGTCTGCTGTGTCTTCATATTTGGTCTTCTATAAGGATAGGGTCTCCCTCCGTACTAACCCTTCCTTCTTGCCTAAAGTGGCATCTGAAGCAAACCTAAACCAGTCCATTAATCTGCCCGTTTTCTTTCCTAACTTCCAAAATAAAGGTGAATACAAACTCCATTTGTTAGATGTTTGTTCTATGAAGATAAAAAACGAAGATGTCTAAAGTCTTTCCGCAAGACTGACCAATTGTTTGTTTCCTTTACCAAAGCATGTATGGGAAAAGCCACTAAAGTTTCTTTGGCCAGATGGATCACACTTTTTGTATTTCACATGCCTACAAAGCAAAAGGTTCATCTCCTCCTGGTATTAAGGCTCACTCTACCAGGTCCAAGGCGACTTCTGCTGCCTTTTGGTCTAGGGTGCCTTTGGACAATATTTGTGCAGCAGCGACCTGGGCCAATTCACAAACCTTAATTTCCAATTACAAATTAGATCTGATTTCGAGGGGTAGCGCTTGCTTTGGCTCTGCGGTGCTCAGGAATATTCTTCCATAAGGGCCTCCCAGGATCGGAGTAGATGGGGACTCTGTCCCACAGGTTGCAGATAAAATTAAGTTAATTACTTCAGATAAAGAAGTTATGTACTCACCATAACGTTCCATTTGAGTAGTTATACTTAATTTTTCTGCAACATTCCTTCCCTACGTCCCCTGAACCTTGTCCTGACTTGTCAGGTTTTGTTTATTGGGTTGAATTGCTTATGTTTTTAGTTGCAGCAAACTCGATCTGAGGGAAGATAGGAGATGGTAGGGCATTGTGGGTAAAGGGAGGAGCTTGGAGCAGAAGCTAGAAAAAAAGTTGCCGGATCTGATACGGATCCGTATACCCACAGGCTGCAGAAAAATGAAGTATAACTACTCAGATGGAACATTATGGTGAGTACATAACTTCTTTTTATAGACATTGTTGATGATTTTTCAGAATCTAGTATGGCTCCTAGTAAGCCAGACAGGGTTCCTGACTCCCACAAATTCCTTTTCAAAAATCCTACTGCTGATCCTGAAACAATTTCTCAGGGTCCCAAGTGCATTAAGGCCTCTACTGCTAAAAATCCTACCACTTCTGATAGAGATTCCAGGGCGCTGGATAGATGGGGTAAGTAAGAAGGTTTACACGTCTCCAACCTTGGCAATCGGGGCTTTAAACTGTCAATTTCATATGCTTCAATATCAACAGCATATCACGGGACTACTTAAACAGAAAATGATGTTAATCTCTGACTGTGGAAAATAAAGATTTGCAGGATTTATTACCTTCAGCTGAACAAGTTGGAAAACATACTTTGCAGTGTGGGTTTGATTCCTTGGAAGCCTCTTGCAGGGCTGCTGTAACCGGATCTGTGCTAAGAAGGCATGCTTGGCTCAAAGAGCAAACTCTGCATGACCATGTTAAAGCAAAATTGTTGGATGCTCCTTTACACCAGACCGCCTCTTTGGTAATGAGGCTGAAGAAGTGTTAAAAATGGAAGATGAAGCTAAATCTATGCAAACTGTGAAAGATTTCTTACAAGTGCAACCTCGAAGATTTAGTAGGCATTGGCCTACTAAGAACTGGTCACTTCGAGAGCCGCTCAAGTCAAATCCAGATATTCCAAAGGCTCCAGGTTTCAGTCACAAGGAACTTTTAGAACAAAACAATGGGGTGCCTCCACCTCCAAATCTGGAAACAAGGCACCTCCCTATGGTAAACAGTCTCAATGACTTCCCTCTACAGTCACCAAGCACTTACCTTTTAGCCGCCCCTTTGGGGGGAAAACTGGCACTTCATGCACGAAACTGTCAACTATTACACAGGACAAATGGATTTTAAATATAGTATCCCAGGGATACAGATTTCATTTCCACATGTTGGCAATCCCAAACGGATGGCCAGATCTGCCCCCAAATCAGTGGGCAGAGGCTCAGAAACAAGTTCTGTCCCACATGAACATGGGGGCTATTCAACCAGTATCAGAAAAGGAAAAGGGACAAGGTTTCTTTTCAAGACTTTTCCTGGTACCCAGAAAAGACCAAATCATGGGGTCTAATTTTGGACTTAAACACTTTTAAACACATTTCTAGACATTTCAAAATTCAAGATGCTGACTCAACAGTTACTACCTATGCTAGGCAAAGTTGCCTGATTGGTAACTCTAGACTTAAAAGAGGCTTACCTGCATATCTGCATATCCCAATCAGGGAATCTTGCAAAAGATACCGCCGCCTCAAAGCAGGCTACTTGCATTACCAGTTCTCTGCACTGCCCTTTGGCTTATCTACTGCACCCCGGGTCTTCACAAAGTGCCTGGCTCCAGTAATTTGCATTTTGCAGGCAAAGAAATATTCACTTATATCCATATCTGGACGATTGTCTATTTCAGGCAGAAAACAAGGACATTCTTCTAAAGCATATGGCGTTTGTAAAAAGGGTTCTAACTTGTCTAGGGTACACCATAAACGAAAAGAAATAACAACTGGTACCCTCTCAAAAAATTACATTCCTGGGTGCAAGCTTGAATACAACTGCCCAGATGACTTGCTTTACACTAGAAAAGCAAATTCAATTGGTGACTTACATCAAGCAGGTGGCCACAAAAACCCTGCTATCTGCAAGACAAATTCTTCAAACCTTGGGGTTCATGGCCTCCTGCATTCTTCTAATTCCATATGCAAGACTGCATATGAGGAAACTTCAGTGGTACTTAAAAAGTTTATGGAGTTAACATTGTCCCAGCCTGGAAACATTGATTCATATCATACCTTGCCTGCAACTCGAGTTCCTATGGTGGGCAGAG